>NC_133620.1:393845962-394157629 GCF_048593235.1 Sminthopsis crassicaudata | reverse complement strand
GTTTCAGAAGAAAGGAGTTTTGGCCAACCGTGTGAAATCTTGCTAAAGTATCAAGGATAGGAATTAAGAAAAGGCAATTGGATTTGGTACCTGGGCTACCACTATGACCTTTAAGAAAGCATTTTCAACTTGGCACCAGAGACAAAAATAAATTAATAGCAATTACTAATTCTCAGTTTTGTCCTTCACAGGAGACAGATGGCAGTTAGTCAAGTAGACAGAACACTGGACCTAGAGTAAGGAAGACCTGAGTTAAAATGTAACTCTAGACACTATCTGTATGATCCTGGGCATACCTGTCTGCTTCAATTTCTTCAGGAGTTTAAAAAAAAAAAAAAAGGATGATAACATTCTTAAGTTGTTTTGAAAATAGAGATAATATTTGTAAAGCTCTTTGTAAACCGTAAAATGCAATATAAATGCTAGCTACTATTATTATTGTGTAGCATCCTCAAACAAGTATGAAAACTTTTACATTTCTCTAACAGAAACAAGATATAAAAATTTTCTCCTCTCTTCTCTTTTGTCATTTAGATCTTCTGGGGAAAGAGAATGAGGAAGTTTTGGTACTAAGAATATTAGTGAAAAGATGGACTAAGAATAGATGAAGAATCCTATTCTACCATACCTCAGAGTGAATGTATTTAGCAATTGTTTCTGTTTTGGCCAGAAACCCTGAAAGTTCTCCCCTCTCAGATGGATTTTACTTTTTGGATTAGGTAAAAGAAGCCATTTTTGCCTCATTTCTTACCTAGCTTTAATCATCAAATGGGCATTGCCTCAGACAAACTGAGATCTGTTAAAGACTTTAGCTTTAAAAGGCCAAGGTCTCCACTGCATCCAGAGCCATCTCTCCCCTTGTCCTGATCTATATGAAGGATCTATGAAGGAGAGAATAAGGCTGATGACTTTGCATTGCCCTTCTTCGCTTAAATCCAGTTCACTTGCAAGTTATTAACTCTCCTTCCTGATGTCATGATTCTTCAAAATCAAAGAGCAAAGTTTAGAAAACTCTGAAAGTTAGGTAAAAAGTGGGGAAAGGATATGGGTATGCTATATCATCATTGATATTTTTAAATATCTGAACATTGACAGGGGCTAGGCATTGTTGAACTCTGTGAGGGAAAAGGCAGAGCCAATGGGTTTAAATTACAAAAAGAGATTCTGCCTAAATATAAGGAAAGGACTTAGCAGGATTCAGAACCATCTATGAATGGAAAAGACTACTTCAACATAGTTCCTTGATACTGGCAGTGTTCAAGGAATAACAGACAACTTTATGATAGGGTTAACTATAGAGAATTGTTGTTTTATGTAGATTGCTGAAGAGTGAATTTTAAATTCTCTCCTATGCCTAAGATTCTATGACTTTACAATGATTTCAGGGGTTAAAAATTAGTAAAACAAATGTATTTGTTTCTAATACATTGTGTCTAAATATGATATACCACAAAAGCAAAATACTTACCACTTCTTGGTCTTTTTATAAATAGTTTTTTCTTTGGAAGGTTTAAACCCTTACTACTAATAACTCTCTCAGTGCCTGCAGTAGTACATCTTTCCTGTAAAGGTGTAGTATCTGAAACAGCATCTAATTTAGGTGTAAGGCAATAGTTCCTGTTCCAAATGCTATTCACATTCCTTGTCTTCTGATCAGGAGCTTTGTCATTCCACCCTTGACTTCTTGACTGGTGAGGCTAGAAAATTAAAAAATAAAAAACACAATACCTATGTGAAGGGGAAAAGTCAACTTAATTTCCTTCTGTGATCAAAATAAATTACATATAAAGTTCATAAATTTGACAAATTACCCTTATAAAGAACAGCTGTTAAGGATACATCTGCCCTCTATTAACATTTTCTACTTTAGCAGTTCTACATTTTCCATTAAATAGCTTGTGTTTCTAAGTCTGTTTCTCTTCAATGAGGTGTTAGTGACCTTGATAGCCCATCTCTAAGAAATAAAGAACAGGTCTGCCTAAGATGGCGTTACAGAAAGAAACTTATCTTAATACATTAGATAAAATATGAAATAATAACAACATTTTAACAATTTTTCTGGTAACAAGCAAGGCATCACTTATAAGTACAGTTTGGAATAGACTTCAGTATATGCCTACTCTACGTTTCTAAAAACTAATATCATAAAACAACATACATGTATCAACTTTTTCTCTTTCAGAACATGGTTTAGGTTTAAACAAAAATTATTTTAATCATAAAATTGTTAATTCACGTTAAATTCACATGTGGCATATTTTTATTCTCCACTATTAAATCAAGGTTCTCTTAGGGCAATCTATACATATTGCATAACAGAAGCTACTTTACCATGCCAGTCATTGAGTATAAAATAAAAATGTTATTTAAAATAGTTAGTATAAAACATTTCCCCAAATGGAGTCAGTAGGATGACTACACAGCATGACATATTACAAAGAGCACTGCTGTAAGGTCAGCAGCTATGGAATTCCAGTTCAGTTACTAGAGTCAGTATGCAGGAATAGCTAGCTTGCTGGTCTTGAATTCAGGAAGATCTGAATTCAAATCATACCTCAGATATTTATTAGCTAAGTGACTTTTTTCCTCATCTAAAAAACGAGGTGGTTGGATTTGAAGGCTTCTAAAGTTACTCTCAGGAAAAAATCTAAAAACCTAAGAGAAGAATTAAGAAGCTTGATATATAATGATAAGGAATTTTTTAAAAAGGTATTTTCGTAGAAGAAGAAGAGGAAAAAAATTCTGGAATTCTAAATACTTGTGGCTCTAGAAAACCTACAATAATTAGCAACACTGGGCTATTTAATGTCCTGACAAATTTGGCATTCTGAGCCCACAACAGGGAGAAAAAAGATCCTTTGGAGTTCTTGGGACAAGAAAAAATTCAAAGTAACGTTTAAGCTCCCCAAATGTCAACAGCAATACAAAGCTGCAGTTGGAAAGGATTTTGAAGGTCATCTAATCCCCAGCTTCTTAAACTGTGGTTTAAGATCCCATATATGGCCTTGTATGGGGTTCACGAAATTATGATTTGTTATCAGTAAATGTTTGATTTGTATGCCTTTTTTATATACCTATATGCCCAGAGTTATGTAAAAATTTCTCAGGTGAAAAGGGGTTGCAAGTGGAAAAAAATTTAAGAAGCCTCCTCACTATGCAGGTGATTCAGTCTGTTAAACAGTATTTATTAAGTCTCCCTATGTACCTAACCTATGCTAAATGCTAGGGATATAAAGAAACATAAAATACAGTCTCTGGCCTCAAATGAGTTTACAATCTAATGGGGAGACAAAAAATATATATATGGGAAGGAAAAAGATCAACTAAGGAAAAAATTAGCACTAAGGAGAATTTTTAAAAATTTACTGTATAAAGTAGAATTTTAACTGGTACTTGAAAGAAGCCAGAGAAGACAAGAGGCAAAAAGCAGAAGGAAGAGAATGAGATACAAGTCATTAATAAATAGATCAAAGTAATATAGGTGGGGAGCATCTTTGTGGAGTGAAAATAAAAATACTGGTCAAGGGCACAAAAGTCAGTTAACTACCATTTTTAAAGTGTCTGCTGTATGCTGGCACTGTGCTAAATGCTCGTTGCTCAGAGAAGTGGGAAAAGAAAGAGTTTTAAGTTACTGTTGACAAAGGAAATTAAAAAAAAAAAAAAAAAAGATCAAGCATATCAAATGTCACAAAGAAGTCAAGATGAGGATAAGACAAAAACCCAAACAATAGTGTTATAGCATAAACCCAAATAAAAAATAATCTCAAAAACATGATTTTTAATATAATAGTGCCTTAAAGTTATTCTCTTACTATAGAGAGACAATATAACTTCTACAAAAACAAAATGTAACAAAGCAAACAAAATTGTTGCCATTCAAATTTAAGGGTTGGTTAGGTAAATATTACCAAATGAAGTCAATGGTACACCTCCAGAAATGTATTTGAAGCATGCTTTTGCAAAGGATTCAATTTTTTAAAAAGTTACCGTAGCAGTGTCTGGGTTATAGTCATCAATTTGTTCCATTGTATTTATATCTTTATTACCAAGTGCAATCTGAAAGGCAGTGGTATCATCAAGATATCTAAAAGTCAATCAGATTAAGGAAAAGCATTGAACCTCATAACCTACTAAAGAAAATTCTACAATGTAATGGGTAAAAATGTTACCTGCATTAACAAGAAAAAAAAATCTACAAATATGACAAAAATTATATGATTATTTAACACATATATATTGGTATACACAAGAAAACAGAGTATAGTTTTCTTGTGCTAAGTTCTTGTTCATTTATTTACATATGAATGGCAGGAAATTTGAAAAAATAACCAGGATTTTAGAGCTCCAGAGGATCAGGTATCTGGGGGCTTCTGAATGAAAAAGAAGAGTCTAGGGAGATGGAGTAGTGTCTCCTATGCTAACATCCCATATCCTCAAATATCTCTCTTGGTCACCTTAGTTGCCATGCTACTAAAAACCAATATTGCCTTTGCTATGTGTGAACTATGTCAATGACCCCACCCCAGGGCTACATTAATATTACTCTCAAGTCAGTCTTCATTTTAAAAAATGTTTCATGTCGAACTCCAAGTAAATGCAAAAATGATTCATAAATGCTGTTAAGTGATTATTTTTATTTATTTTTTTTTTCTGAGGCTGGGGTTAAGTGACTTGCCCAGGGTAACAGAGTTTGGAAGTAATAAGTGTCTGAGACCAGATTTGAACTCAGGTCCTCCTGAATTCAGGGCTGGTGCTTTATCCACTGCGCCACCTAGCTGCCCCCAGATAAGTGATTATTTATAAATAAAAAAAAAAACTTCCTCTAATATGTTTCCATGGAAGAGTAACTAAAACAAATTTTGAAAAATAACATACACACACAAAACATATTTACATATTGAAAAAATAAAATTAAGACAACTTCTCTTATATGAGAATGTCACAGTGAACACATTATCATAAAAGTATAGATGAAGAACAAGTTAAATTCCACCATTCAGTTCACAAAGGATACTGTCCAGCATAGTGTAGTGTATTTGGATCAATGTCATCTTCATAGGCATTAAGAGGAACAAGTTTCCTTTTGATGGGATCAAAGACTAGTTGATAAAGAAAAGTATTGTTGGCTCGAATAAATCCCTTGATATATTCCTCTGGTACTGTTATATTCATCTTAAGATAATGCCCAATTTTCTTGATAACCTAATAGTAGACATCAAAAAGTTACTCATAAGTTATCTTCAAATAAACAAAAAAAGTCCTAATACTATATTTTATTCTAATTCTGGGAAGGACAAGAAATAAAAATTACTTATTTCTACATAAACAGTTACAGAAGGACAAGACCAAATGACTGTCTAAGGTACAAGAAAAGATTATACATTGAACTAAAATGTTTTATTTCATCCTTTTCTCAATTCATTAACAAGAAATTGATGAAAACAAACATCAAAATGATAACATCTACCCTGTTTCCATTTTTTCAATTAACAAATTAATAAAATTAAAAAAAAAATCTCTAGATCCAAATGTTGTTGGGTTAAAAACAGTCAATTAAAGTGTTGAGTCCCCAAAGATTATTTGCTCTATTTAAAGAGTAAAACTTCTTTAGTGGATAAAGAGACTGATGAATTTAGTTGTTTTGGTGGAAAATGAACAAATCAGAATTTTTATAAAGGTAATAGCAAACAAAATAAAGGATTTGTAATTCAAAATCAATTCTATTCTTGATTCTACAGAATTAATTACCTTTTGTGCTTTCAATATTGAATGCCCCATTTTTTGAAAACAGAAAATAATACTTCATCTCAAACTCAAGCATAAAATAATGTTTAAAACATCAAAAGGTTCCTGATGACTAATTTGAAATGCATTTATGTTGATGAAAATAATGTATGAATCTGAAGCTTTAGAAAAATGCAGTATCATGTTTTTCTTTTTTGCATTTTTAAAATTATTATAGCTTTTTATATACAAAACATATGCATGAGTAATTTTTCAACATTAACCCTTGCAAAAACTTCTGTTTCAACTTTTCCCCTCCTTCCCTCCCCTAGATGGCAGGTAGTTCCATACATGTTAAATATGTTAAATACAGTACATGTATACATATTTATATAGTAATCTTGCTGCACAAGAAAAACTGGATTTAGAAAGAAGGTAAAAATAACCTGAGAAGAAAAAACAAAAAGGCAAGCAAACAATAACAGAAAGAGTGGAAATGCTATGTTGTGGTTATCACGTTTTTCTTATGGAGATAAGGTTATTCCAAAACTTAAGGGCATTTTTCAATTGATAATTAATAGATAACATCGTCAAAGGAAATGATATAGGTTATCAATATACTGAATTGGACCTCAGACTTCATCAGTAGAGGCAATTTTTTCAGTCAGGAAACCCCTCTCTTCTAATGTTCTATTAAGGCTTAATAATAGGCATATGATCTGTAATTTATGGACTCAAAGTTTCCTAGAAAGGGGGTAAGTGGCTTGCTGATCATACAATCAGCATATGTCAATAGGTCTGAACCCAGGAAGTTCTGATTCCAAGTTATATGCAGCTAACTACAATGCATCTCAGATGTGCTGAAACTTTTAAAATTTGTCTTAATTCAACTGTTTATTCTAACTCTGTAGGGGAGGGGAAAAGAGGGAACCTAGTCTCAGAGACTGAAGTTTGAATTGAGTAAAATGATGTATACCTTTATAATATCAGGATTATTGGCTATTTTTAGTAATTTGCATGCCTTGGCTAAGCCAATTCCATGGAGTGATGAGAGATAATCACAGCCTGACAGAACACACATGTAACGAAATTTTTCTTCAGTGAAAACATCCCCAAGCTGTTTGCACATTCCCAGTCGAGCCTGATCAATTTCCAATCCATTTCCAAGTTTGTCCATTTTTAAAATAACCTTGAATTTGGAAGGAAAAAAACTGTTAATCTTCAAATAACCATTTTTCTTTTATAAAACAGGTTATCAACTAGTCATTATAAGTGATAATTATTTTATCTTATGGATTGCAATTATTTTAAAAATTTGTGTTTAATGAGTGTAGAAATAAAGGGAATTTTCCTTAAAATGATAAGCAGCATTTACCTAAAACCACAACAAGCATTATTTGTAATGGGGAAAAGGCAGATACATTCCCAATAAGATCAGAGTAAAACAAGGATGCCCATTATCACTGCTATTATTCAATACTGTACTAGAAATGTTGGCTTTAGCAATAAGAAAAAGAAATTAAAGGAATTAAGATAAGGACTTAAAACTATCACTCTGTGCAGATAATATGATGGTATACTTAGAGAATCCTAGTGAATCATCCAAAAACCTACTTGAAACAATTAAGAGCTTTAGCAAAGTTGTAGTATATAAAATAAATCTATATAAATTATCAGCATTTCTAAGCTCAGCAGCAAAAGACAGAGAAATTATACTTAAAATAACTGCAGACAAAATAAAACAATTAGGTGTCTACCTAACCCAGGAACTATATGAATATGATTACAAAACATTTCTCACACAAATAGTAAGATCTAAACAATTGGAAAAATTTCAATTGTTCATGAGTAGACCAAGCTAATGACAATTCTACCTAAATTGTTTAGTGATGTACCAAACTGCCAAAAAATTATTTTATAGAAAAAATAATAAAATTAATCTGGAAGAACAAAAGGTCAAGAATATCAAGAGAATTAATGAAAAGAAAAAAAAAAAAATACAAAGGATGGTGGTCTAGCAGTACCAGGTCTAAAATTCTATTATAATATACCTACATCTCATACTTCACACCAAAATAAGGTCAAAATGGGTATCTGATTTGTGCATAAAGGATGATACCGTAAGCAAATTAGGAGAGCAAGGGATAGTTTACCTACCAGATCTTTGGAAAAGATAGGAATTTATGGCCAAAGAAGAACTAGAGAACACCATGAAATGCAAAATGGACAACTTTGATTATATTAAATTAAAAAGTTTTTGCACAAATAGAACACAAAGATTAAAATTTTTATAACCAGTCTTTCTGATAAAGGCCTCATTTCTAAAATATATAAAGAACTGTGTCAAATTTATAATACAAGTCATTCTCTGATAAATGGTCAAAGGATACGAACAGACAATTTTCAGATGAAAAAATTAAAACCATCTATAGTCATATAAAAAAATGCTCTAAATCACTATTGATTAGAGAAATGCAAATTAAAACAACTCTAAGATGTCACCTCACACCTCTCAGATTGGCTAAGATAACAGAACAAGATAATAATAAATGATGGTAGGGATGTGGGAAAACTGGTACACCAATGAAGTGTTGGTTGGAATTGTGAACTGACCCAACCATTCTGGAGAGCAATTTGGAACTATGCCCAAAGAGCTATCAATATGTAAATATCCTTTGATTTAGTAGTGCCACTACAGGGTTTGTATTCCAAAGAAATCATAAAAGAGGGAAAAGGATTCACATGTGCAAAAAATGTTTGTAGTAGCTCTTTTTGTAGTGGCAAAGAATTGGAAAATGAGTAATAGCATACAATTGTAATGGAATATCATTGTTTTATAAGAAATGAGGATGAGGTTGATTTCAGAAAAGGCCTGGAAAGTTTTACATTAATTGGTGCTGAGTGAAGTGAGCAAAAATAGGATCAACTATGATAGACTTAGCTCTTCCCAGCAAAGCAGTAATACAAGATAATTCCAATAGACTTGGGATAGAAAATGCCATTCATATCCAGAAAGAGAACTATGGAGAGTGAATGTGGATCAAAGCATACTATTTCTCCCTTATTTTCTTTTGTTTGCTTGCTTTTTCTTTCTCATGTTTTTTTCCCTTTTGATATGATTTTTCTCTTCCAATATAATTCATAAGGAAATGTTTTTTTTTTTAATGTGCATGTATAACCAAGAAAAAATAATATTAAAAAGAAAAAGTAATTCTTGTTTAAATCTTATTCAGAATACCACCAAAATGCAGAAAGGGAAATGGAAGGCAGAAGTGACTTTTATTAGGAATATACAGCTGATATTTAACCAGGACTAGAATCCAAATATTCTGATTCAACCGGTATTCCTTAAATCTCATCATGTTGATTCTCTTCTTACCTCATAGGATTACTGTGAAGATCAAATAAAATATGTGAAAACATTTTAAAGAACACAAAGCATCATAAGATAAAGCAAATGGATCCCAAATCTTGAAGATTTACTAGGAAAAGCATCAAAATTAAACTAATTCTCAAGCAAACCACAAAAAAAAATATTAAAGCACCAAGACCTTTCCTCATTAACATTTTATATCAGATGCTTTAAGTATACATATTAAAACAAGTAATTCTCTTCAATATCCATATCACCTTAACCAAAAAAGACTGTTAGGATGAACTTTTAAATACCTTTTTACACCCAAAAGCAAGAAGATCAGAGTCCTCTGTGATTATAGCATGTACAATCCCAGTTTTATTAAGGTAGGCCAACTGTGCATCAGCTTCATATGGAGCAACTATACAATCCACTCCCTGGGCTCGTGCAGCCTAAGAAAGAGATCAATATGAAGAGTTAGCAAGGCAGCATGCAACTCCCTAGTCCTCAATACCAACTGTATCAATATCCATAAAAGTTCAATATACAAACTGTATTAGGTGATTTTAGAATTCAATGTTTAAACTGTACTGGATGATTTTAGAGTTAGAAGGGAGCTAAGAGGTCATAGAATGTCTAGCATAAACCTCACCAATCGCAAGATCATTTTATTATCAGTTCTAGATATTAATGTATTTATCATTTTTTGAGATAGTTTTACTTAGAGTATCTGCAGAAGGAATTACCTCTTTCTCTATCATCAATAATTAAGAAATTAAAGCAATCTATATTTTAGAAAATGGAAATTATTATACATACAATCTTTTTAATAAAATAAAATAAAAAATTGTTTCTAATTATTCAACTTACAAATAAATGGAATACATAGTTAAGGTCCCTGGATATTATAGTCCACTGTTTCCTCAGAGCACAGGCTCCCAGAGTTTTTTCCAACTGGACAAGCAGGCTTTTAAAATATTCCATTTCATTCAAACTTTACTCTAACCTTTAGAATTTATTCCTAAGGTGATATGTTATAATGGTAATTTGTCCTTGTAACTTCAATGCACAGAGTTTTGTACTGATTAGACTTAACAAATCTTTGTTAAATTACATTTTCTTCCTTCCTTGAATATCTGCTTTTGAAAGTCTATGACAAGAGTTCTTCTTTCCCAGAGAATGCTCCCAGGATATTATCTTTTTTTTCTATTACCTTCATCCTCCAACAAATTCCAGCAGTTTACAATTAATTTTAACATCAAATTAGCATATTAACCTATTTGTTAGCAATAATATAGCTTACTTTAATTACTTGATGCGCCATGCTATGTGTGATATTGATAGAACGGGCAAAACATTCCCGTGCTTCTGTAGTCTTTCCCTCTCGAAGAAGCTGTTTTCCCTTTAGAAGGTTGGTCTGACGTCTTCTACAGGTGAATATAAGATCAGCCATTTTCAATAACCTTTATTATATCAGCATATGACATGTCTAACAACTTGAAAATATCTTGAGGCGAGGTACAATATCGTATATTTCTTAAATATCTTTCAAAAGTACAACAGCAATGCAAACAGCTATCTTTCAAAAGCACAATGGCAATGCAAACAGCAGATATTGAATAAGTGGTTTTTAACAATAATACTCTATATATCTCAGAGAAAAATCACTTGATGTTATTTTTCTGCCAAACAAGGAAAAAATAAGACCTTAAATTAATCAACATTTTCCAAAATTAATAATTTATTTCTAGTAATCTTACTGTTCCACTATTTAGAATTAAATTAAGTCCTGTTGACAGAGAACAACTATAGGACAAAGGTTCCCAAAATCAAAATTGGGGAAATAAATGAATGTATAGTAGGAGAAAAAAAGGAAATACTAAAATACAGGGAAAAAAAAGCAAAACAACTTACTCTCTTCGAGCCTTTTCTACTTCTTTTTTAGATGGTAAAGTACAACCATCAAATACCAGAATTGGCTTGATTCCATGAGACAGAAGCATATTTACAAATTTCATACAAAATGCTACATACCTATGAGAAACAATATAATTTAGTACATAGTTAACTTTAATATTGAAAATCATATATATAAAAATCAAGTATTTTTACTCAATACTATGATTTGCAAATTCATGTACATAATGTTGAGTGGATGATGGAAAATTATGAACTGTGTCACCTCATAAAACAATGAAAAGTAAAAGAAGAAAAAAATGTGTAGAGCTTGAAGTTAACTAAGTTAGATGTCCTCAAAACATCTGACTAAATATTCATGAAATGGAACACTTTTTTTTGGCATTTCTACAGCAATATGATTTTATATCATATGCCAAATGTGTTACTTATATGAGCAAGTAGAAACAGCTTAAATAAATGAAGTTTATAAGAGCAGTTACACCTTCCCCAATATATATAAAAATTACTACTTGGGCCTGCCTATATTTCTACTGTTATTGCCCTTGAGAATGCTTCAATTCAGCCATACTAGCTCACTTGCTGTTCCACACACACAACATTCTATCTCCTTCCTCCATGCCTTTGTACAAGCTGTACTTCAAAGTCTAGAATGATCTTTTTTCTCACCTTTACCTCCCTTTTGGAATTCCTACTGCCATTAAAGGGTTAACTTATGTGCCATCTATTATATAAAGCCCTTCCTGATCTTCCAATTATTAATGCTCTCCCTCTAATCAATTTCTGTAGAGGGCTAAAGATAGTAGAGGAACTCTGGGTGAGATATACGACCCTTCAATCCAGAGAGAACCATCTAGCAATGTCTGGTTCAGCTCCCCATCTCCCCTAAGAGTTCTCAGCCTTCCTGAGAAGTCAGGGGGTGGTAGCAACCTGTGTTGTAACAGAAGCAGAGGGATATCAGGTGGCAAAAAGTTATCTACATACAACAGCAAGTTGTTTATGTGGTCGCTCATGCACAGTATATAGTTAGCGCATGTGCAGTGCTGCTATAGTTATATAAGGGTATTAGGGCATATAAGAGTGAGAAAATTTGGAATAAATGAACTCCCTGTTTGACCATCTATGTGAGTCCTGCCTCTTCACTTCTCTTCTAAGACCAAAGACTTGGGTGATACCGAGATCCTTCAGAGAGCTAGGCCGGACATAAGTTTTTATTTTCTTAGTGGACTTTATATTTATTTAACTGTGTAAATATTGTTTCCTCAAGCAGAATGTAATATTCTTGAGGTCATGGATATCTTTATATCTCCAGAGCCTAACATGTTACCTGGCACACAGAAGGCACTTAATAATGATTGTTGATTATGATTCAAAAAACACTTAGGGACTAAAGATATTTCATTGAATATAAGTTTTCCCCATTTCTTCCTTCACCCTCACCATCCTCCTTCTCCTAAAAAACTGAAGAAACAAAAAGATAAATGAGAGTAGCTAAGAGGCATAGACCTGAATTCAAATCCAGTCTCAGACATTCAGTAGCTGTGTGATCCTGAGCAAGTTACTTAATCCCGTTTGCATTAGTGTCCTCATCTGTAAAATGAGTTGGAGAAGGAAATGGCAAACTATTTCAATATCTGCCAAGAAAACCCTAAATGGAGTCACAAAGAGTCAGACATAGTTGAAAAACAAGGTTTATAAGGTTTTTGATATACATGATCTAATTTTAATCTTCACCAACTTATTATTCACATTTTATTCACTCCCGTTTAAAAATCTTAACACTATATCATGCTGCGTTTTTCAGTGTGTCAGTGTACTTTCTCAATATATTTATGTACTTCAAAGCTGACTTTGAAGATATGATAAAAGAGCAGCAGCTTCCACAGCTTTTAACAGCTTAATAGTCACATAACTGAACTACAGAAAGTAAAGAGATCCTACTATATCTGTTATTTATTGGCCAAAAATATCCCCACAAAATGTTTGATGTGGTAGAACAAAACACAACCATAAAGGCATTCTTCAAACAAGATATTTCTCACATATGATGTAAGATTATACAAGATTCCTTAACAAATACAACCACAAAAGTTATCTCTGTTGAATACCTTTTTGCCCATCACTATATATACTATATTTATTACCTGAAATATGTCTTATTCAAAAACATCTTGCCTTAAAATCTCCAGGAGGCAGGAGCTTACAAATTTGCCATAATAGTGTATTTCTAATAGGAAATGCTATGAAACATAGGAACTGATTTTTAATGTATAATTAAAATTTAATTAAATTCCCTTTTGAGGATCTTTTAAATTCACTTCATATATTAATGAATTATCATATATGAATTACTGTCCCTTGAAAAATTATCAACATTTCTGTATTATTCATACCCACTGTTGTTTCATATTATCTTGTGCCTTTTCTTTTGGCTAGTAAGTTCATCCCAAAGGTGGAAAGGAAAGGAATCAATAAACCACACAAACATTTGGAGCATACTCTGTAATGAATAAAAGTGGCAGAGAAAGACAAACTTGACTATACCAAGGTCCCTGAATTTGGGCAGCTAGATGGCACAGTGAATAGAGCCTGGAATAAGAAAGATTCATCTTCCTGAGTTAAAATTTGGCCTCAGACACTTAGTAGTTGTGTGAGCCTGAACAAATCACTTAACACTGTTTGCCTCAGTTTTCTCAACTGTAAAAATGGGGATTGTTACAGCAAATATTTCATAAGTAAGGTAGGTGGTATGAGTTAACATTTGTAAAGCATTTAGCACCAAGTCTGGCACAGAGTAAGATAATACTGGAAAGATGGGATGAAAAATCATTCTGTGGAAGGCTTTTAATCTTTAATGCCCTGAATAAGGAATCTAAATTTTATAGATGAAGAAAGGAAGCATACTGAAGATATTTACACAGGGTACGAGATCTTTGCATCATTTTTATGGCCAAAAAGATTGGAGAAGGGAACACAAGTAAAGTGAGTATGATAGCGTGACAGGGACAAATAGAATTGACAGCTATTGTAGAGAGGAAATGAACAGGACCTGTTAACTGATTAGATGTGATCAATGAAAGAATCAAAGTCAATCTTAAGGTTAGAACACAGGAGCTTATGTGAAGAAAAGGTGAAATTAAAATGTTATTTATTTGTAGGTCTTATAAGATTACCGTCTGAAAATTTTTAATGTATTAGAAAACATAAGAACTGGAAATAACCTATAGATTTCATTGACTCATTATTACAAAAGAGGCTATGGTGTATTAGTCAAAGTCCTCCAAAATTGAAAGCAATAATTAGTATTATTCCTCACAAAATATAATATTGCAAGAAACACTAATGATAGCAAAGAAAATATTTATACTAAAATTTTGGTTGTTTACAACTAACATGGTCAAGAAGACAACTGGCAAAGAATGGCTGGAATAGCAAATAAAATACATTTTTCCTTTACATATCTAACATGTCACAAAAAATTCCAGTACTGAACTAAGTGAAAATTTCTTTCTGACAATCAGCAAATGTTATTAAATGCTACTATATGCTGGGCACTGGAGATACCAAAGAAAGACAAAACCAAGACCTATCCTCAAGAAGCATGCATTCTAATGGGAAGATGAAATATATATACTACACATATAGACTAGATGGAAGGCAATCTGGGTAGGGAAGGCATGGAAGGGTAGGAGAAGGTGTTGAAGAGATGTGGTTTCAGTTGAAGCCTGAAGGAAGTCAAGGAATTAAGACCAGTGGTCCTCAAACTTTTTAAATAGGGGCCAGTTCACCATCCCTCAGACTGTTGGAGGGCCGGACTATAGTAAAAACAAAACCTCACACTGTCTCCGCCCCTCAGCCCATTTGCCATAACCCAGTGGACTGCATAAACGGGCCCAGTTTGAGAATCCCTGAATTAAGATGTGGAGATGAGGGGGCAGAGCATTCCTGGCATGGGAGACAAAACAGGCATGAAGATGAAATGGACCATTGTGTTGAAAAATTGTAAGTAAGCCTTTGTAGATGAATTGAAGAATTTTAGAGAGCAATCAAGTCTAAGAAGACTTAGGTAAGAAGCCTGGAAATAAGAGGGAGCCCCTTGAGCTTTATGACAAGGTATAAAGGGCTGAAACTCTTGAGTCAATGCACTGAGGTAGGACAATGAGCACTGGAGACTAATTACCGATTGGACAATACTCTGTAAGAATATGCTTGGAAAATGGCCCTTTCTACTATCCTATGCTGGCCCAATCATTTTGTGTACAGAGAATTGTGGGAGGGACTAGGAGGTGGAGAGACTAGCCAAACTCTCTGGGCGGGAGGAAGAGGTGAGGTCACCAACGACCATCCCCTTCACTTCTATTGCTAAAGACAAAGAATAAAGACTTTTGCTTATCCTGACTCCAACTGATTCTAAGGTGTCATCACAACAAGGTCAGACTTCACTTTAGGAAAAATCACCAGGAAGGCTGGATTATTACCCTGAATACATACTTGAGGTAGGGATATCCGTTAGAACACAACAACAATAGATCCAGGTGAGAGGTGATAAAGGTTTGATCCAGAATTGTTATGGTGTGAATAGGGACAAAGTGTAGCTTATGAGAGATGCTATGAAGACAGAAAAGACAAGGTTAGGCAACATATTGTATATGTGGAGTTAGAGTGAAGAGCAGATGATATTAAAGATCAGGTGACTTTTTCAACAAAAAATCCATTCAATGTTATAACTTAAGAAAATGACATCATTTATCATTAAGAAATAATCAACAGAAATATAAACCAAAAGAAACAAAAATATAATGGGATTGCCTGTCATCTAGGAGAGGGAGGGGAAAACTTGGAAAAGTGAATACAAGGGATAATGTTGTAAAAAATTATAATTATAAAATTAATAAATTATTTTAAAAAAAGAAATAAAAATATAGATTAATTCATACTTACTGATCAGTAGGTTCACCTTTGGCTAGCTTTTTCAGCACAGGCAAAGGCTCCTTTGTGAAGCCAACAGTATGTATCCACAGCTACCACCTGCCCTTTATACTTTCTTTATATGGATGGGTTCAGAAGCATCTTTGATAAACTGAAGCAAACCTTGTATCCCCATCTTGCCAGTTATGCATGATAAAAAAGTTGAAACATGGAAATTTTAATATATATAGATATATACATATAAAGCTTATTTTAAAAATTCATAAAACAAAATAGTTTATTTATTTTCTGGCCTTCTGAAAACTATTAACCTTTAAAAGTATTTAATGAGCTTCCAAAAAAGTGGTTAAGATAAAATAAAGAGCTTCCCTTTCCCAATCAGGTTCTACCATTACACAGGGATAATGACTGGTCTAAGATTTCCTTGTTAAAGGGAACATGCCCAGGAGGAAACTACCTGGACAGGTTAGAACTTTTCTCTGCAACTAAATAGCCTTGAGAGAAGAGAAACAATTTGTCCAAGTCACCGCACCCGTTTGTGTCAAGAGATGGGATTTGAACTCGGGTCTCGCTATAGTTTTACTATCGCTGCAAACTAAGTATTGTGATAAATTTCATTTTACATTTAGGCCCATAGTTTACTTCAGAGGTACTTATTGATTGTTAGTATATTACATCCGACTTTACATTTATAATCCTCTTCCTGTTTTCCCCTCCTCGGGATGCCTCTGGCTAAGACATCGAATAGCTCAGCAATCAAGGGCTTGACAGATGGGCCTCTCTTCTCCCCACGAAGGGGTCTCACACACTAAGGGAGGGCACCCTTCCTCTCCTCCTCTTCTCCCCCTCCCCCACCCCCGTAGAAGGTACCGCTTTGTATTTTATGACAATAGCTAAGTCCCAGATACAGCAGAGGCTAAGTGATTTGTCTGGGGCTTTTCCGAGGACAGGCCCAAGCACCGAGCTACCAGGCCTCCATTTTCACGCTCTCACTCGGCCTGAACTCTCATGGCCCAGGGCCTTCCAATTAGCCATTCCGAGACGGACCGAGTATCCAGAGAGGACTCCCGCCTTCGCACCCACCCAACTAAGGGATCAGAGAGCGGGGCCTGAGCATTCTCTCTCCGTGCTCGCGGCTAGTCGCCAGTCTCTCACCTTGCGCGGTCCCGCACCAGAAACGAGTCTAGGACCGCAGATGAGCAGACACACACAGAAAGCGCCAAAACAACACGGCCAGCTTTTAATTTACGCGCGTCTAGAACGGGAGGGCACCGCCTCTAACGGAAGTGACGTAAAGGCGCCGCTGGCGAATGAGTTTCTAGTTTTTTTGCATGGGTCTCTAAATCTCCCATGGATCATCTCTCTCTTGTCAATCTCTCTTCTATCTATCTCCCCTTCCACCTGGAATGGTTTTCTATTGATTGACTTGAACTCCTTGGAGAAGTCAGGGGAGATTTCACTTCGGCCAGAAGGAGGAATTATTTAATCTTTGTGGGGGAAATTAAAATGAGCGCGCCGGAAAGACCCCAAGTGGCTTTCTGGGAATTGTAGTTTTTCAACGGCGCAAGGGTGTCAGGCAATTGTAGTCCCCGGGACAATCCTTGTCAGGAGAGTAGATGAAACTTGGATAAAGAAGGGTGTGTTTTAAGGTGAGCCTACGAGGGCTCATTTGTGTTTAGTTTTTTGTTTTTAAGCAAAAGCCAAAAAGAATTTGCTGCACTACCGTATTCACCATTTTTCCATATTCCAAATATTAAACAACAGGCTCTCCAGAAAAAATGCCTAGCTTATACTTTAAGTTTAATCTTCAATGTTCACATTTTCTCTACCAACAAAATAGTCATCTAATTTTGACATTTCTTGGTAGAGATACTGTAATGGTTTCCTATTTCCTTCTCCAGCTCATTTTATAGATGAGGAGATATGTAAATATGTAAATATTCATATGTAAATATGCATATGTAAATATGTAAATATTTAACATCACATTTGAACTCTGATCTTTCTTATTCCAGACCTAAGCTCTATCTAGTGTGTCACCAAGCAATCTCACCTGGTACATAGTAGATGCTTAACAAATGCTTGGTGACAGATTTCCTGAACCCTGATTCTATGTTTCTAAATCTAAAATCTGGGGCTCTTTCCAGTAGAGCAGGAAATAGAAAGCCAGATGTCTCTGTTCCGTTGTTTTTTGTTTTTTTTTTCCCCAATGTGAAACAGGGAGGATGTTTTAAATAAAAAGGAGGCCAGTCCACAGCTGTTATTCCTGATAGATTAAAGATATGGTAGCCAATTAGGCTGATAGCTCCCAAAAGCCATTCTTGTTTAAGATATTGTCTACCCTCCTTCCCAGGGATCAGTTGTATTAGTGAGGAAATTGTTTTATTTCTACAGCAACAAATTATAAATCCAGAAATTCAAAGGGGGGTGAAAATTAGTTATCATGACCCATAAGATCTAATTTAATTTCCCTTTGACGTGTTTACCTATTATTTTAAGCAATGAGGTATGTGGATGAGAGAAATATAACCTTAAGTAAAAGGTGTCTCAAAGGAATAGGCCATGGAGGCCAAAACTTAGATTAATATTAGCATCTTGAACAGTCTGAAGAGTGATATCTTCATACTATGCTAAATGTAAGAGGGTGACACAGAAACTTTAATTGTGGGCTTGGGGGCTTAATCATGCCATAGGCATGGAGTAATTACCATAATCAGCCCTTATTATACTCTTCATGCAAGGGCATGAAATGTACTATTCTCCAGGAAGTTACAGTGTGTGGAATGGATGGAGAACAATATTTCACCAGATGGACAGAAAGGAACGGTTCAAGGACTCTGTGAAATTTAATCTAAAGGAAAGAAACATACATCAAAATGTCAATGACAGACTGCTTAGTGGGGAGAAATCCAAGATGGAGAGGCTTAGCTTAAACAAAGGAGTCACATTGACTATCAGGCTAAGAGGTCCTCCTGTAGTGAGTGCCAAGTCCTCAGTAAGTAGCTGCTGTCATAATCTGCCAGTAATGAATTCCTGACCATATCTGGTCTTTCAGTCATATTTGCCACTAGGGAAATTACCCTGCCAACATCACCATCTTAAAATACTAAAAAGTAATAAACCTTTTATTTTACCATTTAAAATTGAATAAATGTTTATCAGACTCTGAGGCCAGTTTTTTTTCATTGTTCTCATATTAATACATTTTGTTGATAACTTACTGGTTGGAGTTTTAGGTTTAATGCATTTTAAAATCTAATTTAAAGATATTTCTTTTAGGGCTAATCTAACTGTTTGATGTGGAATAGGGGGTATATATATATATATATATATATATATATATATACATATATTTGATCAGTGTGATAACTAGAGCTTATAGATGAGTAATAATGTTCATCCTTTTTCTTCCTTTAGTCAGTTGAAAACTTTCCTTCTGGTCTCTCTAGCTGTTTCACTATGAACCATCTCAGTATATTAATAGTTATTTACTTTCTTTTTTAATTACTTTTTTGATACTCTGAACTTTATAAATATCAAGAAAATGGACATTTCCATTCACAAAGAACAGAGAGGACTATATGTGAAACTACAAATCTTAAAATGTAAAGCTTTTTTAAAAAAATTAATGTGTACAACAATCTATTACATTAGCTCCAAAGAGGCTTCATTTTTCTCTTACTTTCTAGGCCTCCCAAACTCCTTTGTTTTTTCTCTTTAAAAGTGTCCTTGATGTTTTTTTTTTTCTTTCTGCCTTTTTTGCATACTCTATCCTCCCCCCATCAAACAAAAATCTAAACTAAACTAAACCTCCTCTCCCTATCCACTGACTCATTCTTAACTATCTACAGACATGCCCCTATGTACTCCTGGGGGGGGGGACACCTTTACTTGATCTTTTCCACCTCACTTTCTGCCTTTCATAGCTAAACTCTTCAAAAAGGTGGTGTACAATAAGAACATCCTCTTACTCTCTTCTCTCTTCTTTAATCTCTTATAGTCTAACCAGGTCTTATCATGTCACTGAAATTTCTCTCTTTAAAGTTATCAGCAATCTCATAGTTTCGAAATCCAATGACCTTTTCTTGATCATTTTTTCTCTCTGTTGATCACCCTCTCCTCTCTCTAGGTTTTCAGGCCACCACTCTGTTTAGGTTGTCTTACTTAGCTCACCACTCCTTTATCTCCTTTGGTAGAGAAGGCCTCTAAACTATAGGTGTTCCTCAGGGTTCTGGCCTAGACCCTGACTCTTTTCCCGGTATACGATTTCACTTAGTGATCTCATTAACTCCCATGGATTTAATTCCTATTTCTATGATGATAATTCTAAGATTTGTCTACCCTGCTCCAACCTCTCTGCTAACCTCTAATTTCACATCTTCAGAACTACCTTTTAGAACTCTCATTCTAAATGTCCAGTAGACATCTTAAATTAACCCTATCTAAAAAGGAACTCAGTGTTTTTCCCACTAATCCCTCCCCTTCTGCTGTCTTCTCTGTTGCTATTGAGGGCCATATTATTCTCCTAGTCTGACATCAACTAGCATGAGTCCTAGAAGAAGTAGTGAGTGGAATAAATAAGAATGGGGCCAAGAGAGTCCAAGCTTACATTTGAATTGACTTTATTTATTTTATTTTTTTATTATAGCTTTTTATTTCCAAGATATATGCATGGGTAATTTTTCAGCATTGACAATTGGAAAACCTTTTGTTCCAATTTTTCCCCTTCTTCCTCCCACCCACTCCCCCAGATGGCATGTTGACCAATACATGTTCAATATGTTAAAGTATATGTTAAGTATAATATATGTATACATATTTATACAGTTATTTTGATGTACAAAAAGAATCGGACTTTGAAATAGTATACAATTAACCTGGGAAGGAAATAAAAAATGAAGGCGGACAAAATTAAAGGGATTGGGAATTCTATGTAGTAGTTCATAGTCATCTCCCAGAGTTATTTCACTGGGTATAGCTGGTTCAGTTCATTACTGTTCTATGGGAGCTGGTTTGGTTCATCTCATTGTTGAAGAGGGCCACGTCCATCAGAATTGATCATCATATAGTATTGTTGTTGAAGTATATAATGATGTCCTGGTCCTGCTCATTTCACTCAGCATCAGTTCATGTAAATCCCTCCAGGCCTTTCTGAAATCATCCTGCTGGTCATTTCTTATAGAATAATAATATTCCATAACATTCATATAATACCACAATTTATTCAGCCATTCTCCATTGATGGGCATCCACTCAGTTTCCAGTTTCTGGCCACTACAAAGAGGGCTGCCACAGACATTCTTGCACATACAGGTCCCTTTCCTTTCTTTAAAATCTCTTTGGCATATAAACCCAATAGTAACACTGCTGGATCAAAGGGTATGCACAGTTTAATAACTTTGATAACATCGTTCTCCAGAATGGCTGGATGTATTCACAATTCCACCAACAATGTATCAGTGTCCCAGTTTTCCCACATCCCCTCTAACATTCCTGTCATTCTAGCCAATCTGAGAGGTATGTAGTGGTATCTCAGAGTTGTCTTAATTTGTCTTTCTCTGATTAATAATGAGCATCTTTTCATATGGCTAGAAATAGTTTCAATTTCTTCATCTGAGAATGGTCTGTTCATATCCTTTGACCATTTATCAATTGGAGAATGGCTTGATTTCTTATAAATTAGAGACAATTCTCTACATACTTTGGAAATGAGGCCTTTATCAGAACCTTTGACTGTAAAAATGTTTTCCCAGTTTATTGTTTCCGTTCTAATCTTGTCTGCATTAGTTTTGTTTGTACAAAGGCTTTTTAATTTAATGTAATCAACATTTTCTATTTTGTGATCAATAATGATCTCTAGTTTTTCTTTTGTCATAAATTCCTTCCTTTTCCACAGGCAATGACCTTTTCTTGATCATTTCTTCTCTCTGACACTGTTGATCACCCTCTCCTCTCTCTAGGTTTTCAGGCCACCACTCTGTTTAGGTTGTCTTACTTAGCTGACCATTCCTTAATCTCCTTTGGTAGAGAAGGCCTCTAATTATAGGTGTTCCTTGGGTTCTGTCCTAGACCCTGGCTCTTTTCCCGGTATACTATTTCACTTGGTAATTTCATTAACTCCCCTGGATTTAATTCCTATTTCTATGATGATAATTCTAATATTTGTCTACTCTGCTCCAATCTCTCTGCTAACCTCTAATTTCACATCTCCAGAACTACCTTTTAGAACTCTCATTCTTTTTTTTATTATTATTTATTAATTTTATGATTATAATTTTTTTTGACAATACATATGCAAGGGTAATTTTTTTTTACAACATTATCCCTTGTATTCACTTTTCCAAATTTTCCCCTCCCTCCCTCTACTCCCTCCCCTAGATGACAGGCAATCCCATATATATTAAATGTGTTACAGTATATCCTAGGTACAATATATGTGTGTAAATCCAATTTTCTTGTTGCATATTAAGTATTGGATTCTGAAGGTATAAGTAACCTGGGTAGATAGACAGTAGTGCTAACAGTTTACATTCAATTCCCAGTGTTCCTTCTCTGGGTGTAGCTGTTTCTGTCCATCATTGATCAACTGGAACTGAATTAGATCTTCTTTATGTTGAAGATATCCACTTCAATCAGAATATATCTTCATACAGTATTTTGTTGAAGTATATAGTGATCTTCTGGTAGAACTCTCATTCTAAATGTCCAGTAGACATCTTAAACTAACCCTATCCAGAAAAGAACTCAGTGTCTTTCCCACTAAACCCTCCCCTTCTGTCTTCTCTTTTGCTTTTGAGGGCAATACCATCCTCCTAGTCTGCCATCACCTGGCATGAGTCCTGGAAGAAACAGTGAGTGAAATAAATAAGAATGGGGCCAGGAGAGTCCAAGCTTAAATTTGAACTGACTTTATTTCTTACAGCTTCCTTTTTATACCCCACCCCATAAACATATTTTTCTTTGTTATACATTACACAAATGCCAGAAAACCACAGAAATTATAACTAAGACTATGACATTTCTTTGTTCTATTAGTCAAGGTTCATCCTGTTATTTATTTTCATTTTTAAAGCATCCTGTCTCAAAATATAATTTGGTTATGTCATCCATTATATTTTCAGTAAATAATTCAAAGGAGCTCAGATATGAGTTATCAGCTGGAAAGTTGGTCTTGCAAAATCTCCTAAAGTCCTCCAAGTGGCCTCACCTTGCTTTGGCCTTCCAAAGAACTTACAGCTGGCTCCCCACATCTCCCCCTTTTTAATTTTTTAACTACAATTCATGCAGGTCAATTATGATTGGTTTCAATAGGATAGTCATTATTCTAAGAATACAAGAAAAGCCAGAGCAAATTAAAATAAAAAGCAATATATATATGTTATAGTAGCAAAGATTGTAAAAATAATCAATTTTTAAAATGACTAAATATGTGAAAAGCATTAATTATAGAGTGTGCCATTCCTTCTGCATCAATTCCAAACATGGGCACATTTTCAATACCAGAAATGATTACATGAAAAATATTAATATCTAAAGTAATATTAGAATCATGCCAAACTTCTGAGTCATACATGTGTCTTTTACCATGATATATCAGGATTAATAGTATTGTATATTAAAAATGTAATACAGATAAATGAATATTGATAATCACATTTCAATGTTTTCTTATTTTTAATTCTTCTAGCTCATCTCCTAAAAAGAATACTAATTGTTCTAACAAATTTAGTTTGTTATTAAAATCTATATCAATATCTTCTTGTGTCTAGAATGCCAGAGCAACATTCCTGGCTAGGTTGTCAGCAAACGAAGCTGTCTGGATTTCAGACTGTAATGCTGCAGCAGAAATAGTGGTTGAAACTATTAAAGAAACAAGGGCAATAATCCTGGTTATCAACAGATCTATAAATCTTTTTGAGCAGTCTACTATTTCTGCAATTATATACAATGAATGTTCTGCTGACTGAAATCAAGGATGGGAGGAATTTGTAGGAAATATTGCAAAAGAAGTTTATTCTATAATTAAAACGTATCTATCAGTTATATCAATACATTGAGTGAGTATACAATATGAGTTGTACAATCTCAGCAAGAATCCATTATTTATCAATTCAGGTGAAACAGAATCTATCACAACCAATTAAGTTTTCAATTTTAACACACATACCAATTTAAAGTTATTTTTAAATTAACCAGTACTTTGGTTTGTGAGATTCCCTAAAATATACCTAGATATTCCAGTCAAGCAAAATTAGCTTTTAGTTATTTTGCCCAACCTCTTTTATTTTGTAAACCAGGAAAGAGTTAGTTAAGTGCCCATTTTTGCTTCATATCGGTTTTTGCCTTGAGATTGTTCCTGGCATGGTTCCACAAATCTCATCTCTGATTACAGTCACAGGCTTCTTGCTTGTAGGAATTTTTAAAGTGATAGCACACTGATCTGTTTTCTCAAAAGTTCCTAAACTCTCTAATCCCTTTCAATTTATGCTCTTCTCATTCCGACATGCTTAAACTTTCTCACTATTTCACTATATTAAATATATTTTTCCTTTTCTCTCACCCTCTCATACAAAGCTTCTGTCGTCAACTGGAGGAAGAGGAAAAGAAAGAGAAAAAGATTCTTTCCTTATATCCAGTCTTGCAGAGCTCAAAATTAGCTCCCAAATTACCTTATCATGATGAATGACCAATACACTCACTCATATTTTTTCCTACATTCCCTTGTTTTCCTACATTTCCCAAACCTAGGGCAATCTCCTATTTAAAGGCAACTAAGAAAGATACTTCCTTCAGCACACACCAAGTCTGAGTCAGAGGAATTAAGGACCCTGAATCAAAAATCAGAGCCTTAACACTAGAGCAACAGGATGGTTTGAAACTTCTAAAAATCTTTCCTTGAGCCACTCTGAAAGAATTACTATTCTGAATGAATTCCAGCAATTCAGCCTGATATTTTTCCAAGCCAGCCACAAAAAGTCTGAATTCTTATCTCTCATAAGCTTATTAACGTTTAACAGTGAACACAGAGTCAAAGCAGACCCACACAGAAATCTATTTCCACCTTTTACATATAGATTTAAGCCTGACATCATTCAATTAGTCCTGGGAACATCCTCTTAATTTTTTTCCTTTACATTTTGAGGCATAATTTTTACTACCCTGAGGTCTCTTCTTTTCAGTTCCTTGTCTCTTTCAAGGGAGAGTCCCAAATCCACAGCCAAACATGAAAACCCCCTGAAGTTCTGGCATGGAGCCTGCTTTCAGGTTTGGGTTAGGAGACCCCCAAAAAAGGAGTTAAAAATTCTGGACGAGCCCCATCATTTTTAAAAAATTATTTCCCACCTTTGTAGCGTTCCTTCTCACCAAAGGCGACAACATTTTACATGTTTTTTTAAAAAATCCTTAAGAAGTCTTTTAGTTATAGAGTAACTTCTTTCTCTAATTACCTTTTCACTACTTGTATATATTGATTTTTGTCTTTAAATTGAATTTGTCCCATTTTAAAAATTCTTATTAACATTTCAAAAGTTGTAGGTACTTATGCTCCCTGATTTCTTTGTGTCTGATCAGTGCAGAGATCATGATAATTCATTTTTCATAACAAATAATCTCCACCCTTCTAATGCTGTCTTTGCCACCGTATACCAATCAAAGGAACACAAAATATCAGCTGTTAAGGTCTCAATTAAGGCTAATACATATGGTTTTAAATGATGAGTCCTTTCTAGTGTTTCAGTAGTAGTAGTGGGCATACCTACTTTGGTGTTATGTTCAATATCCCTAGAATCATTACCATTGGTTACTTCAGGATCTGTCTCTACTCCTACATCCTCCTTAATTATAGTATGTACCATTGATACTTTGGTCTCTGAGGTTAAGCAAAGTTTTATAATATCCATAGAGAAAAAGCATCTACAAGAAACTCATCAGGGTCATCTTCTTTTAATCTCTCATTCATCTGTTTTCCTATTTTAAACATTCTTTACCCTGTAAGCCTGCTGATAAAATCCTCTTACACTTATCTTTTTGTGCTTGGCAATCTCTCTGGCAAGAGCTGCTTCCCCTCTTCTTCTTTCCTTTTGTTCAGGCGCCATTTGCCAGCAACTGGCATGAGTGATGGATGAAGCAGTGAGTGAAATAAATGAGTGGGGCCAGGAGAGTTCAAAGCTTACATCTTACACTGACTTTATTTCTTACAGCTTCTCTTTTATGCCCCATCATAACCATATATATATATATATATATATATATATATATATATATATTTTTTTTTTTTTGTTGTTGTTATTATACATGATACAAATGCCAGAAAACCACAGAAAGTATGATTTAGGTTATCACGTTTCCCTGTTCTATTAGTCAGGATCCATCCTGTTATTTATTTGCATTTTTTAAAGAATCCTATCTCAAAATGCAATTTGGTCATGTTATCCGTTATATTTTGGCAAACATTCCAAAGCTCAGATATAAGTTATCAGCTGGGAAATGGCCTTTCAAAGTCTCCTAAAGTCTTCCAAGCAGCTTCAGCTTTCTAAAGCTGGCTCTCCACACTAGTCCCTTGGACTTATAATCTAGAGGTCACCCTGGATTTCTCACTGTTTCTAACTGTCATATACAATCTGTTCCCAAGGGCTTCTAATTTCACCTTTGCAACATCTTCCTTAGTTCTCCCCTGTCACAGCCACCACTCAAGTTTAGATTCTTATCACCTTATCCCTACCTAAACTTAGGTAGTAGTAGGCAGTAGGCAGTTGGTGGGTCTGCCTGCCTCAAGTTTTTACTCATACCAATCCATTTTCTATTCATTCATCAAACTGATTTCCTTAAATCACAGATCTGTCATGCTCCATAAAGGTGCCAATAAATAATAAAAAATTCCAATGGTTCCCTATCATCTCCAAAATCCTCTCCCTGATTTTGGAAACCTTTCATAATTTATCTCCCTCTTATCTTTCCAGGCTTCTTACTCCTCCTTCTGGTATTGTACTCTTCCATTCACTGAAACTAACCTAATTGTTTCACTGACAAGACGTTCTTTCTCTCATTCTGGATATATCTCCCATGCCTGAAATTTTCTCCTTTCTCATCCCTGGTTTCCCTAGCTTCCTTCAAATCTCAATTAAAACATCTTATTCTGTAGGAAGTCTTTCTCAACCTCTCTTATTTTTGGTCCCTTCTCTCTTAATTATGTCCTATTTATTCAGTATGTAGCTTATTTGTGTATATGCTTTGTTTTAGAGTGTAAACTCCTTGAGAATAGGAACTGTCTTTTTGCCTCTTTTCTTGTATCCACAGTACTTAACAAAGTGCCTGACACATAGTAGGTACTTAATAAATATTGATTGATTGATATAGCTATCTTTTCTCTCCACTTTAATTGTCATAAACAAATAAAAATATTCTTTTAAATATGATTTTGTTCTAGTTTTTTAGAAACTACTGTTTTGGGGGAAATTCTAGCTATATAAATTCTAGGTATTAGTCTTTATAAAATGATTTTTTAATCTCTTAGACATCCCTGAAAGGTGAAAAGAATATTCTGTGAATGGACATAATGGCAATATAAAAGACTTCAGTGATTAACAAAGAAAATATAGCCATCAATTAACAAAATTTGTATTTGCCATAGTCTCTTTTGGAGGGAAAGTTTTATTGAAATAATTTTGGGGATGTTTATATTACAGTCATAGCTAGATATGCTCTACCTCCTTCCCCATCCTGTGCCATTGTATACTCATGGTACTTTCCCTTGTAACAATGAATGAATCAATAATAAGGCATTTCTTAAGTGCTTATTATATACCAAAGGCTATGCTAAGAGTTGAAGAAACAAATGGAAAGTACAAAATGATTTCATTTGTGGGGAGTCAACATTTTGGCCAGTACATATAAGAAAGATTCATTTCAGGGCCTATGAAAAGATCTTATAGGTATTACAGAAGGAATAGCAAAGTCTGGGGTCCTTAGTGTGCATCAACAAATCAGATGGCAGAACCCAGGGATCTGAAGGGGGTAAGCAACAGGAAAGATGGTATGACTCATAGAATAAGTGTGAAATAACAGGGATTCTAGGCTTTAGCCTCACAGATTTAGAGAGAGAAGGGACCTCAGTCATCATTAAGTCTACTTCCCTTTTTTGCACATGGAGAATTTAAGATATAGAGAGACAAAATGACATGTTAGGTCACAAAATTAATAAATACCTGAAACAGTAGTTTGTCTCAGTCCAGGATCCTGGTAGTCTTCTAGCTCTATGTAATCAAACTCAAATAGATTTAGGAAACCTCAAATTAAGATTATGTTTGTTGTATTTTTATTACTTTTGGTAAATATTTACTAATTACATTTTATTCTGGTGTAGATGACTTTGCTATCTCTGCTCTGGGTCTCCAGAAGAATTATATCTGGTGGTTCCCAGAACATTTAAGATATTTATTATCTGTGTTGCTCTTCTTACCTGTCCCATGTGGGATTTGGAAAGAAAAATAATTAAGGAAAGCCAACTAGCTATTACATATGAATGTAGCATTTTATTCCTATAAGTTCCCCCAAATTCTAACAAAAAAAAAAGGAAATATATTTCCTTTTTTCTTTTCCTGGCCAAGATTGGTTGTTATAATTATAGAATTTTGTCTTATTTTCCTTTTTGTTTAAATTATTATTGTCACTATGCAGTCATAAATAATTTGTTTAGTCAATCAAGTAGAATTTATTAAATGCTTACTGTATGCTAGGTGCTATACTATGTTCTGATGACACACAAAAAAAGCCAAAAAACAGTCACCAATCTTAACCCACAGACTGATAAAGGAGACAAAGTACAAACTGTACAAACAAAATATATATATATATATATATATATATATATATATATATATATATATATATATATATATATATATATATATATATATACATATATATATATGCATATAGATAGGAACATGATAAATTGAGAGTAGTTTCAGAGAGAAGGAACCAAAATTAAGCAAGACTGGGAAATAGGTCTACATTGTGTTCTTACTTTTGTGTTACATATTGAAATATAATGCATACTGGGGTTGGGATATTAAATTCCTATTGTTTTCTTCTAAAAATTTCCACTTGAAGTAAAAGAAAGCCTGCTCATATAGAAAAGGTCTATATTCAATTGTCCTTAACTTGTATGATATAATAATCATGATGATAATAATAATGATGAAAGCATATATAGGACTTCTTAAGGTTTGCAGAGCGATTTATTATCTCATTATTTCATTTAATCTTCAAAACTTTGAGAGATTGGTGCTAGGAGACAAAGGTCAAATGACTTATCCAGGGTCACTGGCTTTGTAGCCAGTAAGTGAACTTAGTTGGTATTTACCTATTAAAAAATAAAACTTGGGCACTAGGTAATTTTCTTCTCTCTCAGGCTACCAATCTGTATATTACATGTCAGGATGTACGATTTTTACTTTTTCAGTATAATATACATGTGCTTTCTCTGAGTTCTTATCTATATTCTTTGCATTCAGCTATTTTAGATTTGATATTCTCTTGATAGAGCCTGTTACTCATTTTTGTTTTCTACGGTAAGCTGTGTTTGGAATCCTAAAACATGTATAAGATGGCCTGTTATTAAGAGATGCTGCAAAGTAGGAAAAGGGTTGACGTTGGATTTGGGAAAGCTCTGATTTGGCACTCTACCTTATACACTTACTATTAGTGTGACCACAGGTAAGTCATTTAATTTCTTTAAGTCTGAGTTTCCTCATTTGTAAAACAGGGACAATACTCTTATTATGTAGCTCATGGGGAGAATTCTAAGTACTAAATGAGTGAATATGTATAAAGCATTTTATAAAACTTGATCTGCTAAATAAATGTCAGCAATTATGAATTATTGTTGTTCTCTGTAGAAAGAACTAGGAGCGATGGTTTGGAGTTATAAGAAGGCAGATTTTGGTTCAATATAAAGATGAACTTACTAATAATTAGAGTTATCTCTATATGGAAAAGGCTTTTAAATAGAGTGAGTTTTCTTGCTTATGGAAGTATTCATGCAGAAACAGAATGGAAAAATAAAAAGCATTGTAACTAAAGTCACTATTTACAGAATATACCTGACTAAATCTCAGCTCTGCTATTAGTGTGGCCTTGGAGCTTTGCTAACCTCTATGAGTTTTCCCACCTGTAAAATGAGGGGAATTTGGCAAGATCATTTTTAAAGGTTTATTGGAGCTCCAGGAACTTGCTGTGTTCAGTCTTCTCCCATGGAAGTCACATTAACTCTTTGAAGCTACTAGAGTTCAAATCTGACCTTGAGGATGACAAGAGACAAGACTTTATTAATTATATCTCTGTTAATTTATTATACTAGTTAATTGTGAAGTTAATTACACAACTATAGGTCTAAGATTTTTCAGGTACAATGAAGTTGTGAGGGGAAGAAAAAGTTATGTTTTGCCTCTCATCAGCTAATTGTCAGTTAGAAAAAAGAAGTGAAGTAGGGAAAGTACTTTATGTTACTTTCTCTGCTTTTTTTTTTTTTTTTCTTCATTAAAAAGCCACAGATAGGACTAGCTTGAACTTACTTGCTGCAGGGACCCTATGCTTATAGATGTTAAATAAAACTAGTGACAAAAAAAAAAAAAACCACACACACACACACACACACACACACACACACACACACACAAAACCCCAACTAGTAACAAAGTAGACCTATAACTGATTAAGAAAGGATAATGTGGAGTAGAAAGGAAGGACAAAGCAATTTTAAAATAAAACTTGTTATATGTAAAGTCAATTGATGCAGTATATATTTTCAGTGAGAATATTTTTAGTTGGAATAGACTGCAATCAGAAAGGTTTCTTTCTTCTTATTGAGAAAATGCCAAGTGCCAGTTAAAATAGTTAAATCCTGGAAATGAAAAGCTGAGCTCAAATTATGAAACTCCTCTTGGATTTAGAGATAAATCCAGGGCTAGAAATAGGGTGAGGTAATCTCAGCTGAGGTCCATAGACTACTGTCCCTGTCAACAGGCAATCACATTATAAGCCTTATATGAAAATTATTTTCATTACAAGAAAAATGAAAGGCTTGCCAATCTTTATAAAAGCTGATCCTTTTATAATAGCAAGGCAAACAGAGGAGGGGTACTAAGAAGGGGCATATGGGAAGGGGAAGAGTGGAGAAAAGACAAAACTACATCCCACAACAAGGAGCAAGGTGATGGCAAAAGCTTCATATTTTTCCCTTGGATCTGCTACACTATGAAGATAGGAGGGTCTATTTATCTGCAAAGGTCCCAGCTGTACAAGCATCATCCCAGTCTGGCACAGACTGGCTGGCGCCTATCTTGCCTCCCAACGACACACAGGGAATCCAGTTTAGGGTCAACAACAAATTATGTCAGCTCAGGGGGAGCTTCATCTTTGACAAATTTAGGGCTTTCTAATACATTCTGAGTCCAGTGTTTCTGGAAAATATGGTAATTAAAAAAAAAAAAACCAAACAGTTCAGGAAATCTCTTAACAGCCTTTAACATATCTTATACTTCCACTATCCTACACCATACTGCATAACTTCATTCACTCTCTCAGATTGCTGAAACAGGGGTTTTTCTTTCCATGACCTCACTTTCAGCTCATTAATTGGGAGGGGAAATGGGGGAAGTTGTTCTCCCATTCTCTGGGGAATGGAGTAGACCACACTTGTGACCACCATCTTTAGACTCTGAGCTCTAGCTACAGGTCCCTTCCCTTCATTATGAAAGAATTTCTAATTTGTATAAACAAATGAAGAAAGTGACAGGGAGATGTGGGAAATGACTTTGAAAACTACAAAACACTATACAAATATAAGATGCTATAGTATTATAAATTAATATAACTCAGGTATAGATATGCTATCTAGGTAACTTCACTATAAACTAAATCCTTGATTTATAGCAAGTATAAGAGGCCCTATTGAATTAAAATAATTATCTTCTTAGAAAGTATGTTAAATATAAAAACATGAAATTCTAATAGTTGAACAGCATTTGCATATATATATATATATATATATATATGTACACAAGTAAAATTGTTTAAAAAAAGACAATAATAATGTAACATCTTGCAATGTGTCTGCCTGAATTGTAAAATGCTTTCAAGTTAATATATTCACATCGTTGTTTTTTGTTTTTTAACTGAGTAAAAAAACTAGATTTACAGAGGCATGAAAACAGTAGTTATTAACTTAGAACCATGAACTTTTTTCATTTTTAATATTTTGATTACTATATTTCAGTATAATTGATTTCTTTTGTAATCCTATGTATTTGATTTTATGTACTTGAATGGGACTAGATGAAGATTCCTCAGAGGCTGTAGGTAAAGTAAGTCAGACCTTAGGCTTATATTTCAGGAAGTCTCATAACCCTGGGGAAATAGGCAGCATTGTTGTCTATTGGTCAATTATTACTTCCTTTTCAGTCCATCTAGTGAATTTAAAAGTCAATAGAAAGGGGGATTATACCCAAGTCTTTTCTGCTATATAATTCATTCTCTGCTTTCTGCCATGTGTCACACACCATGCTGGACTATCCAGTTGATGTTCTTGGACTGCTCCTTGCAAGTATTGAATAAATGCTTTCTGTTTCTATCTGGCAATGCTTCTGAGTAATCAATTTGGGTAAGGGGAATCTAGCACCCTGTCCCATTCATATTTAATAACATTATTCTGAAAAGGAGTCCATAGGTTTCACTAGTCTGCCAGAGAGATCCACAAAAATTGGCCAACCCCCTGGAGTTAAAGAGTTCTCTTTTCTTCTTTGTAAAAATTTCTTTTTAAAATTTGGAACTAAACACCAAATGAAATTGGCATTTCCACATATATAGTAGAAGAGAAAGAGGATTGTACATGAACTTCAGGTATCTGTTATATACAGCTTGCTTTTAAAATATATAATTTTAAAAAGCAACTTTTAAAAGCTTTCCTACTATATGCCTGCAATTCTTTCTAGTATTCCTTCTATAAGTCACAACAACCTTCTTTTCTTCCTTTTGTTTATTTCTTACCCAACTCCTCCAATTGGAAAAAAAACAAACCACAAAGCATTTTTAACAAGTCTGCATATTCAAGCAAAACAAATCCTGAAATTGGGATATTTAAAAATGAATGCATTTCTACCTTGAACCCATCACCTCTCTATAAATGGATTATATGCTTCATCCAACTTGGTTTTTTTAATCTTGTTGTTAATGTAGACATTATTCTCCTAGTTCTGATCATTTCACTGTTTCAGTTGATACAAATCTTAGGTTTTTCTGAAACCATCTATTTTCCATTTCTTATTGTGCTATAATGTTTTATTACATTCATATATCATAATTTGTTGAGCCATTCTTCAGTTAACTATTACTTCCTTAGTTTCTAGTTCTTTGTTCCATCAAAAAAAAAAAAAAAAAGAGTTGCTATAAATAACAATTTAATTTTAACAGTGAAATAAAAAACATTTTCCTTCCTGCTTTTTGGAAAAGAAAATCACTAAAGCAATTTTCTAGTAATAAACTAAGGAACTTGTCATTTTCTCTCCCCTGAGTGCTGCAAGTCATTTCCAAAGAAAATCTTCAACAAACAGACTGACAGTAAGCTATAATTAAAAAGGGGAATTAAGTAATTTGAGCCTGTTTTGCTCTTAAAAAATAACTATAATTTTTGGATAGGTATTAAGAAAGTGAAAATAGCCCATAGCAAAGCAAACATATTTACTAATCACATATACACAAATTATACCATTGGAATGTAAATTGTTGACTTTTTAATTGTTTATCTTATTACAAATTGGATTTATCACAGTTGAATGTATGAGCCTTTCTTTTTTAATTAGTCAGTTGCTGTAGTTACAGCAGCTAAAGGGAAAAGGGAACCCTAGATTTTTTTTTCTGCCACCAGTTCGTGGGCAGGGATCACCTCAGAATAATTCCTACTGCTCATCAACTAAGGTTGACAGCACATAAACTCTGATTCAATTGTTCAATGGAACTATTGACTCACTATTGTGAATCTTCCTCACAGTTTATATATTCTTTTAAGTGAGGAGCTGAGAAAGACCCTTGGACAGAAAATTATCTCTCTTCACAGACCACCCTCACCCCTGGGCTATCTAGACAAAAAATCTTTTTTCCACTCAAATTGGAATAAAGCACAATGGGCTTCCCCCCAGATTAAGTTTTTTGCAAGATTTGACTGACTGAAATTGAGGAGAATCAATGCAATCTCATTATCAGTAATGTCCTGAACTGAATTTTTTAAAATGAGGAATTTAGAAAAAGGAGAGACTTCTGGATCCCCAAGATATTGGCTATTGATAGTATTTTCTCTCCCACTCAAGTTTGCAATGATTATCCCTGACTCCTCATTCTCTCCCACCTCCTCATGTCCAATCAGTTTGTCAAGTAATGTTGATTTTACATTCTTAGTGACTAGGGAATCCCGGAAACTCTTTTTCTCTCTCTCTGACTTTGGGGGGAAAACTAAACTCTCCCCGAGAGACTTGCCCCAAGGAATCAAGATAAAGTGCTTTCATTCTGTTATCTGGGTAGGACTAGTTGAGTCCTGGACCAGTCCTATTTACCTCTATTAAACTGGAAATTAGCCCAAAGATTCATTCAATTCCAAGATTCTCTATTTTGATTCCAGCTCAAACTGCTCCCAGCTCCCACCAAGAGCTGCCTCCAGCTTCTAGCCAAGGTTTGAATTATAAAAGGAAGCAGCTGAGCTCAATCCTCTGCAGTTGAGGATCCAGGAACCATGCCAGGCCAAGGGACCTCTCTTGGCATAGCTACCTGCAAGGGACTCTCTGCTGGCTGAAAGACATTCTCTTTCATCATTACCCCCTCTTTATCTTTCTTACCTATTTCCCTAACAAGACCTTATTCACTTTCTCTGCTAGGATAGGGTTTTTCTGCTAATTTCCAATTCCAATAGAGGTAAATAATCTTACTGTTGCTAGAAATGCAGGGCATGTACTCATGTGTCTCATACTACAACTGGACTGTTTTGGAAATGGGTCGGTTTTGTCCTGCTTAGATAGCATTTTGGGCCCCCTGTTTCTGGAAGTTCATAATATTGATATAAAACAGATGCAGATGCCCAGTTGTCATAATGTCATAATTCAACTCTTCAACTCAAAAGATCTGCTAACTTTGGTCAGAGGAATGTCTTTAAGGCTATATAGCTTGTTCTATGAAATAAAATGTTTTTATATACTTTTATATACTTTAAAAGTAAATAATGGAATCTTGTTTTCTGGGTACTTCTCAATTTAATATATGATTATAGAGATGTGATCTGTTGTAGAATAATTTATAAAAGCCTATAAAGTTCCTGGGTACTCTTCCCAGTTTGCCACATAGTTCCTTTATAAATGGCTAAACAAGGTTTGAAGTATTCTATGAGTTCACACAAAACTGTAACCCCATTGTGTTTACCTTAAAAGTCATTGAGAACTATGCCCGAAATGCTATAAAACTGTGCACACCCATCAATATTACTCTCAGCTCCACATCCCAAAGACGTTCAATAAAAGGGAAAATAATCTATTTGTACAGAAACATTCATAGCACCTCTTTTTGTGGTGTCTAAGAATTAGAAATCAAAGGGATGTCCATCAATTGGGAAATGGCTAAATAAACTGTGGTATGTGATTGTAATAGACTATTATTGTACTATAAGGAATGACAAGCAGGATGATTTCAGAAAAACCTGTTAAGACTTAAGTGAACTGATGAATAGTGAAGTGAACAAAACCAGGAGAATGTTGTTCATAGTAACAGCAATATAATTCAATGAATAAGTGTGAAGGACTTAGTTATTCTCAGCAATATATTAATCTGACACCTCCAAAGGACTAATAATGAAGCATACTATCTACCTTCAGAGAAAGAAATGATTATTATTTGAATACAGACTAAAGCATGCTACTTTTAACTTTCTTTCATTTTTTTCTTTTGAATTTTCTTGCACAAAATGATTATCATGGAAATATTTTACATAATTAAACTTGTATAACCTATATCTGATTACTTACCACTTTAGGGAAGGAAGAGTGAGGGGAGAGAGAGAGGAGAGAGAGAGAGAGAGAGAGAGAGAGAGAGAGAGAGAGAGAGAGAGAGAGAGAGAGAGAGAGAGAGAGAGAGAGAGAGAGAATTTGGAACTCAAAACTTTAAATAAAAATTTTTTTAGTTATCCAGAGGATATTGTTCAAAGCAAAAGCATTTACTAAAATAACAAAGTAACAAAATTATAACCCAGTGGCAAATTTATTGTGATTGAAATTATACAAGAATTGGATTGTGTTCCTGCTAATCATACTTATCAACCAATGAAGACATGTAAGAACTGGTTTATTATATGCTCAGAGGATAAACCCACAGTTTACAAAAATCAATGCACCCCAAGAGTATTATATTATATAGCCATATTATATAGGCTTTGTTTCCATAGTCAGGAAGGATAGAATGGAATTTTACCGAGTATAGTGTGCTTTATAGAGTCCCCAAGTTGGGGTGCCAAAATGTACTATGCTTTCTAGAGCCCTCATTCTGGGGTGCCAAAATATGCCATCTGGGCTAGCTCTCTGGAAGATCTCGGGACCAGTCCACATCCTTGGTCTTGGAGGAGTGATGCAGTTGGAGACTCAGATGGTCAAAGATGGAGTCTTTATTTCAAGTCCTCTCAACCCCTAAATACCTTAATACAATTACAGCACTATAGCACATTGAGCATGTGCTGACTATAGTACCATTATATCACCATAGCACACTGCCCAAATGCACTCTGCTATTAATATGTAAATGCCTCTCTTTATTCTAAGTATCCCTGCTTCAAGTAGAACCCCTCCCCCCCTCCACTTCTCAGGAAGAATGAGACACTTCAAGGGAAGATGAGAATCCAACCAGATATTGTCAATAGGTTCCCTCTGTGCTGAAGGGTTTTATACCTCCCAAGAGTTCCCCCACTGACTCTACATAACAGAGGGCAAAAAGGGAAGGCAATGATTTCTACATCAAAGAACAATTAGCTAAAGGAGGAGATCTTCATCAGGTAAAATAATGAACTGGTTAGTAAGCACTGGAATATATCTTGAATTTGTAGACTAAGCATAACATCTGAGCTATAGAGAATTATGGAAGATCCTTACATCCTTTTTTAAGCAAGTGGTGGTAATATAGCTGGGCTAGAAATGCTCTTGTGACAATATATACCATTAGTGGGAAGAGTAGCAAGATGTAGAGATTACCTATAGCGAACATGTGATCAGGCTGTGCATGAGTGCAGAGACAACTGCACTCTAAAATTCAGGACTTGCTGCTCCCTTTTCATGACATCCTCAAGGTTCTTCAGGCTACACCGTGTCTGTCAGTTATAGATGCTGTTCATCTGCTGACCATACCAGTATGTAACATATGTATAGTGATTTATTTAGCTTCTGACTTTAGTTATCTTCCTCTCTCCATAACACTGAGTTCAAAAGCCGGGGAATTTTTTTAATAGCTGTTTTAGAAAAATAACCAGTCTCTCCTAGGACCCTATGGGTACAATTCTTTCACAAAGCCTTTTTTCTCGTTTGGTGCATACTGCCTTGTTCCCTTAGGGATCTTGGCTGTGTAACTTCTCTTCAGCAAAAAGTAATTGTCTGGCTTAGTCACCAATCTGTTTAGAACAAAGAGCAGAGAATCTGTACCATCATGCTAGTACCCTCAGGCTCAGTTCTATCTTTTCTTTGGATTAGATTTCTTGTCTCTGATCTCTATGGGGAACTCACTCTAGCTTAAGCATAGCTCTGGGTTTTAGTCTTTGAATGCTACCTTGTAATTATCCTTATAAAGGCTTTTTATCCAATTACTACCAAACAGCTCTGGAAATCTGTCTTCCTCATGAAAAACAACAACAATTAAAAAACTAAATTACTTTTACTTTCTTTTTTTCTCAAAAGTATTTTATTTTTCCTTTTTTAAAACTAAAAGCTTTTTATTTTTTAAAATACATACAAAGATAATTTTCAACCTTCACTATGTAATGGGCCAGAATTCTGGTGAAATGTACTTCAGGCAAGGATGTTACAAGGATGTACAAAGTGTTAACTCAGTGGAATTAATAAGACAATGGTTATCTAGTTTTGTATTCGAGTTCTCTAGTTCAGTATGATTGATTTAATTTTACAACAAACAATGGTTCCCTAGTGATATAATGATTGGTTTATATTCAGTATACTGTAATGATGTAATTGTAATAGAGCGTATAAACTGAGGACAAAATCAGCCACAAACATTCCATCTTGGACCAGCCTCTGGTGGTTCTCCTGCCTCCTCCATTTCCTCCACTGAAACCAAGAATCGTTCTGGAGATTCTCCAGAAAGCTAGCCTGGACCCAGGCAAAGGAGACAGACTGTGAAGGAGATAATAAAGACTTTGGACTTTATTCCTGACTATTCTTGTGGTGATTATTCTGCTGAAACCAAAACTGGTCCTGACACCTCCAAAAAGCAGAACATTACAATTCACCCTTACAAAACCTTGTGTTCTATATTTTTCTCCCTCCCTTCCTCACTCCTTCCCCTAGACAGCAAGAAATCAAATATAGGTTAAACATGTACAATTCTTCTAAACATATTTTCTCATTAGTCATGCTGCAAAAGAAAAATCAGATCAAAAGGAAAAGAGGCATGAGAAAGAAAAAAAAAACAAGCAAACAAAAAGATAAAAATACCATGCTTTGATCCACATTCAATCTCCATAATTCTCTCTCTGAATGTGTAAGGCTCTTTCCATAACAAATCTATTGGGATTGCATTGAATTCACAGTTAAATGAAAGAAAGTCACTTTGACAAAAGTTAGTCCAATGGGGCAGTCATTGTCTCTACCTTAGACCTAACTACATTTCTCATCTTTTATATGTATATATTGCAAACAAAGCCTGAATAAATTTGAATTTGCCCTTTAAATCCCTTTCCACATTTTCATGAAGAATTCTTTTGATATGATCATTTTAATCTATGATACATATATAATACTATCTATAGCATCTACCTCCTAGGTCTGTTGTGAGAATCAAGAAAGATCACGTATGTATTTATGTATGTATTGTTGCTGTTGTTGGCCCAACTTGGGGTTTTCTTGATAAAAATATTAGAGTGGTTTACCATTTCCTTCTTCAGCTACTTTTTACAGATAAGGAAAGTGAAGTAAACAGGGTTAATTAATTGAGTCATAGCTAAGTATATTAAGCTGATTTGAATTCAGTCCATACTGATCCTTGGCTCAGGACTTCTTTATTCTAGGCCCTATTCTATCTGCCCTATAGCTATTACATAAATGTTAGTTATTAAAAAGAATTTATAGTGCAATGCTACTCCAACATTTAAACCTACCCTTGTCTGACTCTGGAAGCTTAGAAAATTTAAAGCACAGTGAAATCCTTGGGGCCTGAAAGGAAAACTATTTCACCATAGTCCACATGACTTAGCTCTCCTGTTCTCAAGGACAACAGGCGATATCCTCTTGGTCTTGTGTAAAAAACAAAACAAAACAAAACCAAACCCTGATAGGTCTCTACCCCTCATGCACTCCCCTTGCACAACGAATAAGCACAAACTTGACATCCTGTGCCCTATCCCCCTGCAGACACACCTATTGGCCCCATAGCAGCAGGCTCCCCTTTCTCTTAGACCTCAAGGGGTTGTTTTTCAATCAGGTTCTTTTTTAACTCCCTGGAACATCTTGGGCAGGGCATTCTAGTAATCCTCAGATAAGGAACTAACTCCAGGCCTTTTGCTTCTGTACAACTGTTGCTTATAGCTAGAAGGATTTTCCCCCTTGAGATTCTTGCTCCTTGTAAGCTAGACCTCCATTAAGGTCCTCCATTAAGACCTGCTGGGATCCTTGCAGTGGCTGTAGTGTTTCAATAATAATCCAATAATAATAAATCTCCACATCAAGTTCCTGTTGGGTCTTATCTTGCATCTATTTCAGCACAATAGAGGTTAAAAAAAATTCATATAGAGACCAATAATTATGGATGTCCTCATGATTGTATTTTTCTGTAGTTATGTCATCTGCAATTTTCCAATAATTTGATCCAAGTATCTTTCAAATATCTTGAAAATTAGTCTCTTAGCATTCCTAAAATCATGGCACCTCCAGTAGCTTATATGCTAAATATACATATGTTTATGTATGTTTATGCATATACCTTTGTACATATATATATATATATGCACATATCTATATAGATATAGATATACACACATATACATATACAATACAAGGAAAGCTAAAAACAAGTCAAATTGAGATGTTCCCAGAGATAACTTCTGAGTGAGGACCAAATAGGAACCATGCTGATATTATTAGAGAGAAGCTACTCAAGATTGAAACTAGTTTGCCCAAAATGGGATGGAAGGATCCCTAGTAGACATATAGATTACATTCAGACAATGAAACTAAAACCTTGTTAAAATGACTTGATCAAGGCTACATTGGTTGGAAATAGCAGAAAGGTGGTTCAAACTACAAACAGCCTCTTACATGAGTGCAAATTGAAAAGAGAACTGGGAGTCGCACAATGAGGTAAATTTCCCTTTAGTACAAAGAATTATATTGTGGTATTTCTGTTAAATGGACTATCATAGTCAAGTTCTTTCAGTTTGCAATTTCATTCAGGGCAAAGTGTCCTGATTCACTGAACATTTTTTATGTTCCTATACTGATTCAAGATCTCAAGAGAATTGCTTTTTTTCCCCAACAAATTTTCTCAAGTAGAAAAATATCTCTACAATCTCAATTTTTAACTAACCAACTTTCCTCTGCCCTAAATTAATTCTTACACAGAAGATATTTGAGAGGGATTCTGTTTTTCATATCATTAGAGGATTGGGAGGGATGGAATAAGGTGTGTTTCGGGATGAGATTAGGAGATAAGGGGAAGGTATCAGAGGGGTTAGGTCTTAAATGAAGTACAAAAAAGGGTGAACACTTTGTAATTCCTTTAACAGTTGTTTAGAATTCCTAAAGTCACAATTGGTGAAATTAGAAAATGTTAACCATATGGTTGAAGTATCAAAGTTCTCACTTTATTGAACTGTTTTTGGTTTCTGCCTCTGTTAATTTGATGTGTTAACTTTATATTATTTGTAAATTGAATAAGTGTATTATCTAGGGCCTTTATCTACATCAATGATAAAAATGTTGGCACAAGGCCAGGAAAAGATATTTGGAGTTTTTTCCCTAGAGATTTCTTTCCAAGTTAACATTGAACTTATAATAACTACTCTTTGATTCTTTGATTCAACCATTCAATCAATCTTAAATTCATCTAACTATACTAGCAACTATTTCACAACTGTCCATATTTGAATTCTCCAGAGATTTCTTTCCACTGAAAATAGCTATAGTTTTTTTTTTTTTTCTTACATGCAAATCTTCCTTGAGTGAGACTTCACTCATTGTACTTGGATAATAACGGAATCATAATAGCTTAAGAACTGGATTGGTATTCACAGGAAAGACAGAATTTAGTTTCAAGTGTAAAGTGATGTTAAGTTTGGAGAATTTTTTTTTTCCTGAAGCCACAGTATCATCTGAAATTTCTTCTAGTAGATTATTGAAAGGTCTAGCTGGTAAAAGAAAATTATATATCAGTTGGCTAAATAGAATGTGTGTTTTCCTACTGCAAAATTATTAGGGGAAATGTCAGAAGAGTATATTTGCAAACCAATACTAATGAAAATCTGTAATCTTCTAGAGTGTGAAATTTGAACTATATCTTCCTTCTGCTTGTGTTGATTGCTTTGCTTATTTGGAGGACAGGAATATAGCATGGCAAAAGAGCCCTGGGGAAAACATTAGAAAATGGCTCCATCACTAGCCACTAGTATGAATACAATGGACTGAATGCCCAGGTAAAGGTCCCATTCTTGAAATAATGGGCTAGCTCAATCTTACCTGGTTTGGATGTGTGTCTAACCTAGAGGCATGAGAAGATATGGGGCTATCTGAAGATTTTCTATTCAATAAAGATACTGGGTCTACATTGTTTATATTGGACCTTACCTCCTGGATCTGGAGATGATCCAGAGACCTAAAGGCTTCAGATCCATAGTATATTCTTAGCTTCTGAATGTTGTGTGAGTGTGGAGGGATAGTGGAGGTAAAAAGAAAAGAGACACTATTTCCAAAGGTATTATTTGCTCGATAGCATGTGATCCTTCACTGGACAACAAATTTAGAATAAAATGCAACAAGAAAATCTAAAGCCTGCTTTTATCTCCTTGTTATGTCTCTTCATCTAGGTTTGAAAACATGTAACGCAAATTTTTCCAGCCCCAATTATTCCTTTTTTTTTTTTTTTTTTTCCCCTGAGGCTGGGGTTAAGTGACTTGCCCAGGGTCACACAGCTAGTAAGTGTTAAGTGTCTGAGACCAGATTTGAACTCAGGTCCTCCTGAATTCAGGGCTGGTACTCTATCTACTTCGCCACCTAGCTGCCCCCCTGTTATTCCTTATTAATCTCCTGTTCTACTCTGAGTTACACACATTGTAAAACTGATACATTTTATATTCTTCACCATGTAGATATTGTTAAAGAATAAATGATTTATGATTAATTCCTATACTCATTAATTCATACACATCATTCTACAAAAGCAGTATTTATTGCTTTGGTTATCAATCCTTTGTTTTCTTCTATGGCAACTCCCTCTCCTCCCTCCCCCACCAATGCATAATCCCTTTAGACAAATGAATAATTAAATCAGTAGGGCAGAAAAGCAATATTTACAGGCAGTGAACAATATTGCAGAAAGTTGAATTTACTATCCAAATAGCACATTTGAGTGGTTGTACTACAAATAAATTATGTATATATATGAATAGTACCATAAATGAGTTCATTTTAATCCAATAGTATAAGACAGTATAAAGAAATTATTTAGGGACCTTTTTACTTATTTCTGTTCATTTACTTTTTTGGGAAAAATATTATTCTTTAACTCTTCATAGCATTCTGATTTCTATTATTTTAGTTCTTCATATAAAATAAATCTAAAAACAGTTATGATGTTTCTTACACATTCAGATTCACCACTTGGTTAAAGTTATAAGAGGCAAGAGAAAACTAATGAAGAGTTTCTGAGCATCATTAAGCAGTTTGCACATGTATTAGTTCTTTTTCCTACTCAATTATTTGGCATTCAACAGTATTGAAAATGGAGAGAATGCTTCTCTAAGCACGAATCATCATGAATTACCCATGAATCAAGGAAAATTACTTGAACACATCTGAATAGGTCAAAATTTTGCATTTCCCCAGTGCCCAAGTTTTTTCACTGAAGATAGTTAATTTTTTTTTTTTAATTTATTTTTTTTTGTATTGCACATCACTTTTCTAGGACTATTTTCCAAATCAGAACTGGCAATTTGGATTCCCAGACAATGGCTAACTGCTTCTTTTTTCAGAATTTTAGGGATAACCTTGAGGAACTGAGGTTTTTCTAGTCCTATTATTTACTATTTCCCATCTAGTACCCTCCTCATATAGTATTAGCTAGCCAGACTTGTTTAGCTTTTAAAAAGGGATATTTACTAAACAGGTATAACAAGACCAGCTGCTGCAGAAAACAGCCTTTCAAAAGCCTGGGATATATTCCCATACGTACAGAGTCTACAGAAAAGTGGGCTAAAACTTAGAGAATTCACATGTTTAAGTAATAAATCCACAGTTCCTCACTATTGGAAGTTTTATTTTCCTTTTAGAGTCCTCATGAAGTTCCCTAACAGTTGCTTCTTTTGTTGTTGTTTGTTGATTATTTTTTACTGGTTCGATCTCCAACTGGATGCTGTGTTTGTCAATGGGCCAGTCTTTTCAGTAACATGGTCAATGGGAGTGTTGGAGAATATGACAATGGTCATTTCCAATTCCCTTGCTCAAGCATATATGCAAAGAATCTTTCTTCCCAAAGCACTTCCAAATTTGACTCCCAAAACAGTTATTGGAATATTCTTCTTTGATATAAAAAAGTCAAGAGATATATATCTTATTCTTTCAACCAATCCTAATATAACTCCTTTGCATTATCATCTAATTTTATCAATAATTCAAAAACGCTTTTACTCTTTCTTTGATTGTCTTTACTTAGTCTATTCCTTTGATTGATTTGATAGAGATATCTTAGGCCTTGTTTACACTTGGATTATGTTTTCAATTGATTCCATTAAGAAGTTTGGGCCTTTAAAAAAAAATAATTGGGGTGAACATATGTCTCAAGAAATTAGGAGAAATGCTGTTTTCCAGGACTAAGGCCCAGCAAGCAAACTGTCCTCTGAACTTGGTATAACAACAATCCTTGTGCTTACCCTCTGGATGATCTCAGCAACAGAAAAATCCCAGAATTGTTTCTGAATTCATGAAATCTTGCTAAGAATCAAACATCCCATTGTTACTGTTATCTCTCATTGTCATGGCTTCAGCTTCCTGTGCAACCTTTTGGTATGTGTTGAGATCTTTCCACATTAAAACAGGTCCCCTCCCCTAGGAGTGGGCTTTAGAACATGTGTCCTTGCTTGCAAACCATTTCCCTTATTTTGAAATTAAACTTCTCTTTGATTCCTGACTCTCGTCTCTCTGGATAGTTTTATTCAGCCACTCACAGGTTACAGGCTGGGTCCATCCAATTGACAATATGTAATTTTCTCCTTACCCATTGTTAAAAGACCCCAAACTAGGAGATCATTTACTCAAATGGTTTTGTTTAATGGTGTATTTAATTTTCTCTTGCACTGGGTATTCTTATTTCATCTCTACAGAAAGCTGAATGGGATCCTTAGAGGTCCAACAAATTTGAGAACCATTAGAAATTGGCAATCTCTACATGTGGGTAAACAGATCTAGAGTTCATTTATTTTCTCTTTTTATACCCTATAGGGAGAGACTTCCTGCCAGTCATTTTTTGTTCTGAGGCAGAGATAACTATGCACTTGGCCAAAGCTCCCTGACTATTATGTGGGCTAGTATCAGTGGATTTGGGGATTAAAATTCCTAAATTGATGCCCATACCTTTATCTGGGATGACTGGTAGAAGAGCAGAGACAGTAGGGGAATCAGTGCCATAACTAATACTACATAAGTAACTAGATCAGCTTCAGAAGTAGGAATCAGAAGAGACTGATGGATAGCCTATAAGCCATCTTGCCTAATTGTGGATGGTAAACCAGGGTAAGAAGATGGAACGCTCTTCCTTCATTTCCCCTGCTTTTCCTGTTTTCCTTTTGAGGTCCAGAGCTAGTGACTCAAACACAAAGCACCTAACTCTTTATGCCCTTTGCACCATGTTTAGTGTAGTACATTTTGGAAGTCCATGATCATATTCAAAAAGGGTTATATAGTGCATTTATATAGTGCCTACTATATGCCAGGCACTGTGCTAAATATTTTTCCAAATAGCTTATTTGATCCTTACAAAAACTCTAGGAAGTAATTGCTGTAATAATCCCCATTTTACACTTGATAAACCTGAGGCAAACAGAGTTAAGTGACTTGCCCAGAGTCACAAAGCTGAGTCAAAATTTGAATCTAGCTCTCTATACACTGTGCTATCTAGCTGCCTCTACCCAAGAACAGAGAGAGCAGTCAGGAGGAATTTCCAGAGCCAACTAGAAGCAGATATTTAACTTTTTTTTTTTTTACTTTGCACATATACAATTATATGGTCATTGAATTGGATGATTTCTATGAATATGAGGGGAGGTCATTCAGTCTGAGAGAGATTATAGATGTGAGATGGAAAATGAAGCATTAGATTTTCCCTAGTTTTAATAATTCTAGCCATATGCCACATATCCTCTTGTATAAATTCAGAACCCAGACAGCTGTGTTTTTGCTTACTCAGGTTTTTTTTGAGCTAGTCTCAGTAGGAAAAGCTCATACATATGTGCTAGAAAGATTGACAAGACCCCTTTGTTGGTGATTTGAATGGAGTGCCACCTTGTGCACAACTCAGTTATTAAACTCTTTATCTAGAAAAGCAATATAGAGTGTTACCCTGCTTTTCTGTAGGCTTGAGGATGGTGGTAAATGAATGAGCCAATTTAGGCTGCATATATTTATTGCAGTGCAGAGAGTCACACAGAGAGCACTCAGCAAATTTATATGCAACTCTTTATTCAATGTCAAACCCCTACACATGTTATGCCTTAGCCCCAACTGATGGCATGGAAGAAAAAGCATTAGAATTATTCAGTTCTAGTTTTAAATCCCATGTCTACTGTTTGCTACCTTATATCTCTGGATATAAGACTTCTCTTTTGCAAAAACCAAATGGGTTGGATTCGAAGATTTCTAAGGTTTCTTTCAGATTTAGTTGCCCTGACCATAAGATCCCTTATCCTAATCTAACCATCGTGGGACAGAATGGCAGAGCCAGGTAAACATACTCTTCAACCTGGCACTTAAAAGTTTTCTATAATACATCTCTTATCTACCTAGAGGACAATGTAATTCAATGGAAAGAGTCTTGAACCTAGAAAGAAGATCTGACTGAATACTGGGCTTGCCATTTACCACCTTTGTGGCATTGGGCAGGTTACTTTTCATTTCCTAAACTGTAAAATGAACGTATTGAGAAAGATGATCTTTATGGTCATTTCTAATTCTTTCTTATTTATTTGTTTATTTACTCATTTATCTATCTATCTATCTATTTATTTATTTAATATTTTCCCCAGTTACATTTAAAATAATTTTTTTTTTTTTACATTTACCTTTGAGTTCCAGATTTTCTTCCTTAACCCTACTCCCAGGCCCCATTATGAAACCACATGTGAAGTTATGCAAAAACATTTCCATATAAGTCATGTTGTGAAAGAAAAATAGATCTCTCACCCCAATTAAAAATCCTCAAGAAAAATAGAGAAACAGAAAGAGGGGGGTAAGGGAAGGAGGGAGGAGGAGAGGGAAAGAAGGAGGGAGGGAAATTCAATCTGTATTCAGACACAATCAGTTTCTTCTCTGGGTATGGATAAGATTTTTCATCTTATTTCAGAGAAGATGTGGATCATTGTACTGCTGAGAATAACAAAGTCATTTATAGCTGGTCATTGCAGAACATTGCTATTACTTGGTATACAGTACATTTCACTTTGCTTGAGTTCATGGAGGATTTTCTGTTTTTTTTTTTTTTCTTCCAAGAACAATCAGCTCTTCACTTTCCATGTTCCCATAGAACAATATTCCATGACAATTATGCCCCACAATTTATTCAGCCATCCCGGATTGATGGGCATCCCCTCAATTTCCAAATCTTTTCCCTGAGAGCTGTTATAAGCATTTTGTACAGATAAGTCCTTCCCCCTTTTAAAATCTCTTTTGATATGTATAGCCTAATAGTGCTATTGTTAGGTCAAAGGATACGCATGAATTTATAGTCCTTGGAACATCTCATGTCTTTTGATTATATATCAGTTGGGACATGCTCTTACTTTTTATAAATTTGACTCAGTTTCTTCTATGTTTAAGAAAAAAGATTAAGGTTTAAGGTCATTTTAAAGAATAATTCTGGGATGCTACTTTTTAGGTCTTATTATTTTCTGTATTCTGTCTATATTCCAGCCAAACTGGCCTATCAGCTGTTGCTCAGATTTGAAAAGCATTATCCCACCTCCATGCCTTTACCTAGGCTACTTCCCATGTCTGAAATATACCCTCTACTTACCTCCATTTTTTAGACTCTCCAGATTCTTTCAAGGATCAGTTACTGATCGTTGGATAGGTTTCCTGAACTCCCAGTTGCAAGTATTCTCTCCCTCCTGAAACTGCTTTATATTTGCTTATCTGTTCATATGATTGAAAAAACATTAGTCAGACAGATAGTAGAATTACTAGAAGGAAGCAGTATCATGAAAGCTGAGAGAGGAGAGTAGCAAGGAATCAATTATTGTCAACAGTATCAAAAGAAGCAAGAATATCAAGAGACAATTGGTAACCTTAGAAAGAATAGTTTCACTCAAATGACAGGGTTAGAAGCCAGTTTAGAAAGGACTGAAGTGTGAGTGAGAGAGGAAAAGAGGAGTTGGTAAGTATAAATGGTTTTTCCTATGAGTTCATCTGTGAAAGGCAGGGTGAGATATAGGTAGATAACTTGAAGAAAAAGAGAGAGACAGAGAGAGAGAGAGACAGAGAGAGAGAGAGAGAGACAGAGAGAGAGAGAGAGAGAGAGAGAGAGAGAGAGAGAGAGAGAGAGAGAGAGACAGAGACAGAGACAGAGACAGAGAGACAGAGAGACAGAGAGACAGAGACAGAGACATAAAGATAGAGAGAGAGAGACAGAGACAGAGAGAGAGTCAGAGAGAGAAAGAGAGAGAGAGAGAGAGAGAGAGAGAGAGAGAGAGAGAGAGAGAGAGAGAGAGAGAGAGTGTGTGTATTCATGTGTGTTTGAAGAGATCTTTATTCCACTGACTGTGTTGTTTTATCACCTTGACACTAAATCAGGAAATATTAGTCCACTTAGAGTGGAAAGAGTCCACTCTTTCTGCACTTTCCATGCTTATCTATACATATATCACAACAAGCACAGCAACCTAGAAGATGGTTAATGGGTACTAGCAACTTGCCATTTAATCCAGGAATTTAAGAATATTAAAAAATACAATGTCTCAAATACCAGTTCTGGGAATCACTAGATTCTTGTAAACTATTTCTCAGAATGGGAACTGTGGTTAAGAAAATATCTCTAGCCATTTCTCCCCAACATGAAAGGAAGAAAACTTCATTAGCAAGGGAAAGGATTAGAAGCAATTTGAGAGTAGATTCTGCTTCTATTTCCTTTCCTATTTTTGGTGCCCTTCTCAAATGTTACTAAATCTTGTCTCTTTTGCTAGGAAAATATCAACAAAAAAGAACTCATCACTGTACAAAGAATAACATAACTTCTTTTCTTCATCTACCTAAGACTCTATGATTCTTAAACTTTCTCTCTTTTGAATGAGCCTTTAAAGATCAGCCCTTTGAAACTGAAGTTTGTTTTGCTTGTGATATTGTAAAGGACTGAGGCCGGGCAATCGAGCACTTAAGGCTAATTACCAATTGGAGAATACTCTATAAGAATATGTTTGGAAAATGGCCCTTCCCACTATCCTGTGCTGGCCCAATCGTTTGGTGTATTGTAGGAGGGACTATGGGGTGGAATAAGACTAACCAGAGTCATTTCTGGGCAGGAGAGGAAGAGGTGAGGTCACGGAGATCCTACCCGTCCATTCCCTTCACTTCTACCACAATAGACCAAGAATAAAGACCAAGGACTTTTGCTTATCCTGACTCCTGAATACTAAGGTATCCAGGGTGCTAATGCAGTCATCACATGATATTTCTCCCCCAAATCTGCTCTCTCTCTAATCTTTTCTTGCTCTTCCTGTCTCAATGTGTATCTCTGCAATTTAAAGCATTTCTACCCCAAAATCTCAGGGAGGTGAGAACCCGAAAAAGGAGGTGATCATGCTCTCCCTCACTTCTCATAAAGGGAGCTGAAAACACCAAAAAAGGAGGTGATCATGCCATCCCTGGATGTCTCAGGAAGAATGGTAAAAAGACCAAAGGGAAATGGGGAGTCAAACCAGATTTTGTTAGAAGGCTTCCTCTGGGCTGAAATTGAAACAAATATACATAAATCCATCAGCATGGGAGTTATTTCACAAGCACATAGTAATACAACACAGGCTAGTAGTGATGGCTCTCCCCACAGCCAGCACAGGCTTAATGTGGTGTAACAAACATGAATTATACATGCTAGTAGTGATATAATAAACAATATGGTATTGCAAAAGATTTCCATAAGTCCTAGAGGGATAGTATGTAAATAACAATCATACATACACCTTCTTCAGCAGCCAAGAGATTGGTTAATAGTCATGCTTTTTCAGTGGCACATGTAGTCAGAGATGAAACCACCTGATGTTTCTCCTCTGTTTAGGTTTTTCTCTTTTTCTATCTCTGATGGACAAGGCAAATATGGCTTGTTGGCACTATCTGATTCCTTCTCCATCTGTAGAGATACAAAGCACACCCTTTCCCCAAGCAGTTAACCTATCTGGTTCCTTCCATTCACCACTTTCTGGATCTCTCCACATCCCCTGGTGATTATATTGGAGCTGCTCACACTGGACAATGCCCTTTTGTTGCATTATAAAACCTGTATTCTCCCCAATTGTAATCCCTTTTCCCCATCAGGTTGCTTTTTGGCTGATTGATCATGTTGGAGTACTGAACTTCTAAAGACTCTCTTCGAATAACCTTGGCTGCAATCATTGCCCACCTGTTTTTTGCCTGAAGCCCTGAGCTGAGCCCCACCTCTTGTTTACCTGAGTCAATCTACATTTTGATGCCCAATGGAAGTATCTGTTGCATTTTGGACATAGGGTTTTAGGTCTTGTTCTCTCAGCCTCTCTTCTCACTCTATCTCTATGCCAACTTTCAGAGGCCCTACTTTACCACATTGAAAGCATTGACAAGTCTAAAGGGACCCTGTCTTCTCATGTTCTGCATCAGAGCCTGGATATAAAAGACATTTGTGCTCACTGTGGCACAGCATCTTATGATCTCATCTAAAGGAGCATCTTTGTGTAGTCCTAGTATAATTCTTCTACAAACCTCATTAGCATTTTCTCTAGCAAGTTGTTTTATCATTATTTCTATTGCTGCATTTTCACCAATAGTTTGTATGACAGCTGTCTGAAGACATTCCACAAAATCAGCAAAGGATTCATTTGGATCTTGCTCTATTTTCATGAAGGCTTCCTCTCTATCTTGTTTTCCTGGGAGGGTGCCCCATGCTTTGATGGCAGCAGCAATTTGCTCATATGTTATTAAAGGGTAATTAATCTGTGTTAAAGTGTCTGCATAATTACCTACACCTGCTATTTGATCAAAAGTGATTAATATATTAACTCTAGTTTGCCTATTTCAGTGGTCTTGTATTCTATAGAGTTCACTAACCTCCAAAAGCCACCACAAATTTTGTCCAGGTTCTAAATATGTCCTTGCTATAGATTTCCAATCACTAGGGGTTAAAACTTCAAAAGCCAAATTCTCTAATACCATCTTAACATAACTTAATGTAGCCCCATAAAGAGTACAACCCTTTTTAAGATCTTTGATAGTTTCCAGATCAAAAGGAATGTATCTTCTCCTGGCTTGACCTGAAGAAAATTCTTCAATCACAGGTATGCTTTTATTCTTAAATCAGATATATCCTGTCCTTTTTTAGCTTTAATTAGTGCCATTTCTAATTGTGTCATAGGGAGTGGACAAAACTGCTGCATGAGTGGTGCTGATTGTGTCACTGCCCCTCCTACTCCTCCTCCTCCCTCCACCCAGAAAGGGGAAATTTAGGGGGAAGAGTCATGAGATGGGGAATGTCCTAATGTTTCCTGCTGTGAAGCAACACATTCCTTAATTTCATTAGCATTGTACTTAACTCCTTTCTTGTCTAATCAAGCATTTTGTCAATACCATCCCCCTCCTGCTTTTTCTCTTTTCTCCTTATTCTAATACTTATGTAATTCCTTAAAGCCAATTGTATTGTATTAAGCATATATATATATATATATATATATATAGTTTTTCTTCAAGAATTGAATCAGGACCATGATATTGTAATATTCAATTAGTTTCTTTCCCACTAATTTCCACTTATCTGGCTCTAATTTTTCTTCCTCAGAGAACCAAGAATACATGTACTATAATGTTTCTAAGAGTCTAATGATCTGCTTCCAAGTTACAATCAAACCTTGGTTTTTTTGGTTTTTTTTGGTTTTTTTTTTAGCTTAACCATGCACTCTACACAGTTCCCTTGGGGGTGGGGGAGGATTCTTTTCTAAGCATTTGTCCCATTTCAGTTGAAACACTAGTTTAGCCCTTACCAAAGTTTCCTGCCTGTCTATTTTTGTACTCACCCTATTTCCAGGGTGACTTTTCCAGTGAACTCACAATCGTGTCAGTTGGAACTGCTGAGAATAAATCCTTATGCCCCATGTTGGGCACCAAAATGTAATGTCCAGGCTAACTTTCTGGAGGGCCTTAGGACCATCCTTGGTCTCAGCAGAATAATCACCAAGGGAATAGTCAGGAATAAAGTTTAAAGTCTTTATTGTCTCCTTCAGTCTTTCCCAGTCTGCACCAGCAATCTCAGTCAGTCAGCCAGTCTACAGTCAGCAGCCTGCACACAAATCTCTTTTCTCTAGTACAGAAAAGACTGGGACTTATGAGATATCTATTCTCTTTACTTCCTTTTCCATGTTTGTATATTCCTTTTGTTATATAATCCATTTATGAAAGATGATAAATTCTTTCTTTATTTTTCCCCCCTAGTGTGTTCCTTTTTTCCTTCCTAAAGTCAACAAAATAGAACAAAAATCAAACCTGGATTATATGATTACCTAAATTCCTTCTGTGACTCCTGAAAATATTAGGATTCTGAAGTTGTCTCTTCTGTCTCATTAGAATTAAATACTCTATCACTAAGGCAGCTGTGTAGTTCAGTGAATAAAGTATTAGACCTAAATTCATGAAGATCTGAATTTGAATCTGGCTCCAGACACAATGTGATCCTGGGCAAGTCACTTAATCCCGTTGGCCTCAGTTTTCTCTTCTGTAAAATCAGTTGGAGAAGAAAATGGCAAACCCCTCCAGTATCTTTGCTAAGAAAATCACAAAAAAGGCCACAAAGAATAGGATACGACAGAAGTGACTGAACAGCAACAAAAACAACTCCTTCATTACTTAGCCTTTTCAAATTGGCTAAATGTATGTCTTTTTAATTTTTTAAAGGTGTTTTTTTTTTTTTATTTCAGTGTTTGCATTTCAAACTTTTTACTCATCTCTGTTCTTTTTATTATGTAATGCTGTAAATCCTATATCCTATTAAAGGTACATTTTCCCCTTGTAGTATTATACTCATTCTTATAGATCAAGATATTTTTAGTTATAAGCTTTTATCTTTTTGTCTTTTATAATTTTATATTCTAAGATTTTCTCTTCTTTATTGTAGTTACTGCCAAGTTTTAGGTAATCTTGAACAGTTCCTTGGTACTTGAACTTTTTCTTTCTGGTTGCTTCTAGTGCTTTTTGTCTTTGATGTCAAATTGCTAGATTTTGACTTTGGCATTACTGAGTATGTTCAGCTGGGTGATTGTTGTATTTGCATTTTTACTTTGCTCTTGGTTTGACTAGATCTGGGAACGTCTCTTTTATGATTTCTGGGATATGTATCCAAATGTTTTGTTTATAATTTTAAAAATCTTATAATTCTTAAATCACTTTGTCTCTACCTGTTTTCCAGATTAATATTTTTGATAGCAGCTACCTTTTATTTTTTTGTTTTTCTAAATTTTGCTTTTGTTTCAATATTTCTTGTTTCATAGATCATTGAGTTCTCTTTGTTCCATCCTCATTTTCAGGGAATTCAATAATTGGATAATATTTTCAATTTTCTGTTCTAAGCCATTTATTATTTTTCCCTTTCTTCCCCCCAAAGATATTATTTTACTTACAATTTTTTTTATTATTGTTATAGCTAGTTATTCTTAAAGTCCTTGTAACAAAATTATTCCCCCCTGAAACTCTGTGTTTGTTGTGAATTTACTTTCCTTTTCTGCATTTGCCTCTTGGGTGATGGTCCTTGGCATTTTCTTATTTTTTACTTGTATCTCCAGCTTTAGCTCCTTTTTAGGACTTTGTGCCAGGGCCGGGCTTCCTAGCTTATGTATTTTTGTATGTAATAGTTAGCCACTGTTCAGTCTTGTCCACAATTTCTAATATTCTTGCTGTTAGTTTTCGCCTTCTCTAATGTATGTATACTTAGAGCACTGGTAAACTCCAGTATCTTTAATTAGATCTTTGCAGTCTTCAGCTTCTCTTAGGGCTGCTGACTCAGGATACTCCTTTCCTGAATCGTTTGAATACCACTATGTCTCATTATTATTATTATTATTATTATTTATTTATTTATTTATTTATTTTTTGCTAAGGCAACTGGGGGTAAGTGACTTGCCCAGGGTCACACAGCTAGGAAGTGTTAAATGTCTGAGGCTAGATTTGAATCAGGTCCTCCTGACTTCAGGGCTGGTGCTCTGTTCTTTGAAAAAGCAAACTATACAAGGTATCTCCACCTCCTTTTCTCTTATTCTCTTCTAAATTTTGTACTGTATGATTTCTCATATCATCATTCAATTAACAACTTTCTCCTAAGTCACAAATGATCTCTCAATTGCTAAATCTAATAGTCTTTTCTCAGTTTTCATCCTTCTTCACCTCTCAACAAATTTTGATATTGTTTGTTGTCTTCTCATTTTAGATACTGCCTTCTCTCTAGGTTTGCATGACATCATTCTTTCCTAGTTCTCCACTTGTCTGAATATTCCATTTGAATTTCCTTTTCTGGATCTTCCTTCATGTCATACCCACTCATCAAGGGCATCCCCCCAAAGATCTATCCTGGGCCCCCTCTTCCCTGTGAACAATCTCAGTTCTTGACCTCATAAACTGCATTGGGTTCAGTTACCATCTATATGAAATAGATCATTTATCTACCTGTATCTATAAGCTAGACTCTTTCTTGAGTTCTAGTTATGTGTAACTATCTTTCTTTTGGACAGCTTGAATTAATTTTCCTGAAGGCACTACAAACTCAATCTGTCTAAAGCAGAACTCATTATCATACCTTCACCTCTGGTCCCTAGCCCTCCATCATTCTGAACTTCTTTATTAAAAAGTATCATTATTTTACCATTTCCTCCTGAAACTCTGTGTTTATTGTGAATTTACTTCCCTTTTCTGTATTTGCCTCTTGGGTGGTGGTCTTTGGCATTTTCTTAATAATAATAATAATAATAATAATAATAATAATAATAATAATAATAACTGCAGTGTCATCCTCATCTCCTCACTCTTACTCATATCATATATTTAGTCCTTTGCTAAATATGTCCATTTCTACCTTCATGGTATTAAGTAAAAGTGTATGCACTTGTATGGAGATAAATATGTATTCATATATGTATGTGAATATTATGCATACATATATATGTATATATGTGTGTTATATTTTCTCCCTTTTCTCTATTCTCACAGTCACCCCCATTCAGGCCCTTCTCACTTTTCCCCTGGAGTATTCAGAAGCCTTCTAATTGGTTCCCCTATCTCAAGTCTCTCACCACTCCAAGTGATCTTGCACTTAGCTGCCAAAGTGATTTTCTTAATTCATAGGCTTTACCCTCTCACCCTAATATCAAAAATAAGATACTCTTATTTTAAAGACATTTAGAGATCTTCACATATTGTCTTCCTAACTTTCTAGTTTTTACTCTCTTACACAACTCTGCTACCCAGCTACAATAACCTACTTTCTTTTCTTTACACTTGACACTCCATCTCCCACTCTATGCATTTGCCCTAGTGGATGCATCCCCATGCTTAAAACTTTCTCTTTCCTTATCTTGTCTCTTAGTTTCCCTAACTTCATTTGAGATTCAGCTCTATTACTGCCTTTAAAGGAGGTCTTTTGCAGTTTACCCAGCTGCTAGTCCCTTCCCTTCGGATATTTCCTTCCATCTATTTGTATTGTGTATGCATTTAATTACTTACATCTTCTTTCCCATTAGAATGGCAAGCTCCTTGAGGACAAGGACTATTTTTGTCTTACTTTTTATTCCCATTGTTTAGCAAATAAAACAATTAAAGAAATGCTTATTGACTATCTCAGTGACTATGGTTTTTCTGGCCTCCTAGAGTTATCCTTAGGGTATTGTGGGTTTTCTTCCTCATACCAGGACATAACTAGTCCAGGTGCTGAAGTTTTCCAGTCCTTTTAGTGTGACTCATTAGATTCTTGCTTCAGGCTTAAGACATCTTAACCTGCATTCACGCTGCCTTCCTGAATGAACAGAACTCTTATTCTAGCTCCTATAGCTTCTGAGTGTCTTTTTTGTGCAGTCCTGAGCTGAATGAAGGAGTTTACCAGGTTTTAAAATTTTTCTTTGCATGTATTGATTATTATTTGATTTTTGTACCCTTTTAAAAAAAGATTTTAGCTAGAGTATATGTGATAGAACTTGGCTGACCTTTCATATCACTATCCTAATCATAAGTCCATTAATATTTACATTAAAAACACTGAATTCTGACCTCTTCAATTAAAACCAAATTCAATTCAATAAGAAATTTTTTGTGTCTACTATGTGTCAGGCATCATGAAAGGGTCGAGGGTGGGGGTGATAGGAGTGGGGCTGAGATCAAAAGTAAAAACAGCTTTTTTCATCGAGGAATTTACATTCTACTGGAGGAAACAACTTGTAGTCAATAAATTATTTCTATTTCATTTCACCCAATAGAGTTCAACCTAATTCAGCATTTATTGTAGATTTATTTTATCCATGCTACCCTGCTTAAGTCCAAGCTATCTGGACTTCCTTGTAAATCTTTGTCCAACACTTATAGTACGATGGATGAGCAATTGAGGATTCAGAGAGATAGATAAAGCTTTGCTGTAAAAAATGTGTCTGTTAAATAGATTGAGTGCTTGACCTGAGTTCAAATCCTATCTCAGATACAATATCAGTATGATTGGGCAAATCTCTTAACCACTCTCTATAAGTCTTTTATTTGTAAAAATGAAGGTAATGCACTAGGGTTGTTGTGAGTATAAAATTACATATTTCTAAAGCACTTTTCAGACCTTAAAGTTCTATATAAATGCAAACTATTATAAAATGTCTGGTCTATCAAATTTGATTTATCGAATCATAATAGGCTATACTACTTGATTATACCACTCATAAGGCTTTAAAGTGGGCTTAAAATGTTAAGAATATTTTGATTCCCACTGGCCATTAAAATCCATTTATAAACACTTAGTTATTTAAGTTTTTTAATAAGAGGAGTTCTTGACTTGATTTAGGAAGAGAATGGATTCTCTGGTATATAGTGTGAATAGGACAAAGCTTGGGTTGATCTAGTTGTTTTGGCTAAATTGATTCATGTAGTCAGTCCATCCTCAAGTACCTACTATGGGCATAGCATGGTTTTAATTAATATGAGGGATAATCCAGTAATAATTGGAGTAGGCTAATGGTGAAAAGTATAGATGTTAATCTGGAGCTTGGAAGATGTCAGGACTGGATATAGAGATTTGAGAGATATTTTCATAGTCAGTAATGGAAGTTTTAGGGGTGGGTAGGAGACAGAATGGGAAAAGAAGAGGACTAATAACAGTTATCTGGGAAACACAATAGACTATCACAAGGACCCCATGAAGGAGATTGAGAAATGATTAGGAAGTTAAGAGGGATATCTGGAATATCTGATTTTTTTAAAGTTATGGAAATAGAGAATATCTAGTAGGGTGCCAAAAGTATCCAAAAAGTTAAAAGATATGAAAGCTGAAAAATGTCATTGGATTTAGCAATTAAGTGATTGTTGGGTGACCTTAGAGAAAGCCATTTCAGTAGGATAGTGGGAGTAGAAGTCAAATTAAAAGAAAGGGGTTGAGTTAAAAAGTAGGTATTGAAGAAATAAAGGTATTAAATAGTAGATCACTTTTTTTCTAAGAAATTTAACAATAAAATTGAATTTGAGAGGACTGAACATATGTGTAGGCAATGGGAAAATGTAGTCATGAGGGAGAGATTGAAAATACTTGAGAGGGAAGATCCTAGAGTAGGGAAGTGGGTTGGGGTTATAAATGGAAAATACTGGACCAAGATACTGAGGATTGCACCATGAGGCAGGTAGAGTTTTAGGATTTTCCTGGGCAAAAGTGCTAGGGTTTGATAACCAAATTCAGAGCAACATTCTATTTGGTCTCCCCTCCTCCAGTAAGTTTCACTTAATTTAAAAAGTGTATGTTGAGTATTCATTATGTGAATGTGGTAAATAAAAATTCAAGAAGTGTTAAAATTGCCTCCTTTTCAAGGAGTTTATATATTTAGTTTAAAACATTTCTTCCCCATGTCTTTGTACTGGCTGTTCCCTGCACCTAGAATATATTCTCTCCTCATCTGTGTATCTTAGAATCCCTAGTTTTCTTCAGTACTCAACTCCAACACTGCTTTCTTTATGAAATCTTTTCTGATCCTCTCACATGTCCTCCTTGCCAAAATTTTTTACCTTGTATATATTTACATATACATGCTGTCTCACCTGATGGAATGTAAGCTCCTGAGGGCAGAGACTATTTAATTTTGACTTTGTATCCCTAGCAGCAAAAGGCCTGCCATATATTAAAAATAGTTGTTGATTGATATATATACAAACTAAACAGTTAAAAATAATTTAAGTTTTACTATTTTTAACAGTTAAAAAATTAATACTAAAGTAAAAAATTGTTATAGACAAAGAATATAGGAATTAGAGAGAACTAAGAGATCAATATGAGCTGATATAATCAGGAAAGTAGATAGTATGTATTAGGATCTAATTGGAAGGAGGGAAACGATTTATAGAGTTGGAAGTAAGAAAGAGCTTATTTTAAATGGGAGAAAACAGCATAAGCAGAACAGTGAGGGCAGCAATGGGCAGGGTATGTTTGCAGGATAGTGAGGAAACTGGCCTGACTTTCATCGAAGGTGACTACTAGGTAGGAATGATTGATAAATTGTGGTTGATAAATTCCTCATTTAACCAGAACAAATCAGGAGTTCTCCCTAAGTTGCTATGGAGACCAGGCAGCTGGATATGCTTCAGGAAGGCAGGGGGTAGGAATAAGATGGCATAGCCAGCTAGTACTAAAAAAAGATACTTGACAATAATTTCCTCCTATCTTCTACACACACACACACACACACACACACACACACACACACACACACACACACAGAGAGAGCTTTCCAGGATTCATATTGCTCTCTGGGGCATTAATTACCTTTTTCCTTCCCTCCTAATATTAATATTAAATGGATTTCATCTATCTAGAAATGTTAGGAAACAGAGGTGAGGATGAATACATTGTAATTTTGCCTAATTTTCGTTATCTCTACAAGGTTAGTCCTGGAAGAAAAAAAAATAAGAAAGTAGATGGGTAAGTAGATGGGGTAAAGATGGGTAAATCCTGGAGGACCTTAGAAAGTCAGTTGATGAAATTCTGCCTTTATCCTGAGGGCACTGGGTAGCCAAGAAAAACTTTTGATCAATGGAATATCATGAACTCAACTAAACTTACACTGAGAAGAGGAAAAAGCATCTAGATTTAAATACATTTGGAAAGTACTTTCCTCACAACAACCTCATGAGGAACAGTGACAGAATTTCCATATATAAACAAATCATATCTATGAAAGAGAAAAAGAAACATCTCTAGAGGTTTAATAACCTGATCCAGATCATGCAGTCAATGAGCAATGATCAGGGGAATCCAGAGAGTTTTATTATATAAACTCCCAAGTCCAGTGTGGGAGATACCATTATTATTCATAGTCATAGAATTTTAGAGATGGGAGGGACTCCTCTGAACGTGGACAAACTGTGTTTGAAAAAGATTCCTCTCTACAACATGGTTCTGCTTGAAAACCTGTGAGATACTTGGGTATATAAAGATAAAGAAAACATGGTTCATGCTTTGAGGCACCTTATACTTTAGCAGGGAAGCTACAATCGGCACATTTTAATGCTAAGCAGCTTGTGATAAACTTATACTATGAGAGATCTGAGCAGAGACTGAATCACTTAATACCTGACACATAGTTGGTGCTTAATAAATGATAATTAATTTCTCATAGTCTCTTAATGCTTGTTGGAAAACTGATTTCTTCTTTTATAAAATGGGAACATTGGATTGGATGATCTTTAAGGTTCTTAAAAAAAATTGTACATCCTGTGATTCTGTTTCTAGGTGGGAAGATTCATGAAGTTTTTATGGACATAGCATTTGATTTAATTCTTACAATATGGTTAGGGTGTCAGTAAATGGAAATGGGTGAAAGGACTTGCATTTCAGTGATGGGATTTGTTGCAGTAAGAACAAAGAAAGATGTGGGATTGGGTAAAAAAAAATCTATGCCAATTTGGCACTAGTATAAAGTAGATGAAGGGGAATATGGCTTAAAAGGTAGATTGAAGCCACATTATGGTGGGCTTTAAATATTAGAATAAAGAGTTCAGAGTTTAGTTGTTTCTGAAGGAGTAGGGAGGGGTAAGATATAATCAGAGCTGAACTTCAGCAATTTAAAAAAAAATTAAATTTATCATATACTTGAAAAGCATTCTGGCATAGTAGATAGTGAGAGTGCCTGGGAGTTTAAAAGTCCCATAGTCAAGGCCTTCCACTCAATGCCCAAGCAAACTCTCCTAAGATTTTGCAGAGCAGGGGTCAATCTGTATTGGTATAGGGCAGGGTTTCTTAAACTGTTTCCATTTGAAATTCCTTTTTTGCTCAGGAAATTTTTATGTGACTCTGGATTTATAAGCATATAGTTATTCAAAATAGATTTACAAATCAAATAATTATTGATAATAAACTGTAAAGAAATTGATTTTAAAATAATTTTTGATATAAATAATTTTACCATTTATTAAAGACAAAAGCAAATTTGTATACTAATAACATGGATGTTCTTGTTTATTTTTCCATAATTAAATCCTGGTAGAGTATTTGATACATTTTACAATTGCCAAATTTTTTTGTGACCTCCACATTCACTTATAAGAAGCACATATGGATTTACCACCCACAATTTAAAGGAACTTTGGTACAAGGAATAGGTCAATCCTCTCTCTCCCCTGCCAAAAAAAAAAAATACCCAAAACATTCTTAACCTTTCATTTCAATTTAGTTTATAATTAATTAAATCCTGTGTAAGGAGTACTGTACAAAGGAATGAGGATTTAAAAAAAAGTAAACCGCCTAGTAGACCTTAAAACTGTTAAGTCGTTATAGTTATTTGTAAATAGTAGGTTATAATCTTAATGTACATAGTTGAAAATATATTTATTAATATTATCCCTCATTTGTAAAACTAAATGATGAAAATTTATAAACTAAATTAATAAAACTAAATATCTTCCCTTTTGGTGAATTTTACCTATTCACTGATATCTCTTTGTACTGCAAAAAAAATTTCAGGTTATTAAATAGGCTTCAATGTGTATAAGATATTGAGGTTGATTGATTTATGTTTGTTTGATATTCTGAGCATTTTAGTGAAAACATTAAAAGTCCCTAGAGAATTTTCTTTATGTCAGCCTAAAGGATGGGTGTGAAGATACCCATAGGACTACTTACTCACCATGTTGAAATAAAAGACTGTCCATTAATATGTTGACCAGATCTTAAGGTTTTATTTTAAGACTGGGTAGCAGCAACTTTTAATTTTTCTCCTCCTACTTCTGAATGGCTGGGAAGAATGCAGAAATCAGATTAACCCCTGGGGCTAAACTTCTTCTTAGACTTCTCCTTCGAGCCTGTGAGAAAAAGGATACCTTGGTTACTATCTAAAATTGTAAAGGTAAATATTGGGAATGTTGGACACCATTTTGAACTTTGATGTATTCACAAATTACATTTTCTCCCAGAAAGAAATAGACCTCCTTCTAACCTTTTATGTTTTCCTTGTAGAAAGCATTCTCTAAATCAGGGATACACACACACACACACGTATATATTCCTATTAAAAGTATTAACTGATAGAAGAAGGAAACTCAACCACATCGCAAGTATTTGGGTTTGAGTTTTTTCCTTTTTTTTCAGAGAGAAAACTATATTAAAACTTAAACTAGCCTGGCTTGAAAATTAAGAACAGAAATGTGTGTGTATAATATCTTGATAGGAAAAAGGAAATGTTGAAGCAATAAGAAAAAGGAAGGATGTGGAGGGAGAAGATCAGGGGAGAAGGAAAAAAAGAAAAAAAGGGGGAGGAAAGGAAGAAGAAGGAGGAGAGGGAGGAGGGAGGACAGGAGGAGGAAGAAAGGAGGAAGAGGAGAGAGGAGGAAGAGGAAGAAGAGGAGGGAGGAGGAGAAAAAAGAGGAAGGAGGAGAGTGATGAAGAGGGAAAAGGATTAGAAAGTATTTTTAAAAACTCCTTTGATCAAAAACTCCTGGTTACTTCATGGTTCACGAAGGGTCACTTCTTATCACAGTCTTTTGAAATGTTGATCAATCATAGCCCTTCAATTGCTTTACATAATTTTTAAATTATTCTGAATGTTTTAGCAACAACAGCAGCTTTCCAGAAAAGAATTCTGCTCCCCCCTCAATACTCCAGGTTGAATTACTTTGTAGGCTAAATGAAATAAATCAGAGAAGTGGAGGTTCCTTACTCTTAATTAAACATTCATTCTTATCCTAATCAGGGCTTTTGGTATCTCTGATATTTTGAAATTACCTCTATTCCCCAAAGAAAAAGTTTATGTTTCCTTTTAACATCCAAATCACTAAGTAAAACTGGGTTGATATGATGCAAAGAGTCAAGTTCTAGTTCTTATTTTGTCATTCAGTTTGTGCAACCATGAGAGGAATTAGAAAAATGATTATTTTCACCTTTCTAAGTTTCATCTTATTCATCTGTAAAACAAAGATATTGGATAACATGGCCTGTGGATCCCTTTCTGTTCTATGACATATGATGTGATTATTACCTAGAATTTGTTACTTATTTCCTCGGACTTTCTAAATCTTCCTTTTTTAGTGAATCTTCAGTTCTTTCTCAGTTTATTTTTAATGAGGAAGCAAGGTTAAAAGATTACTCATGAGTCATTCATTGGCCAGGTAAAAATCCTACCCTAAAACTGTTGAAGGCCTAACTAAATGGCCTCCTCTTAAAATGTTTTGGACAGAATAGATCAATATATTTCTGTTGATTCTATTCCTTACATTCAACGTTTGTCATTTATATTATTTTACTCAATCAACATTTAATAAATGTCTGTTATGTGGCAGGCACAGAAAAATAGTAAAGTTGACTTTCCTTCATTCTATTTGAAGGTACAAATTTGATTGGCATCTTAAAAATTAATTTTCAGCGGCCAAAGTTGCTCATGCATTTAAGGTTGGAAGAGACCATAGTGATCATGTAATTCCACTTCCTCATTTTATGAATAAAGCCTAATGCTGTTAAGTAACATACTCATACACGAAGACTGAAATTGTGCCACCCAAGAATTCATAAAGCACAGATATGTAAGTGGCAAAAGTGACTCCAAATTCAGCTTTATTTCTCTATACTGAATAATTTCTCAATTCATTCCTTCTTCCTAAGTATCACATTTTTTGTCATCCTGTCAAACAAGATGAAATTGTACTACTATTTCATAATTTCTATTCTTGTTAGCATATGAAGACAGTCCTAGAATGTTCTTTCCTTGTGTACAGAGTGACCTATCAGAGTTATTAACTGGAATAAAAACATTTGTTTCTAGAAAATCAAACGACATGCTGTTTTCTTTAATTCTGAACATGTTTTGCTATCCTACACATTCCAAGAAAATGGTTGTAAGAGTCAAATTTGAAATATATGAGCTTCATTTATAGAATCTTAGAATTGATAAAGACCTTGAAGATCACCTTATCTAATCCTTTCATTTTAAAGAGGCCCAGAGAGGGGAAATATATTTTTCAAAGTTGCATGGCTAATTAGTTGTACAGCATGGATATATGTAATTGTCATACTGACAATTATGCATGGTTAATTTTGTATATTAGATTTTTTTCTCCTTATCTCTTCCTTGTTTTCAACATTTAAGTCAGAAAATATAAAAATTATTTTTAATAATTGTCTAATCAAAACAAAAGTAGGAAGGCAGATCTAATGCCCCCAATTCACTCATACAATGCATTGTTAAGTAGAAGTAATTTTTGTACTGAGGGGGATGAATGAAGCTCTGACAGAAGGCTAGTATACTGGCTAGAAAACCACTACCCCATCAAGTTTATCTAGTACTTTGCACCATTCACTCAGATAATCAGGAATGGGTCATATTAAATTTGGTGGGTTCTCTTTCACCATCATATATGGTCTTTCCTTCACCCAAATTACTGGCAGTGAACATAGCTTATTTGAATTACCCATTTAGTCATCAATTCCATGAACCAAAAATTAAAATATTATCATTTCTTTATAAAATAACATTTTTGATTCAAAAGAGCTCTTACTGACTTAAAATTCAAATATTAACATAACTACTTACATAATAATAATTTACAATTACCTTTGTGTAGCATACATAGCTATTAATATCTTTGTTGTAAAAAACAAATTTTATTCAATGTTACCATGGCCGAAGTGTATTCTAACACCATCTACATTATCTCTTCATGTAATAAAATAGGAACAATGAATTATAGAATTGCATGGGGCCTTACCTACCAATCAGAAATATAGAACTGCAATAGGACTAAATGATAGTTTAATCCAGTCAATTCACTAAACACAAGAGAAATGAAGTACTTTGGCTAAGGATATTTTTAATTAGATGTTTGGAGATTAGAACTTGTTTGTTGACTCCATCTAATGTTGTCTTTTCCACTATACCAATCTCCCTCATTAATGCCTATCCATCTAGAAGAAGAGGGAGGGAGTTAAGATTTTAAGAGGCTAAGTAACTTGTCCAAGGTCACAATCTAAGGAAATCAACTTTTGCCCCACCCTCCTCTTCAAATGCTATTCTTTTCATATTTTCAGTTTGATGTCATGGAAAGAAGGACTACAAAAATCATTGCTGACATATCCTCTCTCTAGTAACTTTTGATATAACAGACTAGTTTAAACCATACTAGGTAGAAGGCATCAAGTTGGGTTAAAAGTCCTTACAAATTGACTAATAGTGGGTACAGAAGAGCACTTAAGAGCTTAGAGGAACCATGGTTATTATTTAATCAAATAATTTCTCCTCTGCATTCTTCAGGTCAGGAAACTGAATTTTAGAGAGATGTAGTTATTTTCCATGGGTCACATAAGTTATAAGTAGTAGGTCCAATATCTTAATGCAGGTCTGTTGAATCTAAATGTGATACTCTCTCCATTATAAAATTAGTAAAAACTCTAATTTTGCCTATAGATTGAAATGTATATATATATATTATAAAATCTCTCTCAGATAACATATGGAGTTATCTGTTTTCTAAACAAGTGAACTATGAGGTAGAAAGCCATAGTAGACATAGCTTAATTATTTTAATAAAATATTTCTTTGTCCTTACTTTATCTTTGCCTCTCTGGCTCCCAATTTCTATTTCATTAGCTTAAACACACATTCAGTATAAAAGTTTATAACATAAAACAGATGGACTAGAATATTTCAGGTACAATATGTTCTGGATAAATAGGAAAAATAGAAAGGATTTCAAATTTCCCAAATAGGGAATTCTATTTGGAACTATCCTCTCACATATATTAAACTGTGCATGTCTTTTGACCCAGTAATATCAGTACTGGGTCTATACCTCAAAGATATTAGAAAAAGAAAAAAAGGACCATACATAGAAAACTATTTATGATAGTTCATTTTGTGGTGGCCATTAATTAGAAAATGGGAAATGGCTTAACAAGTTATGGCATATGTGACATATATAACATGTGTGATGCAATACTTTTGTGCAGTAAGAAATGATGAAGGAGATGGTTTAAGAAAAACCTGGGAAGACATGTCTGAACTGATGCAAAATGAAGTAAACAGAACTAGGAGAACACTTAGTACAATAATAGCAATATAATAAAAGAAAAATGACCTTGAAAGACCCGGGAATTCAGATTAGCACAATAAAACCAATCAGAAAAGATTCATGATGACATTTGCTATTAACTTACAGATAGAGAGGTGATAAACTTTAAGACTACAATACACACATACACATTATGGTTAATGTGGGAATTTGTTTTGCTTAACTATATCCACATGGATATACATAATAGGTGTTTCTTTTTCCTATTTCCTTAATGGACAGGGAAGGTAGAGATGGGAGGAAGAATTTAAAACTTAAAATAAAATAAGATTGTATTTTTAAAAATATATGTTGAGTTAACTGAAACACATCAAAGAATTCCTAGTACAAAGCTTACTTGTGTATGTTGTACACGGCCTCCCTTCTTTTTTCCTTGGAAATTTTCTGAAGACTCCTTATGTGCATCTGCACCAATGAGGGGAAGGAATCTCAGACTTGTAGGGCTTGGAACCTGGAAGATAAAAAGGGATAGTTGATATGAAACTAAATTTCCTGACTAGTGCTCATGGATCTTCCCTGATTTATACAATCTTTTCTCCTTTTATTTCTAGTGCTATATACTTTAGCATCTCCCATGGTATATTGTACTTGCTTTTTTCCTCTGGATGATGTAATTATATTATCCTTTTGCATTTTCATATTGCAAATAAAAGGGAAAACTTTCCTCATCCCAGGGAGCTGTCCATGGTGTCATTGCTTTTTGTGAGATCTTTCAAAAGGTTCATCAGACCAGTCTTTAGATCTAAACATCTCCTAGTGGCCATTTGCACCACACCCTACTTATACCACTTAGAATTATTTATCCTTTATTATGATTACTTATGGATGGTTGGCCTTATTACCCTATTAGACTATGTTTTATCTAAGAGTAATATTTCACTCCCCTTACTTTCATAAAGTGTCTAGGATAGTGCTTTGCATGAAGTTGGCATTTAATAAATATGGGTGGGCTGATTGATGAAGTTTGGAGAATGGTAAGAGAAGTTACCTAAAATCGGTACTTTGATTACTAATATACTCATCATGAGCTAAAAAAGACCTTCAGTGATGATAATGAAGAATATAATGATGATGAGTTTATGGGAGGAAAATACTGCCACGTGAGTAAAAACCTAATAAGCTGTGGAAGAAATGCCTCTAATTGGGAGTTATTATGCCACAAGGAAAACACATTTTAGTTATAGGTCTAGGCTTTCTCCATATTGTTAAGTGCCTTTAGCTTCTTGATTTAGTACTTCCTACTTTGTGTCTTTTTTGCCTTCTGTCATAGATGTGATTTCCCACCCCCCCCCTCTTTTTGACCATTTTAAAATGATAGTAAAAAGTTAGCAGCATCCTTCTGGGTATTTTTTTTAAATGTCACTGAGATCCACAACGAATTATTTATAAAAAGTAGGAGTCTATCCCAGAATAACTCAATAAAGTTGTTGATCAAGAACTCTACTTATTTTTGATGGGGCTTAAAAGCAAATGTTGTTCAGATAGCAAAATGAATGAATGACATGATTTCTGTTACTGCAATATTCTTAGCCATTGGGAGGGGATAATGAGACAGAGAGAGGAAGAAAGAGAGAGAGAGACAAACAGACAGAGACAGAGAGACAGAGGCAGAGAGAAAGAGAAAGAGGCAGAGAAAGAGAAGCAGAGAAAGAGAGGCAGAGAGAGAGGCAGAGAAAGAAGGAGAGGCAGAGAGAAAGGTAGAGACAGAGAGAGAGACAGAAGACAGAGAGAAAGAGAGAGAGAGACAGAGAGAGACACAGAGAGAGCGAGAGAGAGGCAGAGAGAGAAAGAGAGAGAGGTAGAGACAAATAGAGAGACAGGCAGAAACAGGGATATAGACACAGAGAGAAGCAGAGACAAAGAGACACAAAGACACAGAAAAAGAGAGACAGAGAGAGAGACAGAGTAGGTGAGGAAGAAGGCAATAATTCCCCATTCTGAAGCTCCAAATTTAGGCTTGTGTGATAGGATCAAATGTCCTTTGAAATTCTGTCTCCTGGCAATATAGCAAATTTGGAAGTTAGTTTTGACAAACAAAATGGCACATCAAATGATCTTTAAATTAACTAAAACTATTCAAGATTAATGGATAAAACTGATGGATATTCAAGACATGTTGGTGGGTTTACATTAAGATCATGGCTTCAGGCTTCAAAGTTTTTTCTTAGTTATGAATAATTCTCTTAATTGTGAGCTGGGTCATATCATTGTCCTCTACTATGGGGACATTTTTTTGAAAAAAGACAAAAGAGTATTGCAGATTGGCAGGAACCTTAGCTATGCCAACAGTTGTAGGTAGGTGATACCAACAGTTTTTACCAAAGTGATTTCTCACTTGATATCTATTTCTAATTAGAACATTGATTCACAAAAAGCCATGAATCAAGTACTTTGCTACTGACCAATGAGATACAGGAAGTATTGGTAGACAGTTACAGCCAAGGTGTCAGAAGTAGAAATATTAAAATACATTAGAACTTGTAAAGAATTGTCATGGTCCAGCAACTGATATTACATGTTCAGGACACTATGGCCTTTGGACTGTTTTTATCCATACCATCCACATGTCTTTTAATCTTCTGATTAAACTAGTTAAACTGATAAAGCCTGGACAAAGATAAAATGTGGCAAACCAGTCATAAATATTGATTTCTGGAAAAAGTCCTGTATTCAAGGTACACACTAATTTTTATTAACAGAGCATGGCTGCCTCCAGTGGTAACTTAGATGGCTGAATGAATTTTTAAGATATGCTAATAATTTATAAAAAGACTTTGATTTTGATCTATTTGAGAAGTATAAACTTTCTGATGTTAAAAGACATATGATTATGAAGTTGATGACATTGGCATGAATTTGATATGCTGGCAAAATCTTTATTAAACAAGTGTTTTTCTTGAAGTAGTAAAGGAACATCTTCTACCAAGAGAGACTGACACCTTCTCTCCAACTTACAATTACAATTTAGAATTGCCTGAGGTGCTAAGTTAAATGACTTGCCCAGGGTCACAGCACCAGAATGTATCAGAAATGAGACTTGAAACCAGATTTTTTTTTAAATCCAAGGCCATCTCTCTACTCCATTTACTTTAAGTGCATCTTAGTGACTGCTTTAGCACTGAGAAAATTATCAAAACATTGTACTTGTTTGTTAGGTAGTGTAGGTTCAGTTGTTGGTAGATTACTCCGATAGGTTTTGGCATGTAAGCTTGAGCTGCTAGGTTCTCTAGGAAATTTATGGATTTTTTTTAAGCCAGTGAACTTTAGAGCACAATCTGAGTGGTGACTTTAGCTAGGGTCATTTTCCCACTTAAACAAAGCAAGATTTATAGTTATCAGAAATTCCTAGAAAATCAACATCTTAACTCTGGGGGATCTGAGAATTGTGGAGCTTCAGTGGAAATTCAAGTTTGTGTCTTCTCATCCTGAATGGAATAGAAAGGTATATACCTTTTTCTCACGAGTATATGGCATTTTTACAAAAATTGACCATATATTAGGTCCATTAGCATCCATAAATGCTTTATGATTAAATGCAGAAAAGCATAAATAAAAATCCATACTTTTCAGATCACAATGTAATTAAATTAAATTTTATAAAGAACCATGGAAACATGGATTACAAATTAATTAGAGACTAAATAAACTAAACTTAAACAAAGAGTGGGTTAAAGAATAAGTTACAGAAGTTATAACTAATTTATCAGAGAATGATAATAATGATACAATATATCAAAACTTATGGGATGCAGCAAAGGCATTTATCAGAAAAATGTACATTTCTAAATGTTTACATTGAAATGGAGAAAGCAGCTCAATAAATTGGATATATAATTAAAAAATAGAAAAAGAACAAATTTAAAATCCCCAATTAAACACAAAATTATAAATTTTGAATATTAAAGGTGAGATAAATAAAATTGAATGCAAGAAAACCATTGAATTAATAAATAAAACTATGACTTGGTTTTATGAAAAAATAAAATAACTATTAGTTAATATGATTTTTAAAAGAGAAGAAAAGTAAATCACAAGTATCAAAAATGAAAAAGTTGAATACACTATGAATGAGGATCAAATTAAAGCAATTATGAGGAGTTGTTTTGCCCAATTATATACAATTTAAGTGAAATGTAAGATTACTTAGAAAAGTATAAACTACCAAAATTAACAGAAGAGAAAATTAAAATATCTAAGCAAACCTATTTTAGAAAAACAAATTGAACAAGCCATGAATGAGGTTCTTAAGAGGGTAAAAATATCATCAGGACCAGATAGATTTACAAATGAATTCTGCCAAACATATAAAGATCAACTAGGACAAACAAACTGTATGCCCCTTGATCCAGGAATATCATTACTAGGTCTGTATCCAAAAGAGACCATAAAAAGGGGAAAGTATCTACATGTAAAAAATATTAATAGCAACCCTTTTCATGGTGGCAAAATATTGGAAATTGAGGTAATGCCCTTCAATTGTGAAATGATTGAAGAAGCTGTGGGATATGACTGTAATGGAATATTATTATGCAATGCAAATGATGGATAGATGATAAGAAATGACAAATAGAAAAACCTGGAAAATATGTAAGAACTGAACTGATACAAAGTGAAATGAACAATATCAGGAAAATATTGTATATAGTATCAATATCATGTGTGATGATCAACTCTGAAAGACCCAGTACTTCTCAGCAATACAATGTTCAAAGTACAAAGAACTCATGAAGGAAAATGCTATTTAAGATAAAGATACTGATGGACTTTGAATGTAGATGCTTTTTTCAATTACTTTATTCTTTTTATTTTTTTTTTCTTTTGATCTGTTTCTTCTTACACAACTGTTAACTAATATGGAAATATGTTTTATATAATAACACATGCATAAATTGTGAGATTTCAATTCAGATCCAAGGGTATTATTTTTCATTTTATTTCTTGTGTTTCTTTCTTTATTGGTCTGTATTCTTTTATAACATGACTAATATAAAATATGTTTTACCTGATCAAAAATAGTGACCTATATAAAATTTCTTTCCATCTTAGGGAGGGGAAGTGGAAGAGGGAAGAGAATTTAGAAGCAAATATTTTTAAGAAATGAATGTTAAAAATTGTCTTTACATATAAGTAGGAAAATATTATTAAAAAAGAATATGATGAGAAGAGATTTAGAAGGCGGTAAATAGAAGGTATTAAAAAAGAAAAGAGAAGGGATGACAGAGACAGAGATAGAGACACACAGAGAGAGCGTACTTGAAAAGAAAATAGGGAAGTCTTTTTTTTTTTTTTTTTTGATAAAGGACTTGAAAATGTTTATAGGCAGAATGGAAGGATTGGTAAAAAGAGAGAGTAACATGGTCTAGGATTAAATTGTTTTGAAATGTTTCACATGAAATAATTTTATTTCCCTAAATAAACTGAAAGCTCACAGAGCACAGGAATGTCTTACATTTATTTTGTATTATCAATAGCACTCAGCTGAGTGGGCATAGATTCAATACATATATATTTGTTGATTATTGGAGGTGTTTCTCTTTAAAATCATGGGAGAAACTTACTTTACTATGTTAAAAAAAAAAAGTGGCTTGAATTTACCCTGTATATATGTAGAGCACCAAATATAATCCCAGCTTCTTTGTTTCCTGTCTGGGAACGTTCCAAAACAGTTCTTCTAATCTGTAAAAGAAAAGAGTGATTGAACATGTATGTGTTCCATGCAAAGCTAGCATTTAGCTAATAGCTGTCATTGATGATGACTATAATAGTAGGCTCCTAATATGAATAGTGTTAAGCAAGTATAAACAGTATTTAAAAGGAAATGATTACACAAATAACAAAATTCTAGAGAAGGAAAAATGACCCCTTATGAATGCTAGTGAAATCCAAATGAGTGGAATTCAACCTTAACTTTAACAACTAAAGTCTTCTAGTCTGATTGCCATATTGAAGAAGTTATAGAATCATAATTTAGAGCAGAAAAAGACCCCAAAGTCCATTTAATCCCAGACCTTCATTTTATAGATGAGGAAAGTGAGGTCCAAATAAATTAAGTGATTTGCACAGATAGTGTCAGAAATAAGATTTGTATCCAGGCCCTTTAAATACAGAGCTAGTTCTCTTTCAAACTTTGCCCAATAAGGACCAGAGCACTCAGTAAGTCTCTATTCTTTCTAAAACTGGTTAAATCATTTAATCTCAATTATATGAGACTTCTTTCCTCCTTTTTAATAAGAGACAATGTAAGGGGCATAAATAGTGGTTAAAAATTCATTGATTGTACTACGCGTAAAAATAGCTAATGAAGTTTGCTTCAACTGTTGGCAATATGCCTAATGTTGCTTGAAGTTACAGGAGATGTTAGAAGTTAAAACAGTCTGGATAACATACGCTTTTCTCTCTGCATTTTGTCACACATAAAAGATGAGTTTGTATCTGAGAAAAAAACAGTCTTCTGGGTCTTGTTTTTCTCTTAACCCATGCATATCTCTAGAAGACCAAAAATGAAGCAGTAGAAAAAAGGAAAATTACCTTTGGAGAAGAAAGTGTATTGAAAAACTTAAACTCTTGATTAACATCAAAGGGTTTTGGAGTTGGCCGTCTGAATAATAAGGAGAATGAACTCATTTTCCTCCATCTGCATAAAAATATAAAGAAAAACATGTTTTAGGAGTTAATTTTATTAAAGCACATCTCAGCAACAAAATAAAGTACACCTTATATCCCCATTCTTGTTTCACAAGTTTCTTAACTTACACTCAACAAAATATTTTTAGGAAACTATTGCTGTCTATACTCCATATTCCATTCATCTTAATAAAATCATAGAATCTTAAATATGGAAAGAATCTCTGTGATCATTCAGTTCCTCTCCTTCCTAAAACAAAAATCCCTTAAATAGTCCTATTTTCCCTTCCTCATTGCAAGTAAACTACAAGTTGTCTCCTTTTTAAAAGTACAAAACATACCGACTGTGCCACATAAAAGTCATGGTTCTTATGACTACAAGTACCACTAGCCAAAGAAAACAACATGGTTTCTATAAATGATTTGCATTTATTAGCATACGGTAGGAAATAATGCATGATACATTTGGGAAAACTACTGACTGTGGACTATGGCTGACTCTTTACTTTTATCTGGCTCATGGTAACTTTTCTAAAATGAAGTGTCTGGCAATTTTTTCTTTCCATATAACCTGTATATATATATATATATATATATATATATATATATATATATATATATATATATATATATATATATATATATAATGTAAATATAAATATCCAAATGCATAATCTTTAAAAAAATCATTCTTAAAATGTTTTTGCATCTTTTCAACTTATGTTTACTGATACAAAACCCAAATCACTCCTCACTTTAGTTACAGTTCTGGGAGAATCAAAGTTTAAGTGTTATCCTAAAAGCAATAGGAAGACAGCAGCAATTTTTAAACAACAGAGTGAAATGATTGAATATTAAGGATATTAACGTGGTGATAGTATATAGAATGAAATGAAGGGATGGCAAAAGCTATTGAAATGCTTTTGATATAATATATTATAACATATTAAGTTCTTTAAAAAGAAAGGCTGTGTGTGTGTATATATGTGTGTGTGTGTATTCTCTTCTAAAAAATAAAACAAACCCTTAAAACTAGTTTATTAAGTTGGTTTTTAGCTATACATGTCTCTTGGTGGATTTTCACCCCCCCCCCAAAAAAAGATAAATACACTCCCACTATATATTAGTATCAATATAGTCCCAACATAACATGCACATATTATATGTTACACATAGATAATTTTACAATTTAACATAATTTCTGTTACTTTGTTTAAAAATATAGTTTGTAGTCTCCCACTCTCACAACTGTCCCTCTAAACAAAAATTGTTATCTTACTTGTTTCGATCAAATACTAGAGGATATTCATATTTCTGTTTCTTTTCTGTGTATTTGCTCTCTTCTTTCACTTCTACAGGGCGTTCACTAACATCACAAGGCAAGATGAAATCATTTACTTGATTCAGTTCAAATTTTCTGCGCTGTCCAAAGTAGCCACAGTAATGTCCATTACGAGCATGCCAAACTCTAGAAGAGGTAAAGAGAAAAATTTATACTTAAAATTAAGTGACCGACTGCTTTTGAAACCATTTTTGTAATTTTTATGGGTCCTTCAGTTTTTTCAAATTATTTTATCTCTTAGATATCTAATTCTTATCCTGTGCCTTTCCATAAGATTATTCATGTAGGGCATATAATACTTTTGAACAAAATTTGAGGACTATACAGTATTAGTAATTTATTTAGCAAAGGAGGTACCTAAGGGAGAGAATACAAAGGTAATTTTTCATAAATAATGTGCATAACCATGCAGGAGTGACTAGGGCCTAGGATTATTGATAGAATTAAATCATAAAATAAAACACTCATGTTACCTTTAAGTATTGGAACTAGGAGAAAGATTTTAAAAACTATATTCTCACTTGATCCAAAGATCCAAGGATATCTTTGAAAAAATATTATTTAGGGCCTCACATTACTAATGTATAGGCACTTTATAGAGACAAAATGAATCAGTCCCTTCCTTCTAACAGTTTACATTCGATCTTATAATTATACTTATTTTCAATTATTGGTCTCTGGGGAAAAAAGATGACAGTGGATCATTTGCTATGGAATATCTTTTGACATCAATTTATGGCTTTTTTTTTACATAAGATAACTAAGAGGAGTCTTTAGTATATATATATTTATCTCTAAGTAATGAGTCTTAAGCAAATGACATTTGGGAAGTTTTCCTTCATTTTCCTATCTCACTTCAAAGTCACAAAGGAGAACAGTATGGATCCAACTATAATGGGCTCAGTTTGGGAGATCTTAGAATGAACAGTTGACCAAAACCAGAGCGTCTAGACTATGGCAAATACTAACGACAGAAGAATGCAGATAATAATTCCAAAATTAAACAGTGAGGATTAATACTAGCCTTCTCTGTCTTTGCAGAATTAGAATTAGAAAATCTAGATGTCCCTAATATAGAGACAGAAGATATGGTTTTTGATTCCTTGTTCTATCAACTATTAATCTTGTAAATTTGGATAATTTTAAACAAAATAATGAAAGTTATGTTAAATTATAAAATTATCTATGTGTGATATATGGCATGTGTATGCCATGTCTTGGATTATGTTGATACTGCAAATATATATGACATGGGAGTGTCATATATAGTGCAGGATCATATTGTTGTAATGCAGAAATGAAATAATGTTTGTAAAGCTATTATCATTTTAAAAGCCTAGAAACCACAATGGTATGAAAACCTGGATAATTTTAGGGATGACTATCAAAGCCTTTAATAAGTAACATCTAGTCTCTTAAATGTTGCTGTTTTCAGTACATTCACAGTTCTCCAAAGTTCTGAATCATCCTCTATGATTCCCTTGAGCCTTAATTTTCTGGACTTTAGCTGTACTAGTCTTTAGCCCCACTAAACATTGCCTTTTGAGGCAAATAATAACTAACTTCCTGGTTCTGATTCCAAAACTATCTTTCAGTCACACTTACTTCATTTATAAATATCTATATATGTTTGTTTAATAAGATTTGAAAGTGAGGGTATTAGAAATAACAGTGAAAAATTATTACCTTTATTGTGAAAAGAAATGTTCCTGGCTTAGCTATTCTCAGCAGTGCAATGATCTAAGACAATCCCAAAAGACATGCTATCTGATTCCAGAAAAAGAACTGATATTGTCTGAATACAGAATGAAGCATACTATTTTTCACTTTCTTTCATTCTTCTTTTTGAGTCTCCTTGTACAAAATGACTAATTTGGAAATGTTTTACATAATTGTACATGTATAAGCTATATCTGGTTGCTTATCTTCTGAAGGAGGAGGAAGGAGAGAGAGGGATAAATTTGGATCTCAAAGCTTAAAACATCTTAAAAAATTGTTTTAATGTGTTAAATAGGGAAAAATGAAATATCACATATTTTAAAAAATGAAAAATGTGCCCAGAAAGGGCAGTTAGCAATCAGAATTAGTAGTTCTGAACTTAACAGGATAGGAAGCAGTGATTCTAAAAGTGAGTGATGAAAATTATTAACACCTTTGCTGAGAGGTAGCTGAAAATAGGGTACAGAGTAGAGGGGCTAGAGTTGTGAATAACTTTTTTTTTTCATTCTGAATATCATTACTAGTCCATTAGCAATATCTCCTGTTGGACAACACAACTGTTAGATCAATTATGGAATTTTGCTCCCAAACAGCATGCCATTCAAGGACTTATATTTTCTTCTTGATTGGCTGGGGATACATCAAGCTGATCAGAAAAAATATGACAAGGAAGTAACTGTGAACACACAAACTGGTACAAAGAAAGGAGAATATACTGGCAGGCATTTTATTTTCAGTACTGAAGTATTCTGGTGAAATTAGTTGCATTTTTTGGTATCAATTCAGAGAATCATAGAAAATAACATTAGAGATGCTCTTCATTTTACAAATGAGAATATGAAATGAAATGACACATAGCTGATTTAGTAGTAGACACAGAACTAAATTAATCTGCTCTCTTGATTCCTAATTCATTGCTTTGCCTGTTATGCAAAAGTTGAAACATTATCAACTGATTGCTCTATACTTTTAAATTAAGTTCAAACTCTTTAATTTACTTAAAGTACCTTTAACTTTTGTTTCTATTTTCTTCTAAACTGGAGTAATTAATCTTTTTTGTATTGTGAAAGATTAAAGTGATAACAAGATTAAAATATGGAAGATTACAAAGGAACTCAATTATATTGAGATATAGCTGTCTCAGCCAGGCTAACAGTATTTCTTTATGATGAATTTTTGACATACTCATGAATGTAATTATTTCAGAGATATTATAATATACACATATGTATGTAAATACATACATATATGCTATATATGTATGCCTTCTGCCTCTGTCTCTCTGATACTACATAGATTGCTTTTTAGATAAATGAAAAATATGTGGATAGACAGATAGATGATAGATACTATGAGGTATGCAATGTAGCAGGGTTTGGGGAGTAGTAGCTGCCCCATTAGCATCTTCCTGTGGCTTATTCCAATGAACTTTAGCTCCTATCATGATGGGATGGTTGCTCTGACTCCTTGAAGACTTTGTCAGAAAAGCACAAGCTCTGGCAGATCGTAATAGACTGTAAAGACTCAACCATGAATTTAACAACAGAGTATCTCTCACTTAAAAGAATAACAGAGCTAAATGTGGAAAGGCTCATTATTAAAAGGTTGGCAACCAAGTGTCGAATTATTTTTACCAGCCATAGAAACTCATAAAGACCTCTTATTAAGGTGTATAAGTAGTTGTAATCTGAATTAATGCCCATATAAATACCATGAAAACATAGATCTTTGAAGTAATGATCACTTGATCTATCATCTATGATAGAAAATTGCCCTCCAAATATATTTCATAATAATAAACATATATATTTTCCCTTTATTCCTTCCTTTCTTGCACATAATACTTTCTGAAGTAGCGATCTTATGTGTGTGTGTTTATATGTATGTGCACATGTGTATATGTGTGTATTTGTGCTATATGGCATGGGTTATATAGCATGGGGAGGCAATTTTATAACTCTTAAATAAGCACTAACAAATAATATATATATGTATATACATATATACACACATACACATATGTGTGTAATTACACGTATGTATGCGTATTTATATGTATGTATGTGCACTTATGCTATATTGCATGGGGAAGCAATTTTCAAATTCTTAAGCACTAAAAAAAAAAAAATCAAATAAATAGCAACAAGGCTGTTAATCAATATTCTGGCCCCAGCCTGTAATGTGTACCTTTTCTATGTATTTATTTGTTCTTTTCCACAAAGCATTTTTTCATTGTATTCCTTAGATTTGATCATTTTTTGAGTTACTTTGGGGAAACTTTTTTTTTACCCTTGTCATGTAGAATCATTTAAGGCACTTAAGGGCTTAGTAAAGATTTCCAAATTTAATGCTATAGTCTCAAGACTCACATATACCATTTCTTTTTCAGGAATAAAATTCTGAACAATTCAGGCCATGAGATTATGGGACCAATTCTTCCTTTACCCCTATCTACTTAATAATCAAAGAATTGTTCCATAAATCTAGTTTTGGTGGAAAATGGCAAGCATGCACTTACCTTATTGACCCATCAACAGAGCAGGTTAATACCACTTGTTTATCCTCAACATAGATGACATTGACAATTTTCAAAGCATGCCCACGCCATGCAATCTGCTGCTTAAATTTCTAAATAATGATAACAAGATTATTTGTTACAAAAATATGATAAATGATCAATAAACAGTTATGCATCGTTATATGATATTTAAGGTATTCAAGACATTTTTCCCAAACTACTCTGCATGGTAAATAATATAATTATTAACATGACCAATTTTATATTTAATGGACTAAGATTAAGTAATTTTCCCACCACCATACATCTGCTAAGAGTTTGATGCAGGATTTAATTCTTGGTCTCTTGATTTTAGGTACAAGAGTTTTGCAACACTTTTGTTACTGTGCAAGTCTCTCAAGAACTTATTGTGTTCAAGGTTCTATAATAGGAAGCAAATTCAGTTGCATCAATGTCAGTGTTTTGGCTAGAAAGAATCGGCAGATTTTAAGATCTAAAACACTATGTGAGCAAGACTCTGAAGGAAGAAACATAGGCTGACCTTCCTGAATGATGGAGTGAACTTTAAAATGGGTTACTGAGGCTATTTTAGGAAAACCTTGTCAGGCAGAGAATAATGGACCAGGACTGAGAAGAGACTTTCCAGGGAGAGTAGTCATACAGACCTCTAGGACAGGGACAATAAGGCTACTCTGCAGAGAGAGTGCAGGATGATTTAAAATCTTGGTAGAAAAATTTGTATTGCCACATGGGAAAACCTTGGTCATTTAAGGTTTTTCAGATAGGGCTTAAGCCTGAGGAATAGAGTAGCTACATCTTTTAGTTTATGCCTGTCAAACTATTTCCAGATTGTACTTACTTTAGGACAAAGTTTCTGTACTTTGTAAACCATTCAGTTTTCTACTTAGCATTATATTGTTTCTTAGTTTCCTGGTAAAGTTCTTTTTGAAAAATGTCTGTCTTGTCTTTTTGGAATTGGAGTTGATAACTTTGAAATACAAATATGAAGTGTCTTTGGTTGTCCCATTGATAGGATCTTCTAGAACTTGATAACATGAGTGTTTGTACTATGAAAGAGTTCAACTGTAAATATTCTTCCTTTCTTGACATTCCTTTATCACTCTCCTCATTTTCCCATCTTCAATTCTCACAGAAAATATGGTCTCCCTCTCCATTTCACTACATTTCTGAGTAGAATCTATATTATCCAAAAGCTGCTTCCATTAATATCAGAGAGAATTTTGTCAATACCAATAGAGGCCAGACTAAGAACTCTTTGCCCAAATAAACAAATCTCATGTGTTCATATTGACATTCCTACAAGGGTTTGTATTATTTTATGTCCAGAAATATCTTGTTCTGCCTTCTTTTAATTTAGTTTTCATGTATCCCTTTGGCTGCAAAGATTAGGGTGAGATCCCTCCTGAGTTCCTCTGTTTGAGGAGCTTGGTACTTTGTGTCCCCTCTTTTGCTGTTTGCCCACATAGATATGCAGTCATCCTTTTCCTTTCATTAGGCCTCTTTTGTCAGAAATTGTCCTATTTTTCATATTCACAGATTAAGTAGATCCCTCTTTTTGGAGAGAGTTATTGATCCTACCCTCCCACAGCCTTTATTTATACAATGGAATAGCTCTATGTCACAAATGCTAAAGCACAGGACAGCTCTCTATCTTGTCATTTTAAGTATAAAATTTTAAAAAGATGATTTATTTTTTAAAGCTCAATTAAAACATCTTAAAATTAACTTCACTCTTTGAACTTAAATCACTTAACTTTTTTTTTTTTTTTGATTTTGTTTCCTACATTTACTGTATCTGTAAAGTGGAAATAATACCTGATTGAAGTGAAGGTCAAATGTGATTATGTATATGGAAATTGCTTTTTAAAGCTATAGAGTGTCCCATATACTTGTAAGGTGGAATTATTGTTCCAATAAAATTGACAATAAATTCATTTCAATACAAAAATTTTTAAGATAATTTTTTAAAAAAATCCTAAGTTAAGATTTTCTTAGCATATGGTAAAAAAAAAAAAAACTAGCAGTTTATATCTATATTGACTTATATAAAGTATATTTTCTGCCAAAGGGCTTTTTCCTGAACATGTCAATGATGACTTAATTAAAAATTGAATGTTAGCTATCATACCTAGCCAGGAAGGCTAATTTCTTTCTCCTGCACCACTTCCTCCTCCTCCTCCTCTTTTCTTCATTTTTTTTTTTTTTTTTTTTTGTGGAGACAATTTGGATTAAGTGACTTGCTTAATGTTATACAGCTAGTAGGTTTCAAGTGTCTCAGATTAGATTTGAACTCAGATCCTCCTGACTTCAGAGCTGGTGTTCTATTCACTATGTCACCTAATTGATCCTAATTTTCAAATATGTTGTTTATATTTATATTTACAGGCCAAATGTACTATTTGTTTAGCTAACAGATTGTGCATTCTTGAAATGGACTAGGTTTGGTTTGATTAATTGGAATACATCCCTGGTGGGATAAAATATGCAGGGACAGTTTGTCAAGTATTGGCCATGTATATGTGGAAAATTGGCAGGCACTTAATTTTGGTACATGATTGTTGAGATTGGTTCTTACTTGGAATGGGCTAGACAGAAGAAATATTTGATAAGGTAAGTTGGGTTACAAATCTCCTTTCCTGAGATAACTATTTGGCTGAAATGGAGGCAGAAAGTTGGGCTAGATCAGGGCTGTTTAAACTTTTTCTACTGGTGAGCCATTTTTTTCCCCAAGAAATTTTTACTTCATCCCAGGCAAAAAAACTATCTATCTATCTATCTATCTATCTATCTATCTATCTATCTATCTATCTATCTATCTATCTATCTGTCTGTCCGTCTATCTATCTATCTATCTATCTATCTATCTATCTATCTATGTACATACATACATATATATATATATATATATATATATATATATACATATCTCCAAATCAAACATTTACTGATAGTATAACATAATTTTGCAACCTCACATTCAGTTATAAAACTCTATATGATATTTTTGGTTTTTTGGGCTTTTCTTGCTGAGGCAATTGGGGTTGAGTGACTTGCCCAGAGTCACTCAACCAGGAAATAAGTGTCTGAGACCAGATTTGATATTTTAAACACAGTTTAAGAAGCTGAGGACTAAATGACCTTTGTAAGTCCTTTTATGTTCTATAGTTCTAGTTTAAATACACAAAATGAGTTAATAAATGTGCAATCATTTAAACAAAATAATGGATGCAAAATACCTTACTGCTATCATATCTTAATACTGTGAAAAATATAACATATTATCCATAATTACATTTTTAAAAATTACTATCCATCTAATGGAATTATCAGATGAATATCAAAGATTAACTTCACAGGATTCAATAAGGAAAAACTGTTTCTGCTCTAAATGTAGCAATGCAAACCATATGTCTAATAAATTTTATGCTTTCTATGTATCAATGTAAAACATATGTCCAAGATTTTCATTAGTGAGTGGATAGTTTGAAAGATTAATGTAGAGATGAGTATGATATGATTTTAAAAAGCAAAAGCATATGGGAAAAGATAAAAAGAGGAATTATGTTACATGAAGGAGGTGTAAGAGTAAGAATTAACACAGAGAAAGTAGATGGGAGGGAGGATGGCTGGTAATTCTGGAATTTTATTCATATCAGAAATGGGTTAAAGAGGGAACAATACATATATATCTAGAAAGGTTTAATCATCTTAAGAAATAAAAAGGGGAGGGAATAGGATGTAGGTAAGAGGGGAAGGGAGTATAAAAGGTTGTACAGATTAATAGGAATGGGATAAGGTGTGTAAATTAACAAGAATGGGTGGGAAGGTAGAACGAGAAGATAAGGTAGGAATGCTTATAGAGTTGGTAGCTTAAGTAATAGGAAGGCAAGGTATAGGGTTAAAGTAAAGCAGAAGAGCCATGAGGGATAGGAAATAAGAGATGTAAACAAATATAATAATAAAGATCAGAAGTAGAATTTATTAGTTTAAATAAAAACAGACATTAATATTGATCTCAAAGTTAGTTAGATACATGTAATCAAAAGGGAAAAATAGGGAAACTATATTATACATCAGCCATATTAATTAATATTTTTTTTAGGCAATTTAAAACAGCGAGATAGTATAAGGTTGGAATATTGCTGTGTTGTAGGAAATGCTGAGTTGGTGGATTTAGAAAAAGATGGTGAGACTTAAACCTAAAGAAGGTGATGTTATCCATCTTCAGAGAAACAGAGGACAAATAAACATCATACAACCTTACAAAGATGTTTATTAATACATAGGTGTATGATTATAGATATTTATGTATGTGTACGTTTATGTATATACATATGTATATGTGTGTGTATGTATATCTGAATATATCTACATTTAACTGTAACCTGCTTGGAGGATGTGGCAAGAAAGAAAGGGGGGAAAAGAATAAAGCAAATGTGTACAGCAGAGAACAAAAAGAAAACCTATAAGGAAGCAAAGAAAAGATGTACAGTTCTGAATATAATGCAAAGTATTTATTATATATGCTTTCTTGAAATAGAAATTTATTTCATATTTTGAATTCTCTCATGTTCTGCTGTACACATGACAATTTAATTTTTGCTTTTTTTGCTGAAGCAATTGGGGTTAAGTGATTTGCCCAGGGTCACACAGCTAGAAAGTGTTAAGTGTTAAGGCCACATTTGAACTCAGGTTCTCCTGATGTCAGGGCTGGTCCTTTATCTACGACACCACCTAGCTGCCTCTTACACATGACAATTTTTTCTTTTTTTCTTTCTTTTTTTTTTTCCATTTTCTATTTAAGTTTTAAATAAATAAATACATAAAATTAACATCAATTTTTAAAAAATTTTAATTTCAAACTCTCCTCCCATCTCAGTCCTCCCCAACCCCATGGGAATATGATATCAATTATACATGTGAAATATATTTCCATATTAGCCATCTAAATATCTTTTGATGTGTATATAAATTCATCTAAGAGCACAGATTTAAACCCTGGATGAATCTTACTAGTCATCTAATATGGTAATTTTATCCAGAGAGGCTGGATGACTTGCCCAAAGTAATGGATTTATTTCTGTCTTTTCAACTAACTTTTAAACTCAGTGAGAGTCCAGACTTGTTTTTTTTTTTTTTTTTTTTTTGATAGAATTTAAATTTTGTGAGGGAAGGGATTGTTTCATTTTTATCTTGGCATATCTATTATTTAGTACAGTTCCTAGCACATAGTAGGCACTTAATAAATACTTGCTGATTGAATAATTCAAGAGCAAGAGTAGGTTCTCACCTTTTCTTCATGTGGAGGGTCCAGGAAGGAACCAATAGTCCAAAGTATTACATGACCTTCTGTATAGATATAAATATTTAGAGATTTAGACTCTTTAATTAGATATTATGTGGTTTCCAGATAAATAACATTCATGCTACCAATTTCCCAGCACTCAGCTGCTTAAAATGCTGAATATATTAGGACAAGAAATGAAGGACAAAACTTTATATCAACCTGGATATGTCTTTTCTCTCTGAGCATAATTCATAAAGTGCCCAATTTCACAGCATCATTTTTTTTTATGCTTCATTTATCAGGAATGTGACTTTAATAGCTAAGAATGAAAAGTTTTTGGACAAGAGATTACATGGCAAGAAATTAAGAAGACCATTCCTCAAAGGAAATACAAATTACTAAAAAGATACTTGCCTTCTTATTAATTCTGATTTAGTCTAAGTAATAGCTATGAAAGGCCAACTATAAAAAGAGCAAGAACTAATTATCCCTCTCCCTTCCTCTATAATGTCACTGTTCCCTTCATCAATGCAGATTTACACAGATTATTCCTTTTATGCTAAGGGAGTGATGGCAATTTGCACTCTTCACAACAATGTGGGTGGTTGGAAAGTAGCAATAACCTTATTGTACAGATGGGAAAACAGAGAACAGTTTGCCTGAGATTATAGAGTCAATAGAAGAATAGGAATAAAATTACAATCTTCTTATGCTCAGTCCTATATTCTATGTCTAACACTTAAAACAAGTAACCACATAATCTTGCCATTGTCCTAGTTTGTTTGATAAGATTATTTTTGTGACCAATTTTCTAACACATAAATTATCATGATACCCGTGAGTAGATGAGTGAGGGAAACCCCAGAACAGAATGATCTCTTACCCATGTTTCCAGCAAGCAGCACTCTGGCATAGATATCAGTGTACAGTGTAGTAAGGGAAATTGCAGAGTGTTTTGTGAAAGGTAAAACATCCTTCAGTAATTTCCCCTGAATAAAGAATAATACAAACAAGAGGTTTGCTATAATTTTCTTCCTATGAAGTCTTGTATTTGAAATTAAATTTCTAATTATAAAAATATCTACAAGATTATCTTTATTTATTATAACAACTGTATAGGTCTAGTTAGCTAGTTAACATTGGTATAGTAGAGTGGTACTATGCTGTCTGAATTGAGCACAGTTGTAATTCTTGTCCCTCCCCTTGCGTAGCCAGAAATAGATCTTTCTTTGGGCATGTCTCTTAAGTTTTTTTCCCACTTCTCAAATAGATTTTCTATTAGAACCAAACCTGTGAAAAAGGGAAGTAAAATGACAAAGGACACACTTCCACTATTAGCCTAATTGGTCACAGCACTTTCTGCCTTCATCCCCAGCAATTGATGTTCTATTGCCTAAAACTCAAGTTCTTAACCTAAGGATCATGAATTTTTTTTGTTTGTTTTTTAAAAATATTTTGATAACTATTTAAACATTATCAGATACTGGAAGAAATTAGATATACTGCTTGTCTACCAAATAAATTCATGGTTTAGACATAAAAGGTGACATCATAAATAAATTGAAGGAACATGAAAGGATTTACTTTTGGATCTAAGGACTGGGAAAAAGTTCATGACCAAATAAAAGATAAATAGATTTACAGGATTTATAGGAGGAAAAACTGGACAATTCTGATTATGTAAAACTAAAACATTTTTGCACACAATCCCCACCCCCAATAATACAGCTAAATTTAGGAAAGAAGCAGGAAATGGGGGGAGATATTTATAGAAAGCTTCTCTTATTTCTAAACTCTATAGGGAACTTCATGAACCTACTAATCATTAGAACCGCTCCTCAATTAATGAATGGTTAAAGCCTAAGACAAGGCAGTTTTCAAAGGAAGAAATCCAAAATATCAATAGTCACTTGAAAAAAATGCTCTGTTAATAATAATTAGAAAAAATTAAATTAAAATGACTAAAGTAATACTTAATATTAACCAGATTGACAAAGTGGACAAAAAAGGAAAAATGACAAAAAGCTGGAGGGGCTATTGCTAAATAGGAATATTAATACATTGATGGTAGAATTGTGAACTGCTTCAGCCATTCTGGAAAACAACTTGGAATTATTCCCCCAATGCTATTAAATTATGCATATCTTTTGTTTTGGTGATAATACTACTGCTGTATGTATCTCCATGAGATCAAGGAAAGAGGAAAAAAGATTCACATGGACAAACTATTTATTTTAACTCTTTATGATGGCAAAGAATTGGAGTCTATGAGGGTACCGATAAATTGGGAAATGGCTGACCAAATTATGGTAAAGGAATGTGATGGAATAGTATACATTGTAAGAAATAATAAGTGAGAGAAAGCTGAGAAGTCTTTTGACTAAAGTGAGAAGAATCAGGAAAACAATTTATAGAAAGACAACAACAATGTAAAGAAACACAATTTTGAAGGATAGCAATTTTGATCAACACAATGCTGATCAATCATAAAACAGCTGTAGTTTTAAAGGACTCATTATGAAACACACAGATACAGTACAGATAGAGATGATGTTAGAATAAAAATTGAGACATATTTTTCTTTTTCTTTTTTTTTTGGACACAGTTAATGTGGGGATTTTGCTTAGCTTACATATTTGTAACAGGTTTTGCTTTTCTTGTCTTCTCAATGGACTAGAAATGGAAAGGAGAGAGGGAGAGAATTTGGAACAATGAATAAAATAAACTGAATTAAGTACATAATTGATTTCTTTTACAAAATCTTGTGAATTTTGTTTTCCACATTTAATAACATTATTTTGAGGAGCTGTCTATAGGTTTCATATGACTGCCAAAATTTTCTTGTTATGAGAAAAAGGAAAGTTTAGAACTGCTGGTCTTGAAGGAACCAGATGTAAGTTTTATTAGTTTTCTCTCTTTGCACTGGAAAGTTGTACAAATGAATCAACAATTAGCCACAAACTAATTAATTATCTCTCTTTCTCTCTTTCCATCTCCATCTGAACAGTGACAAACATAGATTTACAATATAATGATTAATCACATTTAGAATTTCAGGTGTAGATATAGCAGAGGCAGAAAAATAAACTTTTGAGAAACTATTAAAGAAAAGAGAAAACTCATTCTGGGGAAAAAAAACACACAGGAATTGCTAAATGGTAATCATTGTTAAGTTGACTGCTTACCTATTTGGATCTTGTGACATACCTACCTTTAATACTGGAAAAAGTGTGACAGTCTAATTGTAGGAACAACTAGGAAACATTCCTCTCTATGAATTTGTGCAATTCAGAGTTGAAGTTTGCCTAGGAGAAAACTTCCTTCTGTCACTACAAATCTCTCATTCCCATTCACCTCAACTATAATCTTTCTCAGGTCCCATTCTGCTCTGCCTTTCCTTTCTCTTGTGTCTTCTGAAATCTTTGGTCTGTTGTGAAAAACTTTTTAGTTAAACATTTTTTCTCTCACATCTATTGTATTTTTGTTCTCAGAGAAGCCTGATATGGTAGAGCCAGCAACATTTTTTTAATGTTAGTCCTTGGTAGCCTGTGCCATTTTGTATTATGTATTTAAGTAAATCTTCCAAAATCCTATAATTGCAAATACTATCCTTTCTCATTGTGTGTTTTACAAACAAACATTATATATATATATATATATATATATATATATATATATATATATATATATATGAAGAGAGAGAGAGAGAGAGAGAGAGAGAGAGAGAGAGAGAGAGAGAGAGAGAGAGAGAGAAGGAGGCAGCCTAACACAAACAGCTGACCACAAACAATAGTGCAGACAATGCAGAGTCCTGGGGCTGTGCAGACTCTGCTGGGTAGTGCAGACTCCAAGTGGCAGAGAATCTAGGGAGAGGAATCTAGAGGAATCTGCAGTAGTCACGGCCACTCTGCCTTGGTTGCAAGCCAGTAGATCAGCAGAGAAGTTATAAAATATCCAACACAAACACAAAAGATCAATAGTGAACCCCAAAAGGCCAGAATCTAACCCTAAATGCCCACCCAGCAACAGGAGTGAATCAGAACTGACTCAAATCATAGACACAATCAATAATTTCATCCGAGAAAATGACAATAATGAGACAACATACCAAAATGTGTGGGATGAAGCCAAAGTGGTAATAAGGAGAAATTTTATATCTCTAGATGCTTAAATGCATAAAATAGAGAAAGAGAAGATCAATGAATTGGGCTTGCAACTAAAAAAATCTAGAAAAAGAACAAATTAACCCCCCCCCCCAATCAAATACCAAACTTGAAATTCTAAAAATAAAAGGAGAGATCAATAAAATTGAAAGTAAAAAGAAAAAAAAAACTTGAATTAATAACTAAAACTAAGAGTTAGTTTTATGAAAAAAACAACAAAAAATAAACCTTTAGTTAATTTGATTAGAAAAACAAATCACTATTGATCAGAGAAATGCAAATTAAGACAACTCTGAGGTATCATTACACACCTGTCAGATTGGCTAAGATGACAGGAACAAATAACGATGAATGTTGGAGGGGCTGTGGGAAAACTGGGACACTGATGCATTGTTGGTGGAGTTGTGAAAGAATCCAACCATTATGGAGAGCAATCTGGAATTATGCCCAAAAAGTTATCAAAATGTGCATACCCTTTGACCCAGCCATACTACTACTGGGCTTATACCCCAAGGAACTACTAGAGAAGGGAAAGGGTCCTGTATGTGCCAAAATGTTTGTGGCAGCCCTTTTCATAGTGGCTAGAAGCTGGAAGATGAATGGATGTCCATCAATTGGAGAATGGTTGGGTAAACTATGGTATATGAATGTTATGGAATATTATTGTTCTATAAGAAATGACCAACAGGAGAAATACAGAGAGGCTTGGAGAGACTTACATCAACTGATGCTGAGTGAAATGAGCAGAACCAGAAGATCATTATACACTTCAACAATGATACTGTACGAAGATGTATGCTGATGGAAGTGGATTTCTTCAACATAGAGAAGAGCTAATCCAATTCCAATTGATTAATGATGGACAGAACCAGCTACATCCAGAAAAGGAACACTGGGAAATGAATGTAAACTGTTATTTTTACCTTTTGAATCCAATTCTTCCTGTGCAACAAAAAATTCGGTTCTACACACATATATTGTATCTAAATTATACTGTAATATATTTAACATATATAAGACTGCCTGCCATCTGGGGGAGGGGGTTGGGGGAGGAAGGGAAAAAATCTGAATAGAAGTAAGTGCAAGGGATAATGTTGTAAAAAATTACCCATGCATATGTACTGTCAAAAAATGTAATAATTATAAAATAAAATAAAAAAATTAAAAAAAAAATTTGATTAGAAAAAGGAAATAGGAAAATCAAATTATTAGTCTCAAAAATGAAAAGGGAGAACTATCTACCAATAAAGAGGAAATTAAGAGCAATTATTAGGAGTTACTCTGCCCAACTTTATACTAATAAATTTGACAACCTAAGTGAAATGGAGGAATACCTAAAAATATAGGTTGTCCAGATTAATAGAAGAGTAAATAAATTACTTAAATAGTTCCATTAAAAAAAAAGAAATAGAACAAGCTATTAATCAACTCCTTATGAAAAAAATTCCCAGCACCAGATAGATTTACATGTGAATTCTACCAAACATTTAAAGAACAATTAATTCCAATGCTATATAAACCATTTGAAAAAATAGGGATTGAAGGAATCCTACCAAATTTCTTTTATGACACAGACATGGTACTGATACCTAAACCAGGTAGGACGAAAAACAGAGAAAGAAAATTATAGACCAATCTCCCTAATGAATATTGATGCAAAAATCTTAAATAAAACATTAGCAAAGAGATTACAGATAATCATCCCCAGGATAATACACCATGACCAAGTAGGAATTATACCAGGAATGCAGGGATGGTTCAATATTAGGAAAGCTATTAGCATAAATGACTATATCAATAACCAAATTAACAAAAACCATATGATCATCTCAATAGATGCAGAAAAAGCATTTGATAAAATCCAACATCCATTCGTATTAAAAACACTAGAGAGTATAGGAACAAATGAACTTTTCCTTAAAATAGTCAGTAGCGTCTATTTAAAACCATCAGCAAGCATCAAAATATAATGGGGATAAACTGGAACCATTCCCAATAAGATCAAGGGTGAAACAAGGTTGCTCACTATCACCATTACTATTGAATATTGTATTAGAAACACTAGCTTCAGCAATGAGATGAAAAAGAAATTAAAGGAATTAGAATAGGTAATGAGGAAATCAAATTATCACTCTTTGCAGATGATATGATGATATATTTAGAGAACCTCAGAGAATCAACTAAAAACTTATTAGAAATAATACACAACTTTAGCAAAGTTTCAGGATACAAAATATACAAAAATATACAAAATATAGCCATATAAATCACCAGCATTCATATATCACTAACAAAATCAAACAGCAAGAGATACAAAATGAAATTCCATTGAAAATAACTTGATAATATAAAATACTTGGGAATTTATCTGCCAAGGGAAAGTCAGGAACTACATAAGCAGAACTACAAAACACTTTCCACACAAATAAAGTCAGATCTAAACAATTGAAAAAATATCAAGTGTTTGTGGATAGGTCAAGAGAATATAATAAAGACAACAAAACTCCCTAAACTAATCTATTTATTTAGTGTTATAACAATCAAACTCCCAAGAAACTATTTTACTGAACTAGAAAAAACAACAATAAAATTCATCTGGAAGAGCAAAAGGTCAAGAATTTCAAAGGAATTAATGAAGAGAAAAGCAAATGAAGGTGGCGTAGCTGTACCAAATCTAAAACTATATTATAAAGCCGTGGTCATCAAAACCATTTGGTACTGACTAAAAAATAGAGAAGTTGATCAGTGGAATAGGTTAGGTTCACAGGGCAAGATAGTGAATAAAAATAGCAATCTGGTGTTTGACAAACCCAAAGATCCCAACTTTTTGGATAAGAATTTATTATTTGACAAAAACTGCTGGGAAAACTGGAAATTAGTATGGCAGAAATTAGGCATGGACTCACACCTAACACCACATACCAAGATAAGATCAAAATGGGTCCACGATTTAGGCATGAAGAATGAGATCATAAATAAATTAGAGGAACATAGGATAGCTTACCTCTCAGACTTGTGGAGGAGGAAGGAATTTGTGACCAAAGGAGCACTAGAGATCATTATTGATCACAAAATAGAAAATTTTGATTACATCAATTTAAAAAGCTTTTGTATAAACAAAACAATGCAAACAAGATTAGAAGGGAAGTAACAAATTGGGAAAACATTTTTACAATTAAAGGTTCTGATAAAGACCTCATTTCAGTGGGATAATTTCAAAGGCTTGGAGAGACTTACATGAAAGGCCTGGAGAGACTTACATGAACTGATGCTAAGTGACATGAGCAGAATCAGGAGAACATTGTATATGACAACAATGACTATACAATGATGAATTCTGAAGGACGTGGCTCTCTTCAACATTGAGGTGATTCAAACCAGTTCCAGTTGTGCAGTGACAAGAGAGCCATTTGCACCCAGAGAGAGAACCATGGGAACAGAGTGTGGAATACAATATAGCATTCTCACTCTTCTCTATTGTTATTTGCTTGCATTTTGTTTTCTTTCTCAGTTTTTCCTTTTCTTCCTTCTTGATCTGATTTTTCTTGTGCAACAAGATAACTATAAATATGTATACATATATTGGATCTAACATGTATTTCAACATACTTAACATGTATTGGACTATCTGCCACCTAGGGGAGGGGATGGGGAAAGGAAGGAAAAATTTGGAACAGAAGGCTTTGCAAGGATCAATGTTAGAAAAATTATCCATGCATATGCTTTGTAAATAAAAAGCTTTAATTAATTAAAAAATACTTTTATAAGGCCTTTGATTCCTAGCTTTAAAAAACAACTAAAGACAGATAATTGTCATGTATTGCACAAGTAATAATTATCCCTTGTTTTTAACTTTCATACCTAAAATCTTGGTGTTAGGGTCAACTTCTCATCCTCCCTCATCCACATATTCAATCAGTTGTCAAATCTTAACCATTTTCTATTCATATTTAGTTGAGATCCTCATCACCTATTATTGGTTTAGGATTATTGCAATAGCCTTGTAATAGGTTTCTCTGCCTTATATGTTTTCTCCTCATTCCTGTTCATCCTCCACATTACTGTCAAAATGATTAGGACAAAGCTGACCATGTCATTCCCTTAGTCACAAAATCTAATGGCTTTCTATCATCTCTTAAATCAAACAAACTTTTCAGTTTAACATTTGAAGACTTTCCAGATCTTTCCTGCCTGCTTTTATGGAACTTTCTCTTTTATACTCTTTCTGTATTCAGGCAAGCTGGCCTTTTCTTTGTTGCCTCATACAAGACATGCCCTCTCTCATCCCTGTTCCTTTTACTGTCTCCTTAGCTCTGCCTCAAAGACTTTCTCTCTTTTCTTCAAGACTCAATTCAAATAATACCTTTTACGTCCAGTTTTTTGTAAGTTCCCTAAACTACTAGTTTGTTCCATTTTAAGCTACCTATTTATCTACATTGGTTTCATTTGCATTTGTCTTCTTTATAGTTATTCATATATATATATATATATATATATATATGAATATTTATTTTTGTTGTCTTCCCTAAGAGTTTAAATTCCTTGTTAGTAGGAATAGTTTCATTTATTGTATATAGTATAGTCTTGAGAACATAATGAACACTAGCAAATGCTTGTTAATTGATTTCTAATAACCTGAACTCTGATGTTTCCATATTACCTGACATAATGGATAACCCCCCCCCCCCCCACACACACACACATATACATGTTAGCTAATCAGGGAACATTCTATTTTCATTCTCTTATCCTTTCAACCAATTACTATACTCAGACCCCTAAAATCAGGGATTTGTAAAGGAGAGGTAGTTGTTAATGCCTTCTTTTCTTCCAGTTATCATCCTAAAACCCCGAAGAAGGAGGTAATTCTCAAATATACATAAGACATAGGATTTTTCTTATAAAAAAGTCTGCCATGTTATCACTCTTGGATTTGGTTTGAAGGCCCATATTATTCATCTCCAGTCTGATATAAATTATATGCTTTCATAAATCTCTATTGGACATGTAAATCTTGTTTATCAGGCTCCTTTTCCCCTCCTTAACATAGGTATAAGGGTTGTCACATAATCATTTATTTAGAAAGACATTTGGCATCAAATGAAGAATTTGAAATGAGTAGGCAAAACTGGTTGTCTCTTAAACTCAAGAAATATATGCAAATGCTTCATTGAGAGGACCTAATATATTTGGCTGCCCCAGAAGGTGTTCTATCACTAACCAGTACAAAATCACAACCTTTTTCATGATCCCAGTGTTCTGTGCCAGGAGGATGCATACTCCTTTGTCCTTTATTGCTATTCATAGCTCTTCTTCCTCCTGTCATTACTTAGTACCCTATCTTTTTTTAAGATTCAGTCCATTTAAATATGTCACCTCACTTAGATCTTAGTGGAAGCCATCTTCAATTTTCAAATAATTTTTTCTTTCTTTCTTCAAGTCCAATAATTGGTTCAGTTTTCCTCTCATCTCAATCCATCCCTTTTTTCATATTTGAGACTTTAATAAACATGTTGATAGCCCTTCAGATATCATTACCACCCATTTCTTTAACTACCATGACCTATTTCTTCTATCCCCTACAGCCAGAGCATTGGTCATACATCTGATCTCATTACCACCTACAAGTGTTCTTTTAGTGATCAATCAATCAGCAAGAATTAAACACTATGTTCCAGAAATTGCTAGGCCTTTCAGATATAAAGGTCCTCAAGGACCTTACATTCTATTGAGAGAAATTACCCATACTCATATATGTATATAAATACACATATTTATATACACATAGATAATACACACGTACATACAGCATTTGTACAATATGAATATGTGTATATATATGTGCGTATGAATGTGTATAGATGTATGTATGTATGCATGTATATGAAGGTGATTTTGAGATGTACTCTAATGACTGGGATTGGAGATAAGGAAAGACTTTATATAATGGTGGTATTTGAACTGATACTTGGAGGAAATAGAGAATATTGAATGAGGAGGGCAAAGAGGGAATTCTAAAATTCCTTTATCTGATGGTAGCTTTCTATTAGTATATCTTTCCCTATGTTTCATTCTTCCTAAATACATTTTTCATTCTCTCTTTGATGTCTATCCTGCAACATTTTTTCTGATTCGGACCAAGATTAGGATCTTGATCTTATGTTTCACCAGAAAACTGAATTCTGTTCTTTGCTTTCAAATCCCTTGCCCTTTTATTCTGTTACCATTCATGTCTTGTCAAACTACAATCTTGATTTACTGCTACCAATTGCTTTCTTTACTTTTACTCATTAATGTTATATGATACTGGGAAATCCTAAGAAATATTGCAATGCCCTAATTTCTAAAGACAAGATTGACACTATCTTAGTTTCCCTCATGGTCAATTTTCTTGTTCACAAAAGAGGGATCACAAAAGTTGTAATAGCTTCTTTATAGCATGGTTAGAATCAAATGATCTCATACTTTGTAAACCTTAAAATAATTGTACCAATGCTAGCAACTAATTGTCTATATTTATTATAAATCTATGTGGAGCCCATTTGGTTCTAAAATAATTGAAAGTAGAATTTTATTTTTATAAAAGACATTTTATACTTTATATAGAAGCCATAAGTAGTTAATTTCTCCTCCTCCTTAGCTACGGATCTTTTTCCTTTTATGAAAAAATTAGGATCTTGTCAAAATAGACAATAACAAATTAGTCCAGAAGACCTCCTGCTTGTTTGTTAACCAGATGGTGAAACATTATCTACCTGTTGCACACCAAAGTGACTTATCTTATTTGAAGTATTCATATGGAGTGGGAACAGTTATCTACCTTTCATCTCTAACTGTAATTTTAAAAAATATATCATAAGCCCTTGGTGAAGATCAGCTAAATTATAGATTTTTATCCCTCTGAACTTCTTGTTCACATGTCAGAGATTAAGGAAAATTCATAACTGTTCATCAGCACAGGGAAACAATTCTCTCTGCTTAGAATTGTGCAAAGAAATGGAGTGGGATGAAGTATCTAGCAGACAGTCAAAGTTGTGGTATAGAAAAAAAAACTGATTCATACTTGCTTTATTGAAATCCTACTGCAAATGTTAGGATTCAGAGTTGAATCTTGAATTCGTTCCAGAGCTCATTAAATGTCTGAGGAAGCTAACACAACATAAGCTATGATAAAGATATACTGATAACCATTGAAGTTCAAAAGCTACTCCCACTATGACCATATGAATTATACACTAACAAGCATTTTTCATTGGTATGTGATAGTCATACTAGTGTGTTGGCCTTCATTTATAATCACTTATTTTAGAATGCTCTTTCACTTGATGGAAAATCTTTTTTGACTTGGCTACTGGAAGTATAATTCCTCAAGGCTCCTGAATTAGCAGTGCTTTGCCTTGCTCTGGCGCTGTAACCAAGACAGCCTTTTTGGATATATAACCATGGTAAGAGCTCATTTTTGCCCAGATACTCTTCACCTACACCCTGACAGACCTTTCTTTTTTACTCAAAAATTCTTATCTCACACTTAACTGTTCTTGTTTCTTTAAGCCTTAATGACATTGGATTCATAAACTTTTAATCACACTTGATCTATGCAAAAAAATTGGCGGCATCACATCAAAATCATAGGACGTGGCAAGTATGATATTGCTGTAGTCTGAAAGTTTGAGTCTCATACTGAGTCCTAACTGAATAGCCACTAAGCTTGACTATTCATCCAAAAAGTCATTGGCATTGAAAAATTAGAAACTGATAAGAAGATAGGACATTGGCATTGATTACAAAAATTTCACACAGAAGTTTAACCAATGTAAAACAATTTCTATATCGAGAAGAACAAAAGAACATAAAATTTCCTTAGTCAGCAAACCTGGCTTACTTGCTAGTAAGAATGGCAGTCAAGAGTAAAATCCTGACTTAGAAAATAAACTTTTTAATAATTTTTATAGAAAAGGATAATAGATTATTGTGAACAATAATTCCTCTAAAGACATGGAGAAGCAGAGGAGAGGAAAATGATTTGAAGAAAATTCAGGAAAATACTCAAATGAGCAATATCATCTGGTGGGCATTTAAGGATGAAATTGAAAGAAAGACAATAAATTCATGAAAGATGGAAATGATATGCAAATATTTTTGTAAACTATTTTCATTGCCAAGGATAGGAGCCTATAGTTAAATTCTAACATCAAATTCATTGAAGAAGACAAAAATGGGAAGAACATCAGAAGTAGAACAAATATATATGTCTAGAGAGGTTCTGAGTTAAAGGCAATACAATTTTGAAGAAATTGAGCGATCAATTTTCATTGTTTACAGAGATACCCCAAAATATTGAACATTATCAGAGAAAGTCTGCCAAGAGAACATGAATGCTCACTTTTTTTATCTAAAGAAAATATTGAATAATGTATTTCTGTATTGAAGGCATACATGCTGAGAACATGGTTATTCCTTAATAAAAAAGCAGGCCTTGATAAGGTTTTAACATTTTAGTGTCCATATTTGCTCCCATCTTCATTGTTATATAACTGACTTCAGATCCAACCAAAATATAAAAAAAAATTTGATTTAGTTGTGTAAGATGTTGCCTTAAAAATTCTCTTTCAACAATGTCTCCCATGAATGTGTCAAAATTATGGGAAATCCTTTGAAAGTTATAATTACTTAGAAAATTCTGTTTTATAACCATAAGATCATTGATAACAATTGAGAAATAAAACATGTAGGTACTGGCCAAAAGTGTTAGCCACTATCATGGAGAAGATCTAGTGCAAAATTCAAGTTGAATAGGAATTCCCTTTAGATAGTAAAGTCCTCTGGATGATGCTTTTTATTGTAGATGACATTTGTTGTATCCTGTCTCAGAACATTAAACTAATTCCTGAGATCCAAAATTATTTTAAGTTTGATCTGAATACCCATAGAGTACAAAAACAAACTATAAATTAACAATACCCAATATCCAGACTATTACATTAATTAACACCTGGGTAACATTGGTAGTCAATGACCAATCCTGTTCAGCTCCAGGATTTGGATTTTGGAAAGTCCATATTCACCCTTGTGGTTTGTGTATACTTCACTAAGATGAAGTGTTGAGTAAGTATCATACTCTTCGTGTTTTTCAGAATCAGAGTTTCTTTTCATTAGCTCTAAATCTTTCTATGGGGTAGCATCAACTAGTTGTCAAGGGATGTATGGATTTATAGATTAATAGTCAGGGTTTAGTTCTTTAATGTCCACCTACTACTGAACCCAGTCCTCTTTCTGAATTTGTTATATTTCAGGTGAGTGGTAGTTATATAATCTCAGTACAATATACTTTACATAAGAATAATGCTCAGATATCATATGTAACATCATCTTTTTCCCCTCAAAAGCATAAAATTGATAGTTAATGCACAATGTATAACAAAATAATAAAATATTTATAAAATCACTGTGAACCCACCATTCTTTAATCTAGAAAGTCCCCCATATTATACATAATTGCTTCAACCCATGAGTTCTAGAAAATGTATAGTTTGAATTTATTTAGTTCCCCATTGAGTCTCTCCTTTCACTGGGCAAAAATGACTTAATGCTTGATTCACTTGAGGAAGAAGCAGAAATCCTGGAAGAATTCTAGATCTAGGGCTTGCAACATGGGAGATAGGCTTAATATTCGAGTGAACTTGAAGATAAACAAACTCCATGGCCAGTGATATTTTCTTGTCTCACCTGGCTGTCATGTTGCTACAGGTACTTCCAACATCTTCTAACTGAAGCTAGTTTTTCTCAGAGGAAGGTGAGTGGATTAGTACCTTGCTCTAACTAAAAAATACCTGCTGTCACCAGTACTATTTTAATAATCACCTCCAATTTTACATCTGAGAATGATATTCCTGGCTTCTACTGTGTGTCTATCTTTAATTCTTGTAATCACTCCTAGTCAAATCTCAGCATCTCCTTCCATTAAGGTAAGGAAAGGACATCCAGGAAGAGGGACACTATGTATTCATTCAGCAAACATGTCTTACATAAATAAATATGTATATACATAGAGGTATACACATATATACACATGTACATATATATCAATGGATGTAAATTTGTGTGTATACCTCTGTTCCATATAACATGTTTCCTTTTCTTAAGCACATATTATATATATGGCACAGTTTCTAGCTTCTGGGGATAAAAAGACAACAGCAATCCTTGTCACAAGGAGTTTATGTTTCAATGGTGGAAATATGTATCATATAAGTAAATATAAAATATATACAAGTAAAATGTAGTTTGGTAAAATATTAATAATTGAAGGGAATAAGAAAGTCTTCCCAGTAGGAGACATATTTGAGCTGAATACTAAAGAGATTCTGAAAGGTGGAGATGAAAAGAAAATATATTCACAGCATTGTGCAGAGGCATGGAAGTGGGAGATAAAAGTGTTTTGCACAGTGAACAGCAAGTAGGCCAATTTAGCTGGATTCTAGAGTGTGTGAAGGCAAGTAATGCACAATAATCTTAGTGAAAATAAGTTGAATTTAGTGTAAAATGACTTTAAATATTAAAGGAGTGTGAATTTGATGTGAAACAATAGAAATTAAATTCTAAAGCAAGGGAGTGACATGATCATAAATGTTTTAGGAACATCATTTTACAGTTGGATGATCTATCTACACAACTGTTTCATTAGTGTGTTGTATAATGTATATATACACATATATGCACAACATATATGCATGCACACACATATATACACACATGCTGGTATATGCATGCATATATTAAGGAGAAACTTCATGAGTCTTTGAATAATTGAAATTGAGGAGCATCCAAAGGGACTCATCCTAGGCATTAGTGGACTGTATAAAATTATAAACAAGAAACTAAAAAGATGTTATGAAATCTGTCATCAAAGAAATGCAAAAATGAAAAAGAAAGTAGGCTGTTCATATCATGAGATAACAGGTGGCCAATACAAATCTTCCATCAGTATCCGTATATCAAGAGAGCTTGAGGAAGGTTCCTTACATATTGATTGGATGAATCCATGGTAAATTAACAGGAAAACTTATTTAAGAGATGCAAACAATGGGCAGACATAAATTTCAATCTGTTTCATTAGAGGTAATATCTACAATAAATGAGATCATAGATCCATTTAAGTATTGTGTGCTTAGTGAACACTGTTATTGAGTTATCTGTTTATATGGGAGACTTATTGAGATAGGATAAGGATATATTTCATTCTAGCAATTCTGTGTGTCAATATCTAAGTGCTAGCCATCAATAATGTCTTAAAAGAATAATTTGGGGAACACTTAGGTACTCTCTGGTACCTGAGCAATCTTGATAAATTGATAAATAAATAATGGAAGAGTCACAAAGCTTGACCTATTATTCCTTATTTTTTCTGCCCCAAATTAATTCTCATTATAAACAAATGACATGCTATAACCTTACCTCCAGGTTCCATAATCGAAGATGTCCATCCTCATGAGCAGTGACCAGGATCGGTGGTGGGAGTTCACTTAAGATGATGTTTGGTAATACATCTGTGTCAGTTTTTTGCCCTGCACTCGTTTCTCCTTTTGTACCATCTGAATGCTCTCCCGTTGACTGACCTAACAGATTGCCATGGTTATTTGCAATGTTTAGGATCTTAAACTTTATTTAATTTAGGAGGAGAAAGAAGGTAACTTGTATTCTTTGCTCTGGAATTTTTCTATTAGAGGAGAGTAAAAATGGGTGACAGAACGAGTAAAATAAACTGATCTATTTATTTGGGATCTTAGTACTCAATTTAGAGTAGAAAGAGAAGAGAAGCTGGAAAACAAGTCATTGGTCCTATTACAAGTACCTGCACATTGTATGTGGCAGGCAACATATATGCACAACTCCTTACCATTAAGAATAATTTCATCCTTGTCTCCAATGACTAATTCTTACTTCTACCTTCTACATTTCTCATAATATGTCCTTTTATCTTTATTTGCAGTTACCACCCAATTTCAAGCTTTCCTGACCTCTTGCCTACTTTAATATCCTCATAATGGATCTTCCTGCCTCAAGTCTCTTCCAATTCCTAGCCATGCTTCATTCAATTGACAAAATGACTTGCCTAAAATGCAGTTTTGGCCACATTGCCTTGCCTACCCCATAACCACTTAAGAAATTCCAGTGGTTCTCTTTTGCCTTTTTTTGGGGGGGGGTACTTAAAACTTTTCAAAATCCAGCCCCTTTTTCAGAATTATATATTATTTCCCTCACACTGCAATCCAGCCATACTGTCCTTCTTGATTGGCCCATGAGACTCTTCCATTTTCTATCTCCATTTTCTTTTCAATGGCTATATCTCCCATCTTTAAAATATACCCCCTTCTCACCTCCACCTCTTGGGATACCACATTTCCTTAAAGACTTACCTCAAGTGCCTCATTCTGTGTGGTCTTTCCTTAGCCTCCCTTAGAGCTCCTAGTGATTTTCATCTAGTAGTAAACTTCACCCCTACCTCACATATCCCAGAGCTCCCTATTTCCTTTCCCTCAGCTGTAAAAGGAAAAATTTTCTGTTTTAAAGGATAGTGATCATTTCATTCCTACCTTTAGCTTCAGCATCATGTATACTTGATTTACTTCCCTAAAATGAGAGGGGGAAAATATGGTTTTCAGTGGGAAAGGACAGAACTTAAATGCAGTAATGTACTGCATGGGCCCAGGACTTTAACTTTTTTTTTTTTTTTTGTCAAAGAGGGAAATTAAAAACAAAATGACCACCAAGACAGAAGCATCATTCTGACAGTGTTTCCTATGTTAAGACTGTGATTAACATGGAAGTTATTGGGCATTGGGCAACTACAGGCTTCTGAGACATTGATGGCTGCATGCAAGAGGATAAACCAGAGTGAGGTTACTGATACCAGGAGTAATTGGGATCAAGCAGAACAGGAATGAGTAGCCAAGAGAGTTTTCAGGAGAGATGCCAACGATGAAAAGAATGGAGAAACTACACGCATAGAAAATAACTCTTTATGGTGGGCAGAGGGACACTGGAAACTGGAAGATTGCTGGAATCAGGTATGTAGTTTAAGTGATCTGGAGCGTTCATATTTCCTGATTGCAAATTAAACATGGGATATCTTTTTTTAAAGATACATGTTAAAAAATAAAAAGGCAAGATAAGCCTTGAAGAGGAGAAAGAGACTAACTAGAAAATCCAAGTTCTGAGTTCCTTAAATACTTGGACACTAACCCTTCAGAAAATTTTACCATAAGTCTTCACTTTGCATCTGTAGCTCTGGTCTCAACTCTATGGAAGACAAATTGTTTGTCTTTCATTCTCAAAGATGACCATGGTATCCCTTTGACGAGTAACCTTTGGTGTCTCCTCCTTGACCCTCTCTTCCTCTCTTTTTATATTCTCTTCTTTTAGATCATAAAGTTCTTGAGACTTTCTTTCTTATTTGTTTCCCCAGCACTTAGCACAGTGTCTAAATAATAGGTCATTAACAAATTTTTATTGAATTAGAGTTAAGTGGAACAGCCTTGGAAAATAGCTTAGTTAATTAGTTAATTTTGTTCTGGCTTTTTTTTTTAAACTTGGTTTGGTACTTGAATAGGAAAACAAACATTTGGAGATGCCTGGTAAAAACAAAAACTAGTGGGTCCCAGCTTACATGGTAGGCTTTCTTCCACACCTCCACCTGCTTTTAGAGTATAGAACTGTACACAAATAAGTTCTTCTAGTATGATTGATGTATGTTAAAACTCATCAGTGAAGAAGGCAAAGTTTCTCAGTGGATGAGGGCCCTATTAGTTTTCTCTGAGCAATGTTCTTAAGCTTGAATATACCAGAGAGATTTGTGATATACTTCCTCCTATCTTGACCCTCGATTCCCTCAACTGAATCTGTACCTATGTGAGTTCCTCTCACTCTTCTGCTACATACTACTACCTGAAGCTCTGATATAATTCTACCTCAGGAATGTTGATAACTCACCTAAACTTGTTTGTATTTTTTTTAAATTTTATTTGCTTTACTCAAAGCAAGATCCATCTTCTTATCCTCTCCAATAACCCACTTGCCAATTGAATCAAAGAAAAACAAAATCCATTTCAAACGTATAGACAAAACAATTTTTTGTATTGGTCATGCCTTTAAAAATACTTGTCTCAGTCTGCATTCTGAGGCCATCATCTCTCCATCAGGAGGTAGGCAGCATGTTTCATCATTAGTATAGTAAAAGTTCAGCATAAAAATATCCCATCGCATTTTCATATCAAAATTTATTTTACCATTTGCCAATTTATGGATACTTCCTTCAGATATCCATTCTTTGCTACCTCAAAAAGAACTATGAATATTTTTGTACACTATTAGAATTTGTTTTGTTTAGGTCTAATCCCTGCCTTAATTTACCCACTCCTTTATTCTTCCTTCCTCTCTCCTTCACTTTCCCTCCTATTTCCTTGTTAAATGAAAAGTATTTTAATACTGTATGTGTATATTCTTCCATCTTTTTGACCAGTGCAGATGAGTGAATTTCAAAGTGTCAGCCAGTCCCCATCATTACCTTATTTATATAGATGTCTATTCATGCATCCTTATTATATAAGAACATGTAACCTTTTTTTTTTTTTTTACCTTTTCAAACTTCTCATTCCTTTGGTGTATTGCTTTTCACATCCCCTTTCCATTCTTAAAATCATCAGAACATGGCTGAACCCATCATAGGCCTTGCCTAATTGAACCCTGACTGATAGTGTTTAAAGGGGACACATGCAATTCTCATATTTTAATGTATACAATATATCTTTATTTCAGTCCCGTATTTTTCATTCATGTTTACTTTTTATATTTCTCTTTATTTCTGTGTTTGAACTTCAAAGTTTCTCTAAACCTCTAATCATTTTATTAGGAATGCTTTGAAGTCCTCTATTTTGTTAAAGATTCATTTCCTCCTTATCACATTATAGACAGTTTTTCTTGGCTATAAACCCATATTCCTTTGCCTTCTGAAATATCATATTCTAAATTCTTTACTATTTTATGGCTGCTAAATTGTATGAGACACTGATTGCGACTCCTTGATACTTAAAATCTTTATTTCTGGATGCTTGCAGTATCTTTTCTTTGACCTGGAAGATCTGGCTTTTGACATTGATGTTTCCAAAAATCTTCATTTTGGAGGGTGGTAAATCTGGTTAAACTTTTACTTATACCTTCTGAGACTTGTTCTTCAAGGGCTGTGTTCTGGAGCACTTCTGGAGGGAAGGTCGGAGCTGTTGCTGTTGTTGCTTTCTTGGGGTTTTGAAATGTTGTGTTATTCAAGGACAGGCTATTAGTTGCAAGTTTTGAATGCTTCTCAAGTGATCTGATCCAGGACAAAGTCTGAGTGCTACACTGCTCCCAGTTTGAGCTCTGCAAGTTCCTGGCCTAGGTATGGGTAAGAATAGACCTGTTTATGGACTCAGCTTCTGTTAGCCAGCTGGCAAGCTCTGTTCCTTTAAAATGGCAGTATTGTAGGTTCCCCTTTGATTGGGATTTCTGCCTTGATTATTACTCTGAAGGCTAGGATGGCAGCTAGAAGTGAAACCTACTCTACATGTAGGATTTGAGCCACACCATTGCTGCTGGCTTCTGAACTTCCTCCTTTCTTAGTAAGAATACCATCCCCTTTCTTCCTCTGCTTTGGATCTGTAAGTCTAAACTGCAAAATGGGGGGGGGGAGATGTAACTTGTATCTGTTCCTGTCCAGTTCTCTGGCATGGGTCTGGATACATCCCCTCACCCCGACACACAGCTTTTCCCTGGATGCTGGTATACCCTGCAGTGTCCTCCTACCCTAACTCCATCCCCATGTCTGCAGATATCTTGTTTCTCTCCTAGGCTGACCTGTACTGGATAGAAGATTCATTATGATTTTCTTTTTATTTCTCCATCAGGATTTGATCTGGTACATTTTCTAGCTCTGTTTGGAGAAATTTTTATAGAATTCATTGTAATACTGTCTTTTATTCTGCCATCTTGGCTCTGACTTGAACTCATTTCTCAATGTTTAACAAACTATTATCCTGAAATACTCTCTCCATCTTATTTTGAACCCCTCTAATTCAAATGTAATTTTTTGTTCCTCTCTGTTTCTTAATCTTATCTCCCTCAACATAACTTCTACAATGTCTCACTCCATGGGTACCCACCCCCATCCACAATGCTCTTTGGAATGTTTACTCATGGATGACAGTCTTGCTTTTCTTCTTAAACTTTTTTCTTTCTTATCCCATCTTTTGGCTTTTACTAGACCTGGATTCCTCCCGAAGACAAAGCTTCTTTGGCCACTTATTAAACTTTTACTCATACCTAGTGAGACTTACTCTTCAAGGTGGAGTTGAAATTCTCCTTGATCCTCATTACTAAATCAAGACTTTCTGTATATCATTATAATTAAGTAACCTTTTCTCTTTAGAGGTTCACTTAATCAATATTTATCACCCAGTCACAATTCTGGTTGCTATTATCAAAATTCTGGTTGCTATTATCTACCAGTATCTTGGAAACATTTGCCTTCTTTCCCCAATGATGAGTTCAGTGACTGGCTAATAGTCTTTCATCATCAATTCCCACCCTTATATAGGGAACTTTAACATAGATATTATGATTCCTTCAAATATCCCAACTTCCCACTTCCTCAATTTACTTATTTACCATGATCTACTCTCCTCCACCCCATTTATGTTTACAGAAAGACGGTCATAGCAGCACTTACAACTGTTCCATTTCAATGTTCATAAAATCTGTAATAACTAATCACAATCTGTTCTGATTTTATTCTTCCGGCCTTGTAGTCCCATACTCTGTTATTCTTTTTGTGATTTTCAATCGTTCCTCTACTTATTCATTTCTCAAGCATTGCATTGAACTACCACATAGGCCACAACTTTCGTCCTTTTCCCATCTTGAATCTTCAGTAAACTGGTTAAACTCTATACTGTCTTCTTCTCTTGAGTCTCTTCCCACTTATTAATCATTCCTTACCAAGCCTCAGCCTTAGATTATTCCCACCATTGCCTTTGTTCCTACTTCTGTACTATTGAATAAACTTGTAGAAAACAAGAAACTTTGCCTAAGTGGGAACACTACAAAATTGTTACAGTCTCAAATGTATAAAAAATCTTATTTCTATAGTACAAGAATCCTTTTACACATCCCTAATTGATATTTATATGATAATTGATCATATAACAACAACAGCTCTTTCAAATTTATTTAAAGACTAAATTAATTTAATTAAAATTAATTTAAACACTATTTCCTACTTCACTTCTTTCTCACAAGAAGAGATACCCTTTTCTGTTTACCAGGGTAGCTTTATGTTCAAATGATCCAATTTCATCCTGCCTTTTCTAGCAGATTAACCTCTTTTATCATCCCCACTTTTACTAATCTTCATTTTCTTGATCTATTGGCTGCTCCCCTCCTACCTATCATCATTCCCATGTCTTTCTAATCCTCAAAAAATCCTCACTTTATCCATCCATCCCTGCTATTGTGCCATATTTCTCTTTCGGTTGTATCTAAATTCCTCAATAAAACCACCTGCAAATTTCTTCCTTTCATCATACTCACATTGCTGATTGCCAAGAAGAAAATTTATATTTGGTTATTGAAGTCATAGGAGCTACTAAATTTAATGACATGGTCAGATCTATGCTTTGGGGAGAACAATTTCACATATGAGAGGAGGATAAATTAAAGTAGGGGTAGACTTAAAGTGGAGAGACTAACCAAAGAATATTGTAATAATCCAAATATGAGGTGATGAGGGCTTGCATTGGGTGGACATAGATTTTGAATTCTCTTCAGGAAGTAAGATTGATAGTTTCCCTCTCGATACTCTCATTTAGCTTTACACCTGCTGCCCAGCCTAATTTTAATACCTCAGCACAAAATGTTCCTCCCAGGATAAGCTTATCACTTCTAGACTCAACAGCATGCTGTTAGCTTAGGCTTTGATTGTTACCACCTAACTCAGATTCCATCCTCTTTGATTGGAGAAGTTGGAAAAACTGAAAACTTACAGGCTTCAAGAATTAAATCAACAGCATGAAAACTTTAAGCTTTTGACACTGCCTTTTCCACTGCAGGAGCAAAGCCCAACTTTTAACATAAAGTTAAAAATAAAGAAATAAACTGGAAAAATGAGTAAATACAATAACAATGCAAAAAGAATCTGAACATAAAAAGTTACTATAGTGACAGGAAAGATTAAAACCTAAACTCAAAAGAATACAAGTAAATCAAAACAGTTACACTGAAAGTTTCAAAAAATATTAAATTCTATCAAGGAAATTAATGAAAAAAATACAAAACTTGGTGGCTTAGTTATACCAAATCTAAAACTATATTATAAATCAGCAACCATCAAAACCATTTGATACTGGCTAAGAAATACAGTGGTGGATCAGTGGAATAAATTATATACACACAACAAAATAATAAAGGCCTATAGTAATCTAGCATTTGATAAACCCCCCAAATCCAACTTCTGGAATAAGAACTCACAATTTGACAAAAATTGCTGGGAAAACTGAAAAATATGTCAGAAACATCTCACACCCCATACCAAAATAAGGTCAAAATGGGTACATGATTTGGGCATAATGGTCATAAAATGATATAAAAGTCATTCCCCAACTGATAAATGGTTAAAGGATATGAACAGACAATTTTCAGATGATGAAAATAAAACATCTATACTTATATGAAAAAATGCTCTGTCACTATTGATCAATGAAATGCAAATTAAAACAACTCTGAGATACTACGTCATACCTCTCAGATTGTCTAAAATGACAGAAAAAGATATTGTTAAATGTTGGAGGGGATATAGGAAAACTGGGGCACTAATGCATTGTTGGTGGAGTTGTGAATTGATTTAACCATTCTGGAGAGCAATTTGGAATTATGCCCAAAGGACTATCAAAATATGCATACTCTTTGACCCAGCAGGGCCACTATTGGGCCTCTATCCTTAGAAAATCACAAAAGAAGTAAAAGGACCCATATATGCAAAAATATTTGTAGCAGCTCTTTTTAATGGTAGCAAAGAATTGGAAAATAAGCCTTTCAAATGGGGAATAGCTAATTAAGTTGTAGTATATTAAGATGATGGAATATTATTGTTCTATAAAAATAATGAGCAAGCTTATTTTAGAAAGGCCTGGAAAGATTTACATGAACTGATGCTGAGCAAAACAAGCAAAATCAGGAATACATTGTACACAATAATAGCAAGAATGTGCGATGACCAATTGTGAAAGACTTGGTTCTTTTCAGTGGTTTGTGATCCAAAGCAATCCCAATAGACTTTGGATAGAAAATGTCATCTGTATCCAGAAAAAAAAACCAAAAAACCAAAAAAACAAAAAAAAAACCCCAAAAACAAAACTATGGAGATTGAGTGTAAGTCAACATGTACTCACTTCTTTTTTTCTGTTTTTTTTTTTTAATCTTTCCTATGGTTTTTCCATTTTGCTCTGATTTTTCTCTCCCAACATCATTCCTATAACAATGTGTATTAAAGATAAAATTTTAAAAATGTTGGAATTGATTTAAGACAACTCTCTCCCATCCCAATTTCTGGAAGAGTTGAAGTATTTTAAAAAATCAAATAAGAGAGAAAGAAGAAAAATTGGGGGAAAGAAAATGAGAGAAAAGAGCTCGGTAAAAGAAGCACAAAAAACTGATGAAAATAATGCTTTTACAAAAGAATAGAACAAAAGATAAATGTGTCTCAAATGGTGAAAGAGACACATAAATCTACTGAAGAAAAAATTCTTAAAAAGTAGAATTTACCGAATGGAAAAAAGATGTTTAAAAATTCATTAAGAAAAGAACTCTATAAGAAGAAAGTAAGAATTAGAAAATTTCACTTCTTGGACTTGCATGTGGAGTGGGGTAGAGGTATTTGAGTCTGGGAAGACTGAGGAAACCTCAGCTTAAGAGGAACACCAGGCCCATCTGTGCTGCAGATGCAGCTCTGGATGAGAAGGAACCAGCACACCCAGTGCAGAAGCAATGGGACAGGGATGCTGCTAGAAACATATAGGCACTTGAAGAAGGGAAGAGCTCTTAGTTTGGGTTTCCAGATTAGAGGGGAAAGCTGAAGTAAAGCTAGAGGCACCATACCACCCCCCACTATAGATGCTTACACTAATATTTAAAAAAAATTAAAAAAAAAAGAACTGGCAAAGAAGAAAGAACTCAACACAGAAACTTACTATGATAGCAGGTAAGACCAGGGTTCAACTTCAGAGGAGGACAGTGAAGTAAAAAATCTTCTACCCCCCCCCCCAAAAGTAATGTTAAATGACTCCCTGCCCAGAGAGAATTTATAGAAGTCAAAAAAGAATTTTAAAAATCAAAGAAGAGACATTGATGAAAAACTAAAACTAGTTTAAACTAAACTAAAATAAAAACCATCCAAGAAAATGAGATTAAAAATGTTAACCAATTAGAAAAAAAGATACAGATTCTTAAAGATGATAATTACTCTTTAAAAATTAGAATTGGGCAAGGGGAAATCAATGAAGCTGAGACCAAGAAATAACAAAACAGAATAAAGAAAAAAATAGAACAGAAAGTGAAACATCTTTTAAGAAAAATAACAGATCTGGAGAATAGATCAAGAAAGAGAAATAATTGGATTGCCTGAAAGTTGTGACCCAAATAAAGAACCTTGCCATAATAATTCAAGAAATAATCCAAGAAAATTCTGTATGATAGAACATGGGGGAAATAAAAATAGAAGCAAATTCACTGATCATTACCTCAAATAAATCCTTTGTGGAAAACACATAAGAATATTACTTCCAAATTTCAAAATCCTCAGATCAGAGAGAAAAATTTGTAAGAAACAAGAAAAAAATCAATTCAATATGCTGAAACTATAATTAGAATTGTACAGAATTTTTCAGCAGTCACAATAAAAGGTTTTAGGTCCTAGAATCATGGATACTAACAATCAAAAGATCTAAGCCTATGGCCAAAAATATCATATTCAGCAAAATTATAATATTGAATGAAAAAAAATGGACATTCAATGAACTTTCAGATTTTCAGAATTTTCTTTCAATTAAACTCAAACTCAATAGAAAATTTAACATATGAGCCAATATCAAAGATCAATTTCAAGGAACTCAACATGGACAAATTGCTTATTTTTTTTACATGAAAATGTATATTATATATTAAATATTGACATCAGCAATTGGATAGCATAAAAGAAAGATTGGGGCAGAGTTAAAGTAAAAATAGTAATTATGTTATATAAATAAGATACAGAAGAATAGACACATAAGCATTAAAGGAAGGAGGGAGGGCTCATAGTTCTGAAAGCCTACTCCCATCAGGATAACTACATATATACCATGAAGGATATAGTATTATCCAAAATATATAAAGAATTAAGGGGGAGAGATGGGCAGAGGGGAAAATAAAGAATGGGGAAGAAGAAAAGGGAGGGATTCTTGGGTGGGGAGAAATTAAGTAATAGGAAGGCAGGTTAAGAAGTAGAAATAAAGAGTTAGCAAGGATATTAAAGATGTGTGTTTATCTACATATATCTATATATATGTATCTACAAGGATATACATATATCCTTGCTTAACTATATAGCTTGGGAGAGGTGGGGAGGGAGGATGAAAGGAGAAAAAAGAAATAGAGTAAAAAAATGTGCAGCAGAGAACAAAAGAACAACTTACAAGAAAGTAAAGATGGACACTCATGAATATAATTTCTTCTACTATTACATATTCTTTATTGATTTGGTAATTTATTGTTATATGTTTTGAATCTTCCCTGATGTTCTGCTGGGCACATGACAATGCTCTGTTTTGATTTGTCTTGTTTTTTTTTTTTTTCCCTTTTCTGTTTTTCTGTTTTATTCTGTTTTTTTTTTCAATTAAGATAAATTTTGAAAAAAAATTTTTAAAGAATTACTGAATGAAAATGTAACAAAAGAACTACAGAAACCCTGATCACACAAAGAGTCTAGATATCTTATTTCAAGAAATTATCGAAGAAAACTTCCTTATTAACCTAGAAACAGAATAATTCAAGATTTAGCAGCTTTTACATTAAAGGATTTGAGGATTGGCAACATGATATTTTAGAAGGCAAAGGAAATAGGATTACAACTAAGAATGAGCTACCTAGTACAATTGAGTATAATTCATCAGGGGAAAAATGGATAAAGGCTAATTCCTCAAATACAGAGAAATTTATAGAAATATAAGTTATTCCTCAGTTGATAAATGGTCCAAGGATATGAACAGTTTTTAGACAGAGAAATCAAAAGCTACCTATAGCCATTTAAGAGTGCTCTAAAAATCTGTTATTTAGAGAAATTAAACAACTCTGAGGAACCACCTCATACCTATCAGTTTGGCTAATATTACAGAAAAGGAAAAATGATAAATATTGGAAAAAATATGGGAAAAGCTGGGACACTAAAACACTGTCAGTGGAACTGTGAACTGATCCAAACATTCTGGAGAGCAATTTGAAACTGTCCCCAAAGGGCTATAAAACTGGATATACCCTTTGGACCCAGAAAAACCATTACTGTCTGAATCTTATTATTATTATTTTCTGAGGCTGGGGTTAAGTGACTTGCCCACGGTCACACAGCTAGGACGTGTTAAGTGTCTGAGACCAGATTTGAACTCAAATCCTGACTTCAGGGCTGGTGCTCTAACCACAGTGCCACCTACTTGCCCCTACTGTCTGAAACCTCTGAATCTTAAAGATTTTTTTTTAAAAGGTAAAAAGACCCTTTTCAACAAAAATGTTCATAGTAGCTCTTTTTGTGGTGGCAAAGAAGTGGAAAGTGAGGGAATGCTCTTCAATTGAGGAATGGCTAAACAAGTTGTAGTATGTGCTTATGATGAAATATTATTGTGCTCTAAGAAATGACAATCAAGATGTTTTCAGAAAAAACCGGAAAGATTTACATGAAGTGAAACAAAATGAAATGAACAGAACCAGAAGAACATAGTAACAGCAACATTGCATGATGATCAGCTGTGAGTGACTTAACTATTTGCAGAAATACAATGATCCAATTAAATTCCAAAAGACTCAATATGGAAAATGCTATCCATATCCAGAGACAGAACTGATGGAGTCTGAATGAAAATTAGAGAAATTTTTTTAACTTTATTTTTTCATCATTTTTGTTTTTTGATCTGTTTTTCCCACAACATAACTGATATGAAAATATGTTTTGAACAATTGCACACATATGCTTTATGTCAAATTGTTTATCTTATCAATGAAGTGGGGAGAGAGAAAATTTAGAATTCAAATTTATATATAAAATTTATAAGAGTTTGTATATATAAAATAATTGTAGTAGCTTTTTATATTGGTGGGAAAGAATGGAAAACTGAATGTGTACCCATAAATTAGAGAATGGCAACACAAGTTAGGTGATAGAATACTATTGTTTTATAAGAAATGCTAGAATGGGAAGTTTCAGGAAAATCTGGAAATATCTACATGAATTTATACAAAAATAAATCAGAACTAAGAGAACAACTTGTCCTATAACAGCAATATTGTCAACATAAACAAACTTTGAAAAACTTTGGGAATTCTGATCAATACAATAACCAATTATGGAGAGAACATTGATAGATTTAGAAGTCTAGATTAAAGCATATTTCTTTTTTTCCTCAGATTTTTTTTTGGGTAGGGCTGATGTGGTTATTTGGTTTGCTGGATCATACATATTTCTAATGGGTTTTGGGTTTTTTTGCTTTCTCAATGGATTAATGGAGAAATAAAAGATAGAAATTTTGGAACTAATAATAAAACTTTACGAATTTTTTTTAAATTTCTTTTATATGTGAGCTTAAGAACATACAATAATAATAATTCTTCATATTTACATAGAGCTTTAAAATTTATAAAACACTTCCCTTAAAATAAGTCTTTGGGGTATTTTACAGTTGAGAAAACTTCTCAGAGAGAACTTCCCTAAGTTCATATCACTAGTCACAGCAGTAACTCACATGCAAATCATCTGACTTTAAAGCCAAAGCTAAAACATAGCATAAAATGTAACTTGATTTGACCATAAAATTATAATGTTTGGTATATGTATGATATTGGAGGCCTGGGAAAAAATAGGACATTTTAATAGGAGCAAAGTTTGAAGATTTTATTCTTATTTTCGAACAATCCCAAAGAGTTATTAAAATTTTACCCTTTTGGTTTTCCCCATACTTAAAAAAAATAAAATCAAGGAAATTTACTTACTGAGGGCAGGCACAGGAAGTAGACATCTGCATACAGTTGTAGAGATCTCATAATGAAGGCAAAGTGTTTAATGACATGTTGTGTGGTCCACAAACTAGAAACTATGAATTAATTATGAAGCCTTTTAATTTTTAAATTTGCTTTTAAAACAAAAGAAAGCCTGTCCCAGAATGGACAGAGTTCTCACAGCCTCATTAGATAATAATCTGAGAAAGACTAACTTAAGAGAATATGATACCAAACACAAATGAACAATTTAGAAATCAACAATGCATACCAAGGGAAGAAAGCTTACCTTACTGCTCTGTAAGCCACCACTCTGTGCTGAAGAACTTACAGAGTCTTGACTCATTTTCCTAATGTCAGAAAAGAATGAGAAGAATCATTATGTGATATGTAAACACCTAAGGGACAAGACTTCAGTGGATCTATAATTTCATTGACAGGGGGATCCCTTCCAATCCCTATCATTACTTTCTCATTTTGTGTCATTTTTGTCTAGATGCTTTTTTTAGATGCTCCACAGAAAATGTAGCTGACATAGGTGGAGGTCTTTCACTAGGTCATAGGTACCAATGAAGCACGTGATATGCCTTCATTCTTGTTGCATGGTTGTCCCATTTTGTTTTCTGATTATATTTAACCAGATGATATTGCTGTTAAATCAGTATTGTGAACTTGAAGAACTTAAAGGAAAACTTGCTGCCTTCTAGATAGAAAAATAAAAAGCTTGTGTGTTGATAATTCATTATTTATTAATACATTAGCTTTCTTTATGGGTAGTTTCCACAGAACTTGCTAAGTCTCACTGATCCCCATCAGCTTTCTCAGATAATGCTGATAGACCTTTTGGAATACTTTTGAAATCAATCAACAAGCCTCCCTCTTTCACCTTGTGATTAGATGACCTAAACAAGTTATGAAATGTCTGTTTATGCCCTGCAATATTTCCAAGATATTTCTTTTATACATGATCATAATTGTATTAAGAGCAAGCTCTCTTGAATTTTCCCTTTGCAGAAAGTACAACATCCAAGCAAGCAGATGGGAACTATCTATGTCAAGCTTTTGCCTTCACTATAACAATTATTTAATCATTAAAGATTTCCTTTTCATGAAAACAGGGAATTTCAAGAAGTGTGAACAGATAAGGTGTGACCTTCTAAATTTAGACACAAAGAAAATGAACTCCCTAGCTTTCAAAAAAGAAAAATATATCTGGATGAATATTCTTCTTAAGACAATATATGACATGTATCTACTTCCCTGTTATTAGAACTTCCAGAATTTCCACCCTTTAGCCAGTATTGAAGGTTATGAAGTTTCATTATGGATAAATAGATGGACCTTTCACTTCACTGTTGTAAATGAGAAGAAAAACTTGAATATGAAATGGATATGGGTGAAATAAAGTTCCAGAAAACCATAATACTTTCCCTAAAGGTAAAAATAATTGAGTCTAAAAAATAAAAAGGAAACATCAGACTAGATTCAGACTTCTTTCTGATAATTATTATCCCTAATCTCTGCCCTTGTTTTTATAGTGTAGTTATTATTTAGACATGTCCCCATGACTTCATGACCTCACTTGAATTGCTTTGATCGGTTGTTTTTGGCAAAGATACTAGAGTGGATTGCCATTTCCTTCTCCAGTTCATTTTATAGAAGAGGAAAATTAAGGCAAACAGGGTTAAGTAACTTGTTCAGGGGTACACAGCTGGTAAATGTCTGAGGCTAGGTTTTATCTATGGACTTCCTGACTCTAGGCCTAGGGCTCCAGCTCCTGCATCAGCTAAGCTGCCCTAGCTACTCTTAAGTCATCCTATCTGTTGGCTTAGGTTTACTTACAGGTAGGTCTTGGGTAGTTTTATTCAGAGAATAAATACCATTTTACCTTGCGTATTCTTTGCTACGGAAGAGGAATAAGATGGCATTGATTTTTAAGCGTGTGGGATCCAGGTCAAGGTTTAGATTAAAGGCATCTTCTGGTTTGTACCTAGAAGAAATACATATATTTCAACCTAAGTAAAAATCATGCTTTAAGAATCCCTTTGTCTATAGGAATTCCAAGCAAAGCTTGACCTCAACATGGAGCTAACATTTGATCAAATCTTGTTTTAGGGGCAGCAATACTTTGAAAGTAAGGCAGTTTCTTTAAAAAAAAAAAATCTTCAAATAGTGAGTCTTTTTTGAAACTTCCATTTTTACACCAAAATTTGTCCTCATATCCCTCCTCTTTCCCAACAATAACTAAATTGCAAATATTGTATTGTTCCTTTTAAAAAGAAAAAAAAAAGCAAAACTAATCAATTCATAAAAAAAGATCTGAAAATACATGCAATATTCTACAGCTATAATTCCTCTCTCTTATGAACAGGAATGAGGTAGGAACACGTTTTCACATATCTCTTCATTGGGGCATTGCTTGTTTTTATTTCATAATTTTTGCAATATTCACTTTATGCTTTTATAATTTTTTTGGTTTGCAATGTTCGTAGTTATTTTGCCTGTACTTACCTTGGTCTATATCACTTCATATAAGTCTTCAAAGTTTCTCTTTATTCATTATATTAATTATTTCTTATAGAGAAGAAATATTTCATTATATTCATGTACTAAAATTTATTTAGACATTTTCCAGGAAATGGGTGTCTACTTTATTTTCCATTTCTTGCTATCATAAAAAGTGATACATATTTTGGCGTATATGGATACTTTCTTCTTATGATGTCTTCTTTGGAGCTTATGTTTAGTAAGTAGAATCTCTTGTTCAAATGTGTTGCTATTTTAGTTACTTTCTTTTCAATTTCAATTTCATATTGCTTTCCAATATGATTTTACATTTTTATTTTGCAAATTTATTAACAATGCACTAATATTTCTATTTTCCTACAGCCCAAAATAGATGAAAAACTCCTGTCTTTTGTTATCTTTTCCAGTTTATTATGTTTGAAGTGAAATCTTAGAGCTGTTTTGCCTTATATTTCTTTTATTAGTGGATTGGAGCATTCCTTCATATGGTTTTTAATGTTGTCTTTTGTCATTTTCATCGTGTCTAACTATTTGTGTCCCACTAAGGGGTTTTATTGACCAAAATACATTTCCTTCTCCAGCTTATTTTACAAATGAGGAAACTGAAGTATTCAGGGTTAAGTGACTTGCCTAGAATCACACAGATAGTAAATGTTTGAAGCTGCATTTGAACTCAGATCTTCCTGACACCAAAACCTAGTTTTCTATCCACTGTATCATTTAATTGACCATTATTAATTTTGCAGTTTTTCTTCTGAGAACTTTGTTCATATTCTTTGACCACTTAATCAATTGTTTTATTATTTCTTGATATGGAATCATTAGCTTCCACTTGCCTCATTCTAATTTTTTAAGGAATGATTTTCTTCAGTGAGTTTTTATGCCTCTTTTTTGTTTGTTATTAATGCTTTGCTACTCATTGTTATTAACACTTTGCAGTCATTGTGCATATGATTTGAGCATTTATTTATTGGGATTTGACTTTTGATCTTACACAGATATATGTGTTTTTGTATGCTGTTGTCTATATCAGTGGTTCCAAACTCATGAAGACTATAAGTGGATTTAGAAAACCACAAATTAACATTGTTGTATTTTATTTTTATTTATTTTGTTGAACATTTCCCAAATACATTTTAATTTGATTTAACAGCATTCAACAGTTTTTTTAGGCTACAAGATTGATAACTCATCTGCGTATCTTGGATAACAAACCCTTATATGAGAAACTTTATACATTTTTTTCTATTCAGTGATTTTATTCCTAACCTAAATGCTAATTTTGTTAGTAAGAAGCCTTTCAATTTCATGTAATCAAAATTACTTGTTTTTGTAATTATTTCCATCTCTAGTTTTGTTAAGAATATATCTTTTAGAATCCAGCCATTCTGGAGAGCAATTTAGAACTACGCCCAAAAAGTTATCAAACTGTGCATACCCTTTGACCCAGCATTGCTGTTATTGGGATTATATCCCAAAGAAATACTAAAGAGTGGAAAGGGACCTGTATGTGCCAAAATGTTTGTGGCAGCTCTTTTTGTTGTAGCTAGAAACTGGAAGTTGAATGGATGCCCATCAATTGGAGAATAGTTGCGTAAATTATGGTATATGAAGGTTATGGAATATTATTGCTCTGTAAGAAATGACCAGCAGGAGGAATATAGAGAGGCTTGGAGAGACTTACATCAACTGATGCTGAGTGAAATGAACAGAACCAGAAGATCGCTGTACACTTCAATGCTGTATGAAGAGGTATTCTGATGGAAGTGGATATCTTCAACATAAAGAAGATCCAACTCACTTCCAGTTGATCAATGATGGACAGAAATAACTACACCCAGAGAAGAAACACTGGGAAGTGAATGTAAATTGTTAGCACTACTGTCTATCTACCCAGGTTACTTATACCTTCGGAAGCTAATACTTAATGTGCAACAAGAAAATGGTATTTACACATATATATTGTATCTAGGTTATATTGTAACACATGTAAAATGTATGGGATTGCCTGTCATCGGGGGGAGGGAGTAGAGGGAGGGAGGGGATAATTTGGAAAAATGAATACAAGGGATAATATTATAAAATAAATAAATAAATAAAGAAAGAATATATCTTTTATCCATAGCTTGAAAGATATATGATCTGCTTTTTTTGTAATTTTTTCATAGTATGATATTTAATAATAAGGGCATATATCCATTTTGAACTTATTATGCAGTATGACAAAAGATGTTGTCTAAGCCTACTTTCTTCCAGATTATTTTCCAGTTTTCCCAGAGGTTTTTTTTATCAAATAGAGTTTTTGGCATAATTGATATTTGGAGATTTATCATATACTAAGTTATTGAATTAAATTTTTTCTAGTCTGTTCCATTGATATCTTCATTTTTTAACCAATATTAACTGGTTCTGATGACTGCTGCTTTATAATTTAGTTTGGAATCTGGAAATGCTATTTCTTTTTCCTTCCTATCTTTTTTGTTATTTCCGTTGATTTCTAGATCTTTTCTTTTTCCAAATGCTAGATATAGTTTAATCCTAACCAAAAGCTATATTCCTGTGTTTATGGCTTGGTCCCATGAAAAAGTCACATCCCATTTTCTATAACCATCTTCTTTATCAAGTACAGATTAGCCCCTGTCGTCTTTTACTTCTAGGGGATTTAACTTCATTTGAAGATGAGGATTAAAAAAAAGTCCCTAGGCCACTTCTGGCAGTATGATTACTTCCTGTATAGATCACAAGTAATAAGCAGTGCTTCTCAGGTTTGATAAGTATTGGAAGGCTTTCCCAAATGCATGCCCTAATAATAATAGCTACTTTCCATGTATGATCTTTACTCAATCCTCGTCCTTCTTGACTCCTCCACAGCCTTTAATATACTGTTGATAATCTCTTCTCCTTGATACTAGCTTTTTTCTCAGTTTTTATTACACTATTCCCTTGTAGTTCTCTTTCCTCCTACTTATTTGACTATTCTGCAGTATTCTTTTCTGAATCTGCAACCAGGCAATATCAAATAACTATGAGTGGTCCGTTCTGGGCTCTGTTTTGGCTTTCTTCCTTTATGCTACTTCTCTTGGTGATTTTTCACTAGCTCCCACAAATTCAACTACCATCTTCATGTAAATGATTCACATATTTATTTGTTTATATCTAACCTCTCTTGAACTTCAGTTTCAAAACTTTTATTGCTTATTGAGCATCTCAAACTGGATGCATATCTTAGGCTTAATATGTCCCAGACAGAACTCTATCTTTTCTCCCTTTCAAGTCTTCTTCTCCTTTACAAACTTCCCTTTTACTTTTGAGGATACTATCACCTTCCCAGATACTCAGGGTCACAACTTAGGTGTAATTATCAAATCCTCCTTCTCTCTGAACTTCCCTTTATCTTGTTGCCAAGGATTTTAGATTGTACATTCATAACATCTCTCTCTTATGTCCCCTGTTCTCTGCTAATGCTGTCACTACCCTAGTATATGCATTCTTCACATTATTCCTGAACTACTGTAATAGTTTGTTGTTTGCCTTTTTCCTGCTCCAGTCTATTCTCCACTTAGTTGTCAAAATGATCTTTCTAAAGCACAATTCCAAACATGTCACCCATGATCAATAAACTTGAGTGGCTCTTATCACTTCCAAAATAAAATAGAAATTTCTATTTTGCTGGGTTTGCTTTCAAACCTATCCCACATCAAACTTTCTATTTCCCACTCCAATATATCACCATACTTTCCTCCTTATGTCTTTGTCATTCCTCACTGTCTCCAACTCTCGACATGTTCAGTGATTATTCTCCATTCCTGGAATTCTTCCCCTCTTTCTGTTTTCTCTAGCTTCCTTCAAGATAGTTAAAATTCCACTTTCTATAGGAAGTTTTCCTGATTTGCCTTCATTCTAGTGTCCTCCTTCTGTTGGTTATTTCCAATTTATCCTAACTATCATTTGTTTGCATGTTGTCTCCCCAGTGAGACCATAAGCTCCTTGAGAGCAGAAACTATTTTTTGCTCTCTTTGTATATCCAGTACTTAACATGATGGCTGACTCAGAGTAGGTGATTGATTTGACTACTTGAGATAAATACATGACAAACTCTCAAACTCACTCTGAAAGTTGTTTTTCAGGGCACTAGTAAAAGATGATCTGACAATTGGTGGTATTCCTTTTATCTATTCATAATAATAATAGTAGCAATAATAGCATTTATGTAGCACTTTAAGGTTTGTAAAGTACTTTATAATTGTTATTTTATCCTCACAACTCTGTAAGGAAGGTGCTGTTATTATAATTATTTTATAAATGAGTAAATTGAGGCAGAGGTTAAGTTACTTGGCCAGGGTCCCACAGCCACCAAGTATATGATTTAAACTTAGGTTAGATTTGGCATGATATCCACGGAGTCATCTGACTGCCAAAAGAACGTGAGATGCCTTTTATTTCTCAAAAAAAAGTTTCAGAATTATTTTCTACAGGAAGTACCTAGTATATAGAGTCAAATCTCAAATTGTTCTCCTTAAAACAAAAGGGATAATGACAATATTCTAGCTTGGTTTTGTATTATAACTATAGCTATATAAACTATAGCTTTGATTTTGTACAGTTTTAAATCAAACGAGTTCTTGTTTATAAATATATTTATAAATAAAGCCTTATTGTTGCTTGTCCTTCATTCTTGAAGTATTATACCAGGGAGTAATTGCCATGATGTGCAAGTTTAAATGGGTTTAAGTGAGATACAGCTGTGTAGGGTCACCTGCCTCACTTTCTTCTCTGGAGCTGTCTGAGTCCAGTGGCCAGATGTAGATCAAGATGATTGAAGGTGGCCCTGGATGAAATGGGAGACCTTGGCCTTTTTAAGGCAAGGTCTTCAACAGGTCTCAGTCTGACTGAGAATACCCAATCAGTGATTAAAACTAGGTAAGAAATAAGGCAGAGAATGATTTCTTTTAGTTAGTCAAAAAAAATTTAAATTTGGGAGGGAAAGACCCTCAGGATTTCTGCCTAAAACAGCAATAATTATTGTTTACATTTACTCTGAGCCAATCAGGGCCCAAACAATGATCAAATGGGGTTTGGCCTGGAACTTAAATGTTGGTCAATCAATGAGAATCAGAGTGATTTGGGTTTAAGGCATGGTCCTAGACACTAAACCCCCCAGATATCTTGGGCTATTTCAGTGATTGAAATTTACATTCCTTTGGGCACAGCTAAACCCAGAGGAAGGGCAGTTAGCTGGTATGGTTGATAGAATGCCACTCTTGGAGTCAGGACAATTATTCTTCTTAAGTTAAAATCCAGCCTCAAATCCAAATATTTATTGTAATATCTTTGACAAGAAAATCCCAGATTGGTTATAGAGTGTGTTTTAGAGTAGATCATGACTTGAAAACAACTGAAAAACCTAGAGGATGGGATTTAAGAAATGAAAAATAATTAGTAAAAAATATTTCTTAATTTTCTGAATTGTAAACTCCTTGAGAGAGGAAATTGAATTTTACTTATTTTCTCTGTCTGATTACCTTCCTTATCCTTATATTGTAGTTATGTTTGGAGTTTCTGCAACTCCAAATCTACAAAATATTGTGTAATACAAGCCCTTGACCCTATTGAGTTTGCTGGATTACAGTGGACAGAATGAAGAAAAAAGATAAATAAAATGATATAATAGCAAACATTTATAGAACACTTTACTCTCAGAGAGTCTATGAGACTAGGCCAATGCAGGCCTGGGGATCAACAACTAAATTTAGTGTTGTTACAGGGGGAATGATTTCCATGACTTTCAGAAAGAAGAGATAAGATTGTGAGCTCCTTGAGAACCAAGGGAATTTTTAAAAAATTTTAATTTAAATTAATTATTAATTATATACATAACATTATTATAAATAAAATTATTAAATAAAATTTTAATTTTAATTTAAAAAAATTTAAAACAAATATTTTCTGACTCATTGATTGAGCTGTTAACTGGTTTGGCTCTTATCATGAATTTTTAGAAGTAAATTTTTAGAAGGGATCTACTTATCCCCCAAGTTAAAAACAAAACAAAACTAAATATCACCTATAATTTTCCCAACTCTACTATGAAGTATAATGATAGACCCTAAGAAAAGCAGGAGTGAGGCTGCTTTCAAGACTGAATCTAGATCTACTTCAATTTAGAATAGGAGCTTCCTTTCTGTGAGAACTCTTCATAAATCAGAGCTGATACTGATATTAGGGATGCATAATCAAAACAAGTTTGGAGATAGCTGTTTTAACCAACTGATCTAGTTTAACACAGGGAAAGTTTTGCCTGCCCTTGATCTGACTGTAATTTCATTTTGTTTCCTTCTTCCAGCAGAAGCCCGGACTGTATGTTTACATTCATATTGAGTAGTTTTGTGGATTTGGAGTCCCAGGATACCTCAATTTGAATCCCTATTCTGTTCCTTATTTTCCTAAACAATTTTGGACAAATCATTTAACTTGTCTAGGTGCCAGAAGGAGTTTGAGAAGATGACTTCGATCTCTTCCAACTTTGGAACTATCATCTCATTTCTCTATTTCACATCAAATTTCATGGGATCTGTTGAACAAATCATGCAGATTCATTTTATCCATACCATTTGTGATTTAAAAATAAAATCAACTTTGATCATATTCCACTTATGTATGTGACTTCAGCTGAGAAGTTTATCTCATCTTTTCCTATTTGTGTTTGGAAACCAGTGGGTTCCTGGGTTCCTTGGAAGTATAACTATTGAACAAAAAAAAAATAACGTTTAGGAAAAGTATTACTTACAATTGTGTGGCAGTGCTCATTTCAAAGTTCCATAACATGATGATGCCATTTACAGTTGCTGTGGCAATCATGTTGTAACCTTCCTTTATCAGCACATCAAAGCATGTCACTTCCATACTGATTCCAGGGCTCTACAGAATAAATGGAAAGGCTTTATTTACAGTCACTGTGAAAGCACTTAAGAGGTGAAACTGTGTGCATATGGCTTGATTCTGACATTCTCAGGGATACAGAACTATTATAGGAATATTTCTAAACTAGCATTTCATTCATGGAAACCCAAACAAACTTTTCTTCTCAAATGTTTTGTTTAAGAAATATATAGCTTATTAACAAATATGACTACTTTTTATGTTATCAGTCAAAAGGAGAATCAGCATGTTGTAGTAAAAATAGCAAAGGACTTATAATGGCTAACTCCAACCTTCATTAGTTATGGGAACTTTGACATGTAACAATCTTAATGATTCTCAGAGGTCCTTTGTGAAATGGAGATAAGAATTATCATACTTCTAGCCTCACAGATTTATGGAGGAGATCCAATTAAATTATGTAAGTAAAGTGCTTTATAATAGTAAAGTCCAGTCCTATATAAACATATTACTATTATGTGAAATTAAAGGGAAACTTTTTTAAGAGTTAGGAAAACATTAAATTATTTGGAAAAATAATTAATACAAAGTGACCTAGCTTTTTTTTCTTAAGTGACTTTTGTAAACCTTTTACTTTAAATAATTGTTGCAATTGTGCTATATATGTGTGATGTATCAACTCCAAATCATGACAAAAATGACTAATGCTTAAATTTTTTGCCCTTCTAATGATCAATAAGATATTTCAGCTTCTGTGGAAATTCTGAAAGATAGCCTCTGTGTATTTTAGTAACTTGCATAAACTTTTTTTTTTTCCTTTGTGTCACTGTATATCAAATGCCATCATGTTTTGCTCATTTATCTTCTTCCTGTGCCTTTCACTGGACACCTACAAGTTGCATGGATCAAATCCATGGAACTGAAATTTTTGTGTTTTTAATGACACGATTGATTCTTCCTTTAATACAATTTATTTGACAATAGTCTTGTGACAAATATTCATACAAGTTATTAATTTCAAAGTAATTTCAATTGATAAGCAAAACACATTTGTAAAGAGTGAAATTTGAAATGCAGGGATAAAATGCATATTGTGTGAAAACCATATAGCATATGCCTATGTAGAGAGTCTAGAATGTTTGTAGCATAGATTTTTAAAAATCAGATTTATGCTATAAATTATTTTCTAGCTAACTCTAAGTTTTTTAACTTATTACCATAGTGGCTGAAAAGCTTTAAGGGTTTTCTTGATTGCTCTCTATATTATAACTTCCTTACCTGTGTTTGGGCCTTTAAATATGTATCCATGCTAGGAATAAGATTCTAAGCAGAATCTTATTCCTAGCAATTTTAAACTATAAACTCTTTGAGTGTTTTAGGGGTTGGAAGAATTAAATGAGGTCAATCAAGAATTTCATTCTTTAGAATGAATACACTAAACTAGGGATTGCAGTTCCTCAAGTACTTACCCTTATCATGTGCTTTCCTCTGACTTTTTCACATTTTATTTGCAATGTTTAGTTAGCTATGCCTACAAGAATAGCTTTCTCGAGTATAATCAAATCTATTTTTCTGTATTAAAAACTTTTTAAAAGTCGCAGAAATACATTCAAAGCCCACCTCTTTTGTGGCCAATTACAAAGTGACCATAAGCTTCTATTTCTCCCAAGTACTTTTTAGAGCAGTCTAGTGCAAGGTCTCATTGTGGTACGGAAATGACCCTGAGTTCTCAGAGACTATAAAAGCCGAGTGCAAGTTCTGTACTTGCAAGCTAGAAAAAGCACACAGGCCTGGCAATTGACTCTGCCTGCCATATAAGCAACTATGAGAAGGTTGATGATGTTCACCACCAAAAGTCTAATCATTAGGTGAAGAATATTTTGACTATTACCTACTCATTCAGCTGACAAAAGTATGAAATGACCTCGTCTCCTGTTTCTGTCGTGCTATTGATGGAATGGAGAAAAAGGGAGCAGAGGATGCTTAGTTCCACATAATTCTTAGACCAAATAAAAACATTAAATTCAATTATTGGTACTCTTAATTTATGGTCTTTGGCCAGAGTCCAGAAAATTGGCACACCATGGAAGTAACTAAACCAAATCTATATTATTTTCTATCCCTTAAAGTCTTCTTAACTTGAAGATACAAAGAAATGTCCACTAAATGGAATGATGGTACATAGATTCCCTTTGGAGTGATGATTAAAAGAACTGTCATAGTTAATTTTATCATGTGCCCAAAGACAATAGAAATATAATTTAATGATAAAGCTGATCATTTTGCCTTACATCATTTTCTTTATGAACATAAGCAAATAAAACACCATGAAAATGATTAAGATAATTCAATTTCAGTACCAGTCTCCTTTACAGAAGGTCAAAAAGAGAAATTCTAAAAAAATTTTGGCAAGTTTCTCCAAACTAAGTCAACATTCTTTGATACAGTTACTTCTAAAGGAAAGAGGGTAGTAAAATTATAATGGAAAACATGTTTGATGATAAAAGAACCAAAAAATGAAAGAAAACAATCCTAAATCATTTCTCATAGCTTCAAGATAAAAGGGAAGAGGAGAAAAAGATAGTCCTTTTCCTCACTCAGTCAGTTCATAGCAAGGGTCCTATAGGTAAATATGGGAGAATGTCCCAGTCTGACAAGTTTTAAAGCTACATCTTTTTTCTGGCTTTTTCTGGTAGCACCTCCAATTTCAAGAGGCTACTGTTTTGTTTTGTTCTTTCTTATCTATCCTTTATAGTTCTAAGTGCAGAGGGTAGAATCCCTATAATGACCTTGGACAAGCCATAGTAACCTTTTAGATAAGCATTATGAGAAGGCATCAGTAGTAAGGATACCTACATTGTAGCAATCATTAACTTAAAAAGGATTCAGAGATTACTCTTGCAGGAGGCTCTTTTGTGATCATAGATGGGAAAAATGCCATTATCTTGTGTTTTTTCACTCAGGGATCAAAGGATTTGTAGCAATCACTAGCCTAAGCTGGCTGCCAGCAGAATAGGCTCATATTGTAGTTGAGTAATTTAATGACTTTATTAAAAATAAAGCATTCCCTATTCTTCCTCTCTACCCATTCACTGATAAGATGATTCTGTTATCCCTTTAATTCTTTTGATTCTGCAGATTTAAAGCTAGGAATGCCAAGTTTAAGAGCATATGCAGTGTGATACATTAGGGAAATGTACTGACTTTGAGTCAGAGAAAATGAGTTGAATCCTGCCATTGATACTTTTAAGTTGTCTTGTAAAAACTTCTTAACTGTGGGTCATAACCACATATGGAATCATATAGCTGAATGTAGGGGGTCACTAAATTATGATTTATTATCAATAAATGTTTGTTTTGTATATATATTTTATAGACCCATATGCTTGGACACATAAAATTTTTATAAATAATAATACATTTAGACCATCAATTGGGAAACAGGTGAATAAGTTATGGTATATAAATATAATGGAATATTTTTGTTCTATAAATTTTTAGCTAATTTCAGAAAGGCCTAGAAATATTTATATGAGTTAACAAGCAGAACCAGAAAAATATTGTATACAACAGTCAGTAGGATTGTGCAATGCAACTATGACAGACTTGATTCTTCTCAAAGGTTCAATGATCCAAGGCAATCCTGCATGGAAAAAATGCCATCTACATCCAAAGACAAAATTATAGGGACTGAATGTAGAGCAACACATACTGTTTTTACCATTATTTTCTTCAGTTTTTTTTTTCTCATAGTTTTTTCCTTTTGATCTGATTTCTTTTCCCAACATGATTCATAAAGAATATTTTAAAAATATAAAAAACTCAAAAATACATGTATATAACCTAAAAAAATTTGTTTTTCTTATAACTGGGGAAAATTAATAAATATTTTTTTAAAAACCAATAATGGATCTATTTGGATATATTATTGAATGGATGATACATATATTTATTAGACAGAATAATGAAATAGCCATCTGTATAAGATAAATGGAGTACTCACACTGGCTCTGTTTCCAGCCCTCCCTCACTTAAATCCAGTTCATTTATATGACATAGCATCATCTCCCTGCTATCATGATCTTCAAGAACAAAGGACAAAGAGGAACAAGAGGCAATACAATAGTAGCCTACATTTTCGTAGTAGTTTATCCCGAACAAAATGTTTACTCACAAAAATCTGTGAAGTACCTTAGTCTATCCCCATTTTACAGATGAGAAAACTGAGATTAGTGATTTTTCCCAATATTACATGACAAGTCAATGCCAGGCTCGAGCAAAAGTCTCTGGATTCCTGGTCCAGTGTTGTTTCCTCTATATTACACTTCTTAAAGTATAATATAGAAAAGGGGAAAAAAAAGAACTTTACTCTTGGAATCAGATCTAGATTTTAGTCCTGATTCCAATACTTATTTGTTTATGTGATTTTTAACAAGTTACTCCACACTTCTGGTCTTCAGTTTTCTCAAATATAAAATGAAGGAACTGGGATAAGTAATCTTGTTGGTTCCTTCTATCTCTGATACTTCATCGTTTTGGGACTAATACTCCCTGATAACCAAGCATTTCAATTAACGTTCTCTTGTCTGAAAGAAGTTTTTGACTAGTTTTTCTCTTTTAGCACTGGCTCCATATCTTGGTGGTAGTCAACCTGATCCTGAATGATGCTGGGGTAATTGTTTTTCTTAGATAGAAATAGATTAGAATAATGTTGGCTATTTACTATTCTTAATGATATTGTATAACTTTTGTCATTTCTACTCTTTAGCTCGAAAAGTCCTTTATGACCTTGCTCTAATCTATCTTTCCATTCTCCATATACATTACTCTCTTTTCTATCCTCTGCAATTCAGACAAACTAGTCTCTTATTTTGGTCTGTAATTCACATAGGACACGCCCATCTTTTGCCTCTATGCCTTTATCCTGGTCACCTTTTATCTCAGGAATGTGGTCCCTCCTTTCTCCATCCCCATAAAATTCCTTTCTTAAAGAAAAAAGCTCAAAAACCAACTTCTACATATAATCTATCCTTATATCTTAACTGATGCTGTTTTTCTTTACTAACTTCTATACAATCTTACATTTTCCCCTGTTTATCCTGCGCATAATTTCCTCCAGAATAAGGATCATTTCATTGTCTGTGTTTATATTTCTGGCACCTAGAACAGTACTTAATAGTGGATGCTTGTAAAATGTTTATCAATTAACTGAGTAGATATTGAAGGACTTGAGGGTAAAGGAATAGTATTAACATGAAAGGAACATAAATCAAAATAATTCTAGTAAAAAGGGTGTCCAGAATTTAAACTTACAATATTAAGGACCACAGGCTTACGGTCTTCAGATGGCAGTTCAACCTCTGGGATAGTTAAATTCATAGTCTTGGGATTAGAAGTAACTTTCAGAGAAATAACTTGCTTCCCTTTTATCAATATAGGCATAATATCAGGTAGTTCCCATACCACAGCAAGAAAAGGATCTTCTTCTTTACCCTTTAACAAAAATACCTTTTCATTAATACTCTTTCTTTCTCTTTAGAAATGCCCTTTCTTTTCTTTCCTTACTTGTTATTTAATATCTTTTAAAAAATCTATTGTATTAAGTGAAATAATTGTCAATTTATAAAAATAATTTATATAGGAATGGAAATGTTATGTATTATAAGCCAAAAATTAATCTTTTTGGTAAGAAAAGATTTAAGATTGAGAGGTAGTTATGAAAAAACTTCCAAAGAATATGACATAATGAACCAAGAGACCAGAGTTTTAGCCATATCACTAATTAGCTGTGAGACATTTAGATCTGCATCATTTAAAGTAGTACACATATTGATGAGATCATGGATTTATCAAAGTATTGAAGTACTTTGGTTTGACCCCAAATTCTTACCATTAGCATCTTGGGATCCTGACTGTTCAATCTAATCCTTAATAGTTTTCTTCCCTAGCTTTATGTCATTTACAAACTTGTAAAAGTCTGCAATTATTGCCTTTATTCAAGTCATTTATAATCCCACTCAAACAGTTTAAATTCAAAATCAGGAGATGAGTTCAGGTTCAGATTCTTTTTTAAAAATAAGGGTTTTTTTTTTGCTATTTTTTTGTTTATGACATTGTTATTGTTTTCCCCAGTATTCCTCTCCTTCTTCCTCCCAGAGAGCCATCCTCTATAATTTTTAAGGCAAAAAAAGGAAAGAAAAAGAAGAAGAAAAAAAATCACAATTGTTAATAGATTGAGACAAGTTCCAACTCTCACATAGTGGTGTGACTTTGGGGAAATCACAACTCTCCAAAAATCATTTTCTCACCTCTAAAAAGGGGATAATAATGTGGTTGACACTATCCTCAAAGTTGTTGTAAAAAGTGTTTTATAAATGTGAAAGTACTATATAACTATATACCTTCTTATTATACTTTCCCTGCCTTTACCTCCTTTTTACTTACTGTCTTAAACACTTTGAAACCAGTCTTCCTTATTCATTTCTGAATTTTTTCTGTCAGTAATTACTAAATCCAGTAGTGTTTTCAGTACTCATCTGATACTGTTGACTGCACCTTCTTTTTTGATACTTTATTACCTTCCTGATTCTCCTACCTTCCTTAGCTCATCTTCCTTCCTCTGCTCACAAATGTAGTGATTCCCAGATGTCTTTATTCTTTTTTTCTTCCCTCCTCTTCCCTCCTTCTGTCCTCCCAACTTTCTTTCTCATTACATATTTTCCTTTATAGTATTTATTCTTATGACTTCAATTATTACAATTATGTGAATGAATCCCAGGTACATGTTTCCAGCTATGTAGTTTTCCCCAGATTCTGTACTAAAATTCTGTTTGCCTGCTACATGTTGCAATTGGTAGAGGTTCTTAACCTTTGTATTGTGCCATAGATTATTTTGGCAGTCTGCTAAACTTTATGAACTCCAATAAAATAATATTCAATGATATTCAATCAAATAAAACACATAGAATTATAAAAAAAACAAATTATATTTAAAAAAAATCAAAATATTATTTAAAAAAGTTCACCAACTCCAGGTTAAGAACCCCTACTATTTAGTATATCCTGCTGATATCGTAAACTCAGTATGTGCAAAACAAAATCCATTATTTTCCTTATGAATCATATTCTTCCTCCTAACATCTTTATTTCTACTTATGGTATTTTCCATGTTCTAAATCATCCAAGTTTAAAACATTTGAGTTATTTTTGAGTCTTCCCTCTGCCTCATCCCTACCATTCAGTTTCTAAGTCTCATTTACTCTATTTCCAAAATAATGTCTTCCATTAATTTTTTTCTTTATGCTATGATTCCAACTACCCTAATTCAACTACCCCCTGGCCTACTATATTGATTTTCCTGTTCTAGTTTCCAATCTCTTCATTTTCTAATCAATCCTTCACACAAACATTGCCAAAGTAATTTTCATAATGCACCATTCTGATCATAATAATCCTCTACTAAAAATCTTTAATGACTCTTCATGCCTATTAAATTCCTTATCATGACTTTCAAAGCCTTCCAAACTGTGACTCCAATCTGCCTTTTCAATTGTATCTCATGTTATTCCTCTTTAGAAATACTACATTCCAACCAGTTTGACTGTAAGTTCCATGAGGGCAAAAGATGCCGTTTTATATAAACTGCTTTTAGCCCAGGGATGAAGCTAGTATTGTGCTCACAACAGGTTATTTAATATTTTTTTTCTTATTTCTCTGTTTGTTGGACCTCTCACTTTTTGAAATTCTCTTTTTGGACCTTTATTTACATCATCCTATCTGCCAAAATAACTACCATTCCTCCTTTTTTATAGCTTTACCTCTTGAAATCCATTCTATTTTTTTCAGGTCCCATCTGAAGTTCTCTTTTCTATATGGAATTCTTCTTGATTCTAAGTCTATCATTATTCTACCTATTTCTAGATCTCAGAGCATTTTATTTGGATATTTTCTCTGTACTAAGAATCTGCCTCACATTATAATTATTCTTATGCTTATTTATTCCTTTCTAGATTATAAACTCTTTGAGGTAAAGGATATTATTTTATTTTATTGTTGTACCTCTAGGACATAGCATGATACCCTGTACATGGGTTATTAATAAATAGTTAATTAAATTTAATATTTTAATAAAATTTAAATTTAAAATTTAAATACATTTTAATATAGTTATTTCTAGGGGCACATATGCAAGAGATAAAGAAAAAACAAAAGTTCTAATACAGATTACATTATATAAATTTGATAGATAAAATCACTTGAATAGAAGATATATAGCAGTGATAGATTGGTTTTATATTTTAAATGTTTTATAAACCAAATCAAATTTGAATTTGAAAAATTAAAAAAAAACTAGAATTTGAATTCTAGAATTAAAATTAGAAAAAAGGGGGGAAACTCTAACAGCTAGTGTCTTTTAGACAATTCTAAGAATGAAATTTTATATACCAAGAAATTAAGGTGTTGAAATTTAAGGGCAGAATCTTGTATATAGATGTATGATTCAAAATGAAATCCAAACTTTGGATTTCATTCTCTAATCAATCTTTCACACAAACATTGACAAAGTAATTTTCATAAGGCACCATTCTGACCATAATAATTCTCTACTAAAAATCAAAAGTAAATCCATACTTTGGAAACTTCAAAGTATGAACTCTCATTTTAACTACAAAAATAAAGAAACTCAAGGGCAACTGGTTGGCACAATATACAGAGCACTGGATCTAGAGTCAGGAATACCTGAGTTTGAAACCAGCTTCAGACACTTAACTAACTGTGTGACCATAGGCAAGTCACTTAACCCTGTTTGCCTCAATTTCCTCATATGTAAAATGAACTGGAGAAGGAAATGGCAAAATAATCCAGTCTCTTTTCCAAGAAAACTCTAAAAAAGGTCATGAATAGTCAGATATGATTTAATAAAATTAAAAATAAAGAGGTTTTAGCTTAAAACGGATCAGAACCTCTAGGTTCTAGCATGAAACCCTGTACATGGGTCATTATATATAATTAATCTTTATATTAGATATAATATTAATAATTATAATAATTAATGATAATAATAATGTTATATATAAACTCTAGATCACAGACTATGGAGCTGGAAGGACCTTAGAGGCTCTCTAGATGATCCAGATTTCTTATTTTACAAATGAAAAGACCAAAGCCCAGAGAAATGGTGGCTTTCTCAAAGTTGTTGTTGTTTTTCATTCTTCATTTTCTAGGTGGAGAAATTACTTCATGGAGTTATATGCAGAGTTGCACAAAATCATTCCCTCTTAGTCATCAAGCAAGGCAAAAAGTCAAGATAATTGGTGATGGCCCAGGATGCAGACGATAACCTTGGTATCTTTGGAATCTGACCCAAAGACACATAAAGTAAATAGTAGGGTTTGAATTAGAACTCAGGTCCTCTTAACTTTAGATCCAATCCATTTTCCATTATATTGTGTTACTAATATATATTCTAGTTAATCTTTGTCAATGTGACCCATTTGCCTAAAAGTTACTGTAGGACATGAATTTATAAATAAAATCAAATTTTAAATGTACTGCAGCAGCCCTCGATGCCACAGTGGATAGAGGACCAGCCTTGGAGTCAGGAGACACTGAGTTCAAATCTGGCCTCAGGTGCCCCAATTTGCCTTGCCAAAAAAGGGAATTTTGCAGTAAATTTGTCTGTGCCAAAACAGACTTCTGTAGAGTGAAGAGACAAATCCTAGTCAAACTATTGTTTAATAGAAAGTGCACTAGATTTGGATCCACACAATCTGGGTTGCAATTCTGGGTCTACTGTGTTTCATCTGTGAGCTTCTACAACTCTTCATCTTCTCTAGTTGCCCTTCTTTATCTTTAAAATGAGACCAACAGTTGAATTAGATGAGTTTCCTAACCTGAAATTTGTTCACCTTATGTTTTCTAATATTGGACTCTCATTTATTTTATTGAGGTGGAACACAGCTGTGTAACAGCTTGTTTCAGAAAAAAACAAAGATTTCTTTAGATACATTTAATGTATTTTCCTAAATCAACAGAATGGCTGTGAAGTTGAAATGGCCCATTTAAAATGTGAATTTGTATCGTAATTAGTGCTTCAAATTGTACTAAAGGTATCTATGGATATTAAACAAACATTAACTATTCCCTGTCTCAAAAGTAACTCCAGGAAATTTATATATGGGGCTGTCTCAGTTTTTCTGAACTTAGAAAAAGGTATGTCAAAATGACATATGTAAAATGAAATGTATGTAATATGAAAAATGTAATTTATGAAGGAGAGCATCATGACACATTTTATACTGTTAACTTACAAAAGAATTAGCAATTTGTGTGCCCTTGGAAGTCCTTTTCCAAAGTGTCCTTCTGTGAGCTCCAGGACAATGATGGGAGAGCAAATGCAAATAAGAGTAACTTTTGATTTCACCTCTCTAGAAACAGACCCATCTGTTTTCTTAACCTTTACTAAGGTTTCATAATATCTTTCTTATTCAAGTAGGAAATTAATTTCTGAATTTTAGTCCTTCTGAAAGAGGAGTAATAAATTCTTTAGTTCAAGACAAGGAGAACAAACATATTCACTCAGTAATCAGGATAAATAGTATAGCTTTAATTACTTATATAAGGAAGGCATTAGCTTCCTAAGTAGTGGTAGATACACAGGAAAAACAAGGCTTCTTACATATGCGGTGTTATCTGCAAAACACTTTACAAACATTATCATATTTGATCCTCACAACAACCCTGTTAGGTTAATGATATTATAATCCCCATTTTCTAGAGGAACTGAGTCATTAACTTTAAGTCCAGGCACACACAGCTAGTATCTCAGGTAAGGTCTCAAAACAGGTCCAGTATTTTATTCACTATACCAAGCTTCCAATTGAATCCATTGGATCCTGAACTTCAAAGCAAAGTTATTTTGATGACAGGGTGACTTTGTTCTCACTGAACAGGAATAGGCTCTTTCTCTGTTTCTTATGCACCGTCAGAGACTTTGTATGATCTACTCCTCCAATGATTAATCCTAAAAAGGTCTTGGATAGCATCCCAGATATAGATAGATTCTGTGTACTCTTGGTCAAAGGGCCCAGCTTTGCTCTTCAGCAAAGCTTTGGTCATCTGACTGAAGTAGTTTAATAAATCTTTGCTGGCAGCTAAGGGCAGGCTGCTTGGTGGCTGGGCAGCCATTCTTCTCAGGGGACAATAAATATACAAAGGAAGCCAAAGGGAAAGGTAGTGAGGATCATCTTGGCAAACTTAGAGATAAAAAAAAATAGCCCAACTGAGGTTAAATATAAATATGAACCACTAAAAGCCGCAAATAAATTCCACATAAACTTCAAAGAGTAGAAAAGTCAAAAAATAAATGCATAGATGAAATGGAAAACCTGTACAAGTTTGATCTTCCCGTTGAACTCCAGAGCTAGGATCAGATAGTGATTTTTTTTATCAGTTGTTAGGAAGGCTATCTGGCTCAAACAATGCTCATCCTCTTTCCAGTCTTTCCCTTCATATAACATTTTCATTTCTTGCCCACTTCCAAAATCCCAGAGTTTAACTGTGCCTAGATAAGAGGAGAAAATAGTGATTAATAGATATTTTCTCAGAAAAGAACAATCTGAGAGTTTCTAACAAGCAATACAACAAGGCGTTTTTCTATTAAGCTGTGGATTCTCTGTGGGTGTTTATACATTAAAACAAACAGCACTTTAAATCTTGTGTTCACTTCTTATAACAAGAGTAGCCCTAAAGAAAATTATATACTCAGCTCTACATAGGCGCGCGTGCATGCACACACACAAACTCTATTTTAGGAATCTCTAATTTCCTTATTTTGTAACCCTTTCTCCCTTTATCAGTAGCTTCCTTTATTTCAGAATAAGGGGCTTGACCTTTATTGCAGAATAAAGTGCAATTCCATTGCACTGGAATTGAAGGCTTTCACTTTCTCCAGAACAGAGAAGAGTATATATCCTCCCCAGGTAGTCTGGAAATTGCCATCTCTGAATCTTGCCACCCATTTCTCTTTCAAATTGTACCATATGGGGCAACTAACTCCCTTGCCCAACTTCTGGAGCTCACATCCCATCAAATAGGATACTTTTTCCTGGGCTCCACCTTGTATCCAACCTCAAAATGGGTATAGGTATGGCTTTCCTTCTCATGGCACAATTGTGCCGATTGTTGTACTATTGGCTCCCCCCCCCATTATTTTTATCCTAAATAAAAAAAGTTTTCTTCTCTCAGCTTTAACTGTTCACCTCTATTCTTTCCTAACTATATCAAAACATGCACAAAAGTAAAAGGCTCCCATATATCTTATAGACTTTGACTGAAAAGTCATTTGTGACAATGTTTTATGACTCCCAGATATTTGATTTTTTTTAACCTCACCTCTAAATCTGTAATTAAAGATTCTTGTTAAAGGACTTTCTGAGACCAGAAATCAGGGTGATGGGATGGATATAGAGATGGTTCTAAATGTAGACTTAATGGGGCTCCAGAAATCATCATGAGGTATCTCCCAAATGTGGAATTTAGTCTAGTGTAAGTCTGGCCCAGATAATTAACCTAGTTTAGTTATTTCAGAATATGTGGAGGTAGGGAAGTTATTTAGAAGTTTAAAAAGTCAATCTTTGTTTTACTTTTCTTCTACTTCCTTAGACTATAAGCTTGGGAGTTAAGGGTTATAAAGAAAATTATTCTATATTATTGGCTTCTGCCAATGGATGCTTTGAGACCCCAAGTTTATCTTCTAGTTAGGCTACTGGCAAAGGTCTATAACTTCCTTTTCCCACTTCTTGCCAAAAAACTACTTCTCACCTGTCTAAGCTAATATTCCAAATTGCCTTTGATGAAGAGTCCATTCTTACTATTTTTTATAATCCTGTACTCTCAGCATTCCTGACCTAAGTCTCCACTAGACCATTGCTCCACTCCCATGGTGTAGTGATCGTGCTGTTACTTCCCATTTGTCTACAAAAACCACAATGACAGAACCAAGGGTTTCTACTATCTGAAGTCCTTTGACATTTAGGAAACTTGGGGAAGCAGATTCAAGTTCAATGGAAAAGAGAGCAAGGAGGTGAGTGATATGAGGCTGGAAAAAGTTCAGGATGATGAAATAATGTAGAGATACATAGCAAAATCTCTCCAGTTTGTTCTAGGCTTATTTTTACAGGACCTTTCCATCTTTCTGCTCCTTTCCCTCTGCATTCTTAAAGCTCTTTGTAATATGTAAAATGTGACACTAATATAAGGCATTGTTAGAATCATAACAGGGGAGTCAATATCTGGCTCAGACACTAATATTATGATTTGAAATGAATCATTCAAACTCTCTGACCTCAATCACCACATCTGGAACATGAGGAACATGGACTAGATTATCTCTACAATCCCTTCCAGCTCTAAATCTATGATGCTATGCTCTTATATATGAGACACTGTGCAAGTGCTTGCTTGTACTGGTTTGACCTTCTTAAAGTTCAGTTCATTACTATTTGCTCTCTTTTCCATCCTCTTTCTTTCTCCTGTTACTAAAGTCTATAGTAGTTATTTCTTCATGTCAAAGGAAGGAAGTTAAATAACAAATGAAATAAATTCTAGGTGAGCTGAACCCTTTGCCAAATTCCAGGACCCATTTTTGGCAAAAAGAGTGACTAGCTAAGGTTAGGATGTTAGCTTAATCCTATAGTTTATATAATGTGTGATGCAGGGGTATCAGGCAGCTTGATGGTATAGCAGGTACAGAGTTCTTGACCTGGAGGCAGAAAGATTCATCTTTCTGAATTCAAATCTGGTCTCAGATACTTACTGTGTGACCCTGGGCAAGACATTTAATCTTGTTTGCCTTGGTTTCCTCATCTGTAAAATGAGCTGGAGAAGGAAATGACAAACTACTCCAATATCTTTGCCAAAAATATCCCAAATGGGACAAAGGGTCAGACATAGCTGGAAATGAATGAACAACAACAAGAAACTATAGTAGTGATGGAGCAAACCTAGGCAAGAGGCATTTCCATCAGTTCATATCAAAATTTATAAATATAAAACCAAAAGCATGAAGACATGGAATTAGTGATGTTAAGGTTATCAAAGTGAAACTGAAGTTAGCATCATTGCTTTCCCACTCAAACCTGCTCTTCCCCAGCACACCATCCCACCAAAAACAAATAAATTCTTTAGCCCTATTGATTGCAGATGTCAAGGGGGTTAACATAGGCAGAGATACTCCTCAAGGGATAAGTCTTACCAGTGTATGCCCCTGTAGCAAGAACAAATCCACTCTTATCAATAGCAGCAGTTGTTACTTCAACATTGCTTCCATGGGGATCAAAAATCTGATATATTTGATGACCTGTTTCTAGTTCCCATACCTAATAGAGAGAAGTCAAATGATCAATTTGTCTTTTAGTTCTTATGAGAATATTTGATAATATTCAAACTATGTCATACTTGATAACTTTATAATACCTTATATTCCATTCAAGATTATTTTCATGAAAAAAAGAAAATTATTGATGATGTTGTGTTATAAGCTTTGAACTGTATAAACAACATGCAATAGATATCTGTGGCAATTATTCTCTTGATCATAAAGCAGATAGTGTGATTTGGATAGGAAGTAGGACATTGTTTAGGGCATTCTAATTTAAATAGACCTAAACCAAAGTGAGTAATAGGGCAAAAGATGAATCAGGCTTAGGTCAAACTGGAAGAATTGAACTAGATGTAAGTATTAACCATTCTAAAGCATCTTAGAATAGTAATAGAAATGAATAAAGAATCACAGAATTTAAAAGAATTTGAACTCAGGTCCTCCTGACTTCTGGCTGATGTTCTATCCACTGAGTCACCCAGATGTTCCTCTCTTGGAATTTTTAATCTCTTTTCTATATCCAGCCCAAGGCTACCTCTTAAAAGAATCCATTTCTGTTTTTCTTAGTTATTATTCCTGCTTCCCACTCACAAATACATGTATTTATACATGTTTTTATTTTCACTTTATTTTATAGGTAAAAATACTAGATAGGTCAAATGACTTGCTCAATGTCAGAGAGCTAGACCATAGTGGTACTAAAACTAGAATATGTCTCTCCAGAATTTCAGGCCCACCTTCTTGCTATTACATGGGGACATATGTTGACATGAAATCTGGAAAAATAAGAGTTGGTAAGAAGGATTATTGGTAGTGTGTTCAAGAAAGGAGCAATTTTAATTATAGATGACAACCTTCTTTGGCTAGATTTTTCATTAGAGGTTTATTCATGAGTTATCAAGGTTTGATAAAGGTTAGAAGTGCGTGGGAAAGGAAACCCAATCGATTTACTTAGATTTTATTTTCTATATCCAAGCAGTTTTTTGAGCTATATACAATTCTTTTTCCTAAATTGGCTTATTAATCCAAGAAAGAATTGAAAGTCCCATTTAATTGATCAGTTCTACTTCTGAATTGTTTTCTGATGTTTTCAGTGTCACATGAATTGTAGCATAAACCAATATGGCATGATGATAATTTAATACAATTTTAAAGGGCTTATGTTCTGAATACTGTGGAGGTACTGGGAATTCACAAACAAAAAATGAAAACAGGTCCTGACTTAAAGGACTTGATATTTTACTGAGGATGAACAATATGTATCAATACAAAACAAAACATGTATAAATACATGTATTTGTGAGTGGGAAGCAGGAATAATAACTAAGAAAAACAGAAATGGATTCTTTTAAGAGGTAGCCTTGGGCTGGATATAGAAAAGAGATTAAAAATTCCAAGAGAGGAACATCTGGGTGACTCAGTGGATAGAACATCAGCCAGAAGTCAGGAGGACCTGAGTTCAAATTTGATGTCAGATACTTAACACTTCCTAGCTGTGTGACCCTGGACAAGTCACTCAAACCTAATTGCCTCTGGAAAAAAAAAAGATTTCAAGAGGGAGAGTATTCCAGGAATGGAGGACAGTCTGTGTAAAGGCAAAGATTGATGAAAAATCATATACATCAAGTAATACAGTGTTATTGGAACACAGACTATGAGAGGTTAAATAATGAATGATGAGCATAGAAAGACAAGATTATGAAGGGCTTTAAATGTCAAATGGAGGAGTGTGCGTTTAGGGTTAGAATCAATGTGAAGCTTCTAGAATTCCTAAAAGACTTCGGCAAATAGGACTAAGATGCCTAACCCTAGAACCCATAGTGATTCCAACAATGTGAGCAGCCCTTAGGGACCCAAAATACTTTTTCCCTGTCAACATAATAACCATTGTCAAGTATCTGCTACAATTGAAAAGATTTTAGAAGGAAACAATTTTTTAATAATGGGGGTTTGTTTTTATTTTGTGGGGGTTTTTTTGTTATTGTTCATCTTTTATTCTTAAAAAGGACCGATGATATCGTCAGGGTGATGCTTTGACTTTGGAATGAATCTGGATTTAAATGAGGCAGAATTATGCCTCAGTTTTTCCTCCAACCATTGAAGTTCAGTGCCACAGCCAGCCTTCATGTGGTAGTATTTTATTTAATAGACAAAAAAACCAGGGTCTCATTTCCCAGGAGAGACCCATGCCAGGGAACAGGGAATATTTTAATCTGGAGAAGACATAGAAATCTAAGGAAAATTGAAAAGGATGAAGAGAGAACTCAGAAGAGTTTCATAGAGGACAAGTCATGGCAATTTGGAAATTCTAGGCTACTAACGGCAGACACACAAATTGGAGCAAAGGGATGGAATGACTTCTAGGTAGGCTAATAGGATGTAAGGCAGAAGCAGAACTGGTGAGACTTCTATTTCCAATTGGTTGAAGAGTCAGGACGAATTGATGGTAGATGAGTATAAGTAGCAGGACTTGTGGTTGTCAGGATGCTGCTCTGCTTTCTCCTTTTTATTGGTGGAAACTTGGATGGGAGAAACTTCTTTTTCACATTATGCTATGGAAGAAGAGAGCGGGAATGCACTCATTTGTGGAATGATAGCTGAGTTTTCTAATTTAATTTTTTTCCCTTTTTTAAATCAATCAATCAAAATAATCAATCAAACGCTGTGGATGATTCTATCAAGCATGAGTACCTAGACTGGAGACTTTAGAAGATCTTAATTTCATACTAGTATAAGTATCCTAAGTTTACTTATTAGGAAATATCCCTCTCCTTTACCCTACTACAAACAGGAAACCATGGTTGTAAAGAACTAGTCCTAGCTGGCCCCAAAGAGCTGACCTTGATTCTTTATTTTGAAAAATCTGTTGATTTTATACTGAATGGTATATATTGTATGACCTTGGAGAGTCAAAGAAGAAAATAATAAATAAAACTTTAAATTTCTTATAAATAAGAGTGATGTTCATGTATAAGTGAATTATCACATGCCACTTAGTGGCACTTTATTATATTCTGAAAATCATTTTCTTCTAATTATCTAAGTCTCTAATATAAATCAAATAGTACTTGTTTTTAATCTTTCTTATTTATATCTAAACATTTTTTATCTCTCCTATGGAGGAATTCACAAGTAATTTGCAGGTATTAAAAAGATCTTGGACTGAACATCAAAAGACCCCTTGAGTCTATCTCATTCTTTTATTAGCAAAATGGAGATAATGATTCCTGGACCACCTACCTCATTAAAAAGATGTATTTTTAATCTGAAAAGTATTACATGTACATGCATTATTTATAACTGCAAATACAAATAATACATATTTCAAAGAAAGTTGGAAATTACCAACTTTCCCCTCTTATAATCATCCAGGAATGATTGAATTTGTTTGAAAATATTTACAAGTATTTAATTTCTTGAATTCTTATAGACTTATTAAAAGGTGGTTTAGGAAGAAACAATATTGTTAGTTTTGTCAAAATGCATTTCCTGATTAAAGCTAGAATTCTAACTTTTTTTTTTAGTTACAGAATTTTTAAAAAATAATAGTTACAGTATTAAGATTTGAGTTTTGTTTGGAATTAAGTTATTCAGTTCTGAAACTTAGAACTGTAGAGTCACATATATAAAGCACTCAGCCATCTCACCTAGGTTAGAAATATATTAGCCAATCATGGTTCTGATCTCACTGAGGACTAAAATGGGAGCTTTGAGTTGTTCTATTTCCAATCTGGGTAGGTAGACCCAGTGACTCTTTATTCTCTAAGATTCACCATAGGGGTGCTAGCTTTAATATGTACAATGGGTTAGCTCTAGCCAGTGCAGCTTTAAGCCATATATTTGGCTTCTTAACAACAGGTATTGGAGATGTAAGTCATCATTCCCTGGAAATAGTGGGCATTTAATAAATTGATTATTAAATAGAAGTAAAACACTAATAACTCACCATAATCAAAGCAACATAAAGGAAAGAGTAATTGGGAGTCACAACAAAACCTCATTTTCTACAAAAGGCAGAAGTTAGGTAATGATTACAAATGAAGTCTTCACTGTTTCCTTTATATGGCAAGACATAAGTGGTAGGAAAGATGAATATAATTTCTGATTTGGCTAATTACATCCAGGCTGATTAGATAGGTATTTTCTCTAATGCCTTGGACAATAATGGTTTGGTTATTTGGAAAAGAGAGGGTAAACATTTTGTAACACATGTCTCCAAGAAGATTGAAGCACTTTTCAAATATCTTAACTGATTCTTAGATACCCTGATAAAATTTGCAACTATCATTCAATAATAGATAACAGAACTGAGAACAATTCTTATTTCTAATTCACAGTTTTCAGAGCAAAATTTATGGAAATTTTAAGGTTTTTAGAGATGATTATTCTGGGCTTATATTATTTGATTTACCATGTGGTTCATTTATGGTACAGAAAGAAGGGTTCTAAATTTTGAATCAAAGGACCTGAGATAAAAAGAAGCTTTATTACTAATACTATCTATGTGACTCACTGAGCTTCTCTTTCTTTATCTGTTAAATAAAGATAATGACATATGTGACCTCTAAAGCTCCCTTCTCCATAGTCCATATATCCTGCTAAAAAGTAATATAGACATTTCTCATATTGTTCAATGAGAGAAGTCTAAAGAGATTTTGGAAATCAGAACTGCAAACTTAAAAAAATAAAATTTGGTGGTGTTAAATTAAAAAGGCTCCTTCATTTACAGAGTCTTCATCTCATTCACTTCTTTTTAAGTTTTTTTAAGAGTTCCAGGAGGCTACACACATAGTCATCTAAAGAACTGTTTGGTAATAACAGGGCTAAGCTACATGTTGTAATAATAGTAGCAGCAGCAGCAATAATGTGATCTATGAGTCCTTGTAGGGATTACAAAATGAAAATACTTATGAAGCAGTGCCTCAGGTATACTAACCTTATCCAGGCTTTTCCACCAAAGTTACACTTGAAGTAACTGTTTTTCAATGGGTAGCTGTTTCTGCCTTAAGGATTTTTACCTTTCAACCCATAAGAGATGACATCTCATTTATGGGATATTTCTTTGTTTTTCCCCAGCAAAAGACCTCTTTGTCTCTAATAAAAACTAATGGTGTAACCTTGGACAAATAATAAACTCCCTAGGGCTCAGTTATCTCATCTTCATAATGAAGAGACTAGACAAAATGATCTCTGATATTTTTTTTCAATTCAAGCTCTATTATCTTTTCCTATTGGGAAGTTAATACTACCTAGAATTTCTTTGAGGGCATGTATAGGCAGCCAAAAGAGATTGCTAGAAATTTGTAGAAATTTTCCAAACTCTAAGAAGAATTTGGGTCCAGTAAATCTTCAATATTTCAAACCAGAAAATCAAGTAAGGATAACGTGGATTTATATAGCACACATTAAGATCGGTCTCACTACTGCTTAACACAGTACCTGATATAGTAGGTACTTAATAAATGAAGCTTGACTGACTTGTAAAGCAGTGAAAGTATTATTATCTCCATTTCACACAAAGGAAAACTGAAGCTCAGAGATGTTGAAAGGCTGAACCATTATCAAACAGGTAACTAACAAGTGTTAAAATCTAGATTTTAGTCTAGGGCTCCTGCCTTTCAACACAGAATTGTCCTACTATCTTATTCTTCCTCTTCCCATTCCTAGTAAATAAATGTTTGATGAATGGATTGAACAATACTACCTCAAAAGCTAAAAAGGCAGTAGGGACTTAGGAATACCTCTATGAAAGCAGTATGTGGAGGAATGACATTATTATGCTTTGTGGTCCCCTCCTTGTCCCCACTCTTAGAAACAATCCCCACAAGATAGTAGAATCTATAGAATGTGTTTCCAAAAGATATTTCAAGTTCTATCCATCATACAGAGAAATATTCTGATTCAGAAACAAACATAAGAGAGAGATAAAAATCCCTAGGTCACTAAATGATTCATTATTCTGCAACATCTATCTCTATTTTTAGATATTTGTACAGCAACATGGAATGAGTCTTTGACTTTTCCCACAAAACTGAGCCATACTATCCTTTAGACAAACTTTTGTTGCTACAATTACTAAACAATGTCAATCACCCTGATAATAAATTGAATTTCCTATGGGCAAATAATGCATCTAAGGAATATAAGGGCAATGACAAAATCAGTTGGAAGAAATAAGTTCAAAGTGTAGACCAGATTCTCATCTTTAGTTTATTCATTTGAACTACTTTTTATGGTAGACAGAAGTTGCACCAACCCAGAACTGACTGGAGTCACCATGCTACATGGACTGAAAAAGCCTGCTTTTCATAGATTATCCTTTTGTTTTGGAAATATAAAAGACCAAAAGTAGTACCAAAAAATACAGGCTTACATAATAAGCACCACTATTCTTGCCAAATTACTCAATAATGTTTTGGTGGGAAAGGAAATTTTCCTTTGGTTTGCCTTTTATTTGTTTGAAGAACATAATTTATACTTACTTTGATGATAGATTCAGAGCAAATAGTGAGTAATTGGTGAAAAGTTCTGTTATAAACCATGACATTGATGTCTCGATCATGACTATGTGGGATCTGTTTTGTGTCTTGTATCATCCGAGTCAAAGGATACATGTCAATAACACTAGATCCTATTATAGAAAAAGGAGAAAAACCATTAATTAATAAAAAATAAATTTATAAAAGATAAAAAATAAATTAAATAATTGAAGGAAACATTTTTAAGTACCTATTATGTATAAAGCATTCTTAGGTAGCAGAAATACAAAAAAAATTTTTAAAAGTCCCCAAGAAGCAACAACTTAATAGTGAATAGAAATATATGTTCAAATAATCATGATATAAGGTGCAATGTGAGAAACACAATGGGAAAATTCAAACAAAATGAAAGAAATTTAAGAGAGATGGAGTATTTCCACCTAAAGAAGGTTGATGTAGAAAAAAGCACAAAGATAGCAAAGAAAGGAGCAAGAATAATGGTTGATATATAGTCTATTCTGACTAGAATGGAAAGGGGAGAAGTATGAGATAAATCAGGTCAGATAGGGAGAGATAGATTGTAGAAGGATGTCAGAATGCAGACTTTATATTTTATTTGTGAACAATGGGCAATAGTAATGCTATGAAACAATTGATGAATTAGGAAGATTACATCAGCATGAATATTGAAAATAAATGGAGAAAGTAGAAACTGGAGACAGCAAGGTGACTTAGGATACTATTATAATTGTACAGTAGGGAGGAATACAGAGTTTGCTTGATGGTAAGCAGACATGAAAGAAAAGGATGGATAGAGATATTACAGAGGAGAAATGGAGAGTATTTGAGATTTGACTGGGAGATGATGAGGTCATCAACAGAGACAGGAAGTTACAAGGTGGGGAAGCTTTTAGGCAGAAAATCCTAAGTATTTCATATTTTTGAGATTGAAATGTCAGAGGATCATGTAAAAGGAGACTAGAAGGCAATTGGAAATTTAGTTATAGGGAGACATCAGTTATCTGAGAGTTTATCTATAAAGCTAATAATTATAGCCCTGGGAATTTGTGTAGGGAGTTAGTATAAAGAATCAAAATAGAACCTTAAGAACTCTTAAGGTATTTAGTGACTGATGGGGAGTGAGCTAGAGAAGTAAGAAGAAAACTAGGAAGGAAATTGTGATAGGAAACCACATAGGATTGTGGCTGGAAATAACCAATCAGTGAAATTATCATTCTTAATCTTTTTTTTTTTTTTTTTTTTTTTTTTTTTTAAAGAGGCTTGAATTGAATTGTTACCTTTAATAAATTTTTTGACAAATGAGGTGAACAGGATTTAAACATAAAAAAAAGCAGTCCATTTTGACCTTATTAATTTTTTCTTGGTCACTAAATCCTGTTTGTTAGGGGTCACAGCTCTAGCTCCCGAATGGAACAGGCCTTATGTGACCAGTACTGCCTGCCCACCTGAAATGGCAAAGATTGTAAGCAATGAGGGGCAAGCAATGAGGGGCAAGAGCCAGAGTGGTGTGAGACTCTGGTTATTACAAAGACTGCAGGTGCTTTTATCTTCTTGGTGTTTGTTTCTAGTTACTACTTCATATGTAATCACATCCTAGCCTATAGCAGATACATGATTCTCTAAAGGAAGCTACACTTAGATATATTGTGTGCATTCCTTTCCTGATAAGGATATTCAAGGTCCTCCCCTCTAGGGTTCAGGAACTGCCACGTTATTCCTTAGGGTGGGACCTCCTTCCTCCCATTGCCATCTTTTTCACCCTTACAAGGCTACCTTCAGATTACCTAAACTGTGCCCTGTGTGATGTCCAAGGCTGGCAGGGGGTTGGCAGGGTCTCTTACACCTGTTAGCTTATTTGTGTGTTTTTTCCTTCCTAATATTTTGCCTTCTTTTCTCTATGTTAATGCAAAGTATAAATGGTGACTGTCAAACTGCTTGTATGAAAGCTTTTGTTTGGTGACTAGGATTAGTGTTTATGAAAGACTTTCTTTTAAAAAAGCCTCTTAAAACATAACCTTATTAACTATAGCTAATCATGATGATTCTAAAACAGTGGGACTTTATAAAGCATTATGGCAATACTAAATAAAATCCATTTCCAAGTTATTACAGTGAATTAGGTTAGCTTCTTCATTTGGAAACTGAGCTTAAGTTTGGCTTCTCTTCAACTCATACACTGAGCTGTAGAAATGGGAATACACATCCATAAACAACTAATTTTTTGTTTCTATGTTCAAGCTACTTCTGCAGCTAATTAAATATGTGACTTTAGACAAATCGCTTAGCTAGGGTATTGGATTTAGAGCAGGAGGATCTGGGTAAATCCCAGCTTTGCTTCTTACTACTTGTATAAATAGTGCTTTGCAAAATTTAAAACATTATTGTTGATGTCGTAACTAAGCTATGCTCAAAACTGTGTTTCAGCAAGCCCCCCCCCCAAAATAAAAATATCATGTAAATTCTAGCAGAATTGTATGCAGAGAATGCGACCTTTTCTTTTACTCCTCCCCTCTAGATATTCTGCCTGCCTGAGAACCTAGCTACTGTGATGATAAATGGTCCTGAATTGCATATCTAGGTGGTTGCAGATGAAGTCTAACACAATGAAAAGTAAAATGGCATGCAATTGTTTTTATATTACTTTTTAGGGAAGGGAATATAGTAGAGAGCTGGTTTAAAATTTAAACAAATTATGCTGGAACTGACTTTTTTTCCCCCAAAGGATGAAAAATGATCTATTTTTATCACTGATATCAAGTATTATGTGAGTGTGGTTAATCACTATAGCTCAGCAAAGATCTTATTCAATATTCAGAGAACACAGAAGTGAGAAAAACATCCTCTGCCAACAGCAAAGTGAAAGTGATTCCTGAGAAAGCAATGATTTTTCAGTGATTTCTCTGACAGCAAACCACAACTGGTGGTCAGAGGGAAAAATACTTGGGAAATGCACTGAATGTTTAGTTTTCATGATGCAAGAACTCCCAACCCTATTCTTTCTTAACCATTAAAGCCCACCTTTACCAGCAATGCACAGCCTTTTCTAGATGGAACCCTTATTCTTTCTTGAATGAGGCTCCAGTTTCTTCAATAATAATCTTAAAAGACTGAGGCCAAAGTCCTATTTTCATTTGGCATGGTTTTGGCTTCAAGTGCAAAGGAAAGAAAATGGTCCAGTGCCTATCCTGGGTATACACAAAGAAGGTACAGAAATGACTTGTTGAGCAAAATGCTTATCAGCTCAGACTGCCTGTGCAGCTGTTAGAAGAGGAACCTCATTAACTCTCTTCAGAAAGAGGAAGTAAAACTGGGTATGGATAGCATGAATGCTGCTTTTATGTGCCAACAGCATCTATGCCATTCCTTCTCTGTTACAACCCAGATCAAGATGCAACATGAATATCCCAGGGCATTTTCAAAGAAAAATAATTCTATCCACAAGCCAACTACTCCCATCAAAATACTAGACCATACTTTTACCTGTAGAAAAAGAGTAGGGAAGTAGATAAAAATGTAGCAAGTTAAAGTTAACAAATGTATTAAACTATTTCTCCAGTATTCCTCCTTATCTAGTAAATAAAATGCTCATGTAAAAAAGATTTTAGAGAAATGGAAAGGACCTCATCTCATCAATAGCTAACTGAACACACTGACCTGTGACAAGCACACCGTGGTTTTGATCAAATATCATTGCATAGATCTGCATGTCCCCTGGTCCTCCTTGACTGTCGTGAAAAACTTGTAACAGTGAAAGAGTTTGTATATCCCACACTCTAAAAACCTGGGGAAGGAAATGCATATAATTCAACATAGCCAATTACTTAAGTTTATTACATAAGGGAATATATGAGACTATTTTCAGAGTCTGAAATAAGATATTATAAATCTGGCAGCAAAAACAGGTAAAATGATAATCCATAAATATGTCAAACTCCAGCTCAGATCTTATTTATGTTACTATTTATCATCATAGGAGGGGAACAACAGACATGATTAAAGCTATGACACATCAGAATATAATAAACAGCTACAGGAACTGAATTTTTATATCAATTCAATTTAAATAAGCTTTTTCTAAACCAAACAGATATATATATATAGAGAGAGAGAGAGAGAGAGAGAGAGAGAGAGAGAGAGAGAGAGAGAGAGAGAGAGAGAGAAGACAATAAAGAGGGGATCCCAAAACTCTAAAAATCCTTAAAAGAGAAAATCTCCTTCAACTCTGCCTCAGTGAGGGACTCTGCCCTGAGAGACAAACAGTTTCATCTTTGTTATCTGGGTAGGGTCAGCTCAGTCCAGAAACTCATTGAATTCAATTCAAATTCTACCTCAAGCAGAAACCCAGTGATAGCTGAAGTTCCCTTCAGCTAAAGCTCCTACTATAAAAGAGCCAAACTAAAAAACCCTCTTTTTGCAGAGGCTCCAAACATGCCAGCTATGCTATGCCATGCTATGCCAAGGAGTCTTTGTCCACTGGAATATTCTTTTCAGTGCCATCTTCTCTTTACCTTCACCTATTTTCTAACCAGACTTTATGCCTGTCAGGATTTCTAACCTTCCAAACCCCATAGTAAACCTTTTTTATCAATCTAGTTTTTTGGGTCTGTAAATTCTTTTACAGAGAGCCTCTGCGCTGCCAGAAGGGAGTCCCCAAAACTCCCTACCCTTGCTCCAAATCCCAGGGGGTTAGAGGGGAGCCAGAACTCTCTATTTGGTTCCCTTAACCCCAAACCTGCCACTAGACCTTATCATTTAACTCCCGGACCACCAGAAATCCTAATCTCATTTTGGTTCCCTAAATCTAAACCTTATCAACAATGTGCTTGGATCTAAGAAAATAAAAAGAGATGTAATACACATCAATCTCTCAAGGGGCTGTATTACATCGTAATGAGGAGGGAAGAAGGAAAAAGGAAAGAAGGAAATACACACATAGTGTGATAGATGGATTTTAAACCAGGAGATCAGGATTTAAATCCCATTACTTCTATAAACATCAAGTTTTTAAGCATTTGTAAAATGAGGGGTTTGGATCAATCAATATAATATTTATTAAGAACCTGCTGGGCAGGTAGGTGGTACATTGGATAAAGTGCTAGGCCTGATGTCACAAAGACTCATTTTCCTGAGTTCCAATCAGATACTTCCCAGCTATGTGACTCTGGGCAAGTCACTCAATCCTATTTTCTTCAGTTCCCTTATCTGTAAAATGAGCTACAAAAGGAAATGGCAAATCACTCAAGTATCTTTGCCAAGAAAATGCCAAAGAGTGTTATAAAGAGTCATCCATGACTGAAACACCCTTTTAGGCACTGGGGATCTTACCCTGAGGTTCTTAACTCCAAATTCCTTGATTTTGCAGATAAGGGTAGTGAATAAGAGAAAAGTGAAATAATGAAGACAGAACTGAATGAGTTCTTACCCTCAAGAAACTTACACTATCCAGGGAAAAACATATAAAAGCAAATACATGAAAAATTTTGTTGGGGAGGCACTGGTAACTGTGGGATGAGGAAAAATCTTAGGTAGGGAATGGTGCTTGAGCTGAACTTTGAAGGAAGTAAGTGATTCTAAGAAAGAAGCATAGGACTCCTTGACATGGGAGTCAGTCATGTCATAGAGTCATAGGAAATGGAATGTCATGTGAGAGAACTTGGATCATAGAGTGTATCAAGGGGAGTGATGTACAGTTATCCCTTGCACATCACAGGGGTCATGAGGGTGTCACCCCAGCAATCTGAAAAATCCACATAAAATTTTTTGGCCTTCTCTTCATATAAGAGAAGTCTAGATTTTTTCTTTTTCTTCTGAGGAATTTACAACTTGTAAAATTTGAGCTGATATTATATAGAAATTTTATGCATTTCTGAATTTCTAAACTATTTCTGTCTTCTGCGGGCCTTCTCAGGTCATCTGCAACTTCTACAAACCACACTCCCTCCCCCAAATTCAAATGTAATTTTTTTAAGCTGAGCTACAATATATTGAAATCATGATGGAAGAAGTTGAGATGTGGAAGGAATAGCTAATAAGAAGCCTGAAAATACAAGCTGAAATGAGGCTGTAAAAATTTTTAAATGACTGAGGAATTTGTACTTGATTTACTGTAGCTTACACTGTAGTAGTGTGATGCCAATCTATCAACAATCATTTAATATGTGTTGAATTCTATATTAAGTACTAGGAATACAAAAAAGAAAAAAAAAAAAGATAACCCACTCTCTGCCTTCAAGGAGTCCCCAATCTAAAGGAAAAGAAAATGAATAAACAACTATGTGTAAACAAGAATATGCAGGATAAATTAAAGATAATCAGCAGAAGAAAAGCAATAGTTATGATTCCAACCCCCCCCCCCCTTTCCAGGCTGGGGTTAAGTGACTTGCCCAGGGTCACACAGCTAGGAACTGTTAAGTGTCTGAGACCAGATTTGAACTCTGGTACTCCTGAATTCAAGGGTGGTGCTCTATCCACTGCGCCACCTAGCTGCTCCCCATTAACTATGATTTAATAATATTTCTCTATGGAAATTTCCATTTCTAAATCTTTGTTTATGGTACAGAAATAATTGATACCAAGAGAAATGAGATATAGACAAAGAGGAGGTCCAAAGAAAGTGTTAGAAGAAATTTGGCAAAAAGGAATAATTTTTTAATCAGAAAGAAGTATTCACAAAGATGATATTAATTAAGGTCATCCTTAAAGAAAAGTTAATGCCCATGGTCATAGAGCAAATCATTGACCTCTCAGCCTGAGGCAGTAAGAGAAGATTTATCTATTCGTTTATAGATGAATTATAATCCATCTTGGTGGACAGAATTCATTTATTTGATTTTACACACAAACACACACGTATATGGCAGGTAGATAGCACACTGACTAGAGCAGTGTGCCTGAAAGAAGCCCTGAGTTCAAATACAACTCAAGACACTTATTAGATAGGTCAACTAATCCCTGTTTGCCTCAGTTTCTTCAACAATAAAATGGGGATATTAATAATTTATTTCCTATTGTAGTGAAGATAAAATGAGAATATTTATAGTGTTTAATACAATATCTGGCACTTTGTAAGCACTTAACAAATACTTGTTTCCTTTCTTTTTTATCTCTCTATATATACATATGTAATATGTATTTATGTATGTCTAAATGTTACCTCTCATTTTTTTCCAGCTAAACAACTCTTCTGGGACAGGGCTACTTTCATAAACTTTTTTTGTATACTAGAGTAGATAGTGTCAGATCCATAGTCTAAGCTCAATAAATGCATGTTAACAAACTGGATAAATCTAATTTTAATTTAGTTTTTAAAAATCATTAAGTGAATACATGAAGCATCTTTAATTTTGACAGGGCATAAAACTTTGACTGTTGTATAACTTAAGATTTATGGTTCTCCATAATCTAACTTTATCCCTATATTATGGGAGCTATTAACTACTAAAATCCTCCAGCTTCATCCAATCATTGGTCTTTTTGCCCACTTTTAACCCTAATATCCATTCTATTGACTTTACTTTCCCTACTGTCTAAAACATACTTATCCTATCCCTGAGCTTTTGCTAAACCCACTGTGGAAATCCTCAATCAATTTAATATCTAATTTCATTGTTCCTGGTTTATGATTACTAAAGAGAAATGCAGAATTGCAAAAACTTGGTCCATTAAAAATTCATTCACTTCATTTTATTCTTCCCCTCTGCTCAGTAATTCTACTGCCCACTGATTCAAATTTAAGCTGCTTCTGCTTAACAAACCTAGTTCTCTGCAGTCTGATGTGACCCTAACTATCCCACTTTATTTCTCATTATTGCTCAGCATGGCCTGTCTATTCTTATCAGCTCAGTATTATTGTTCCCATCATATACCATGCTCATTCTCACAGCTGTGCCTTGTTAATGTTCTTCCCTTTTCCTATGATACCACAAGTCTAGACCTGGAAAGGACCTCAAGAAGCCATCTAATCTATCTCTTTCATTTTACAGATGAGGAGAAAGAGGCCCAAAGAGGCAAGTAGATTACCCAAGATTACATAATAATGCCCACTAGTCATCAGAGGGCTGATTTGGCTCCCACATCATCTGACTTCAATGTTAAAGGCTCTTTTTAGCTAACTATGCTGTTTCCCTTTAAAGACAGATATGAGGAATGGGCCATGAACCTGTCTCTCCAGAGGAATCTCCAGAGGATCTTTCTCTTAGAATGTTCTCCCCTTTTATTTCATCTATTAATGTCTTTCAAGATGTGCCTCAATCCTTTTCTCTTCTCTAATATCCCCCAATGATAGTATTGTGAAAAACGGAGCAAAGAGGAATGTACTCCAAAGTAGGATGAGTCCCAAAATATGATATGATTAGACAACCTACACTGACCCCTAGACTAATAAAAGAAACATCCCCTACAATCTGGTATGGCCAAAGAATAAATGACAGCAAATTCCCTGAGAACCAGAGATACCCAAGAACTGGACTGCTATCTAAGAGTATTCTGGTGTTGCGTATGCAAATAAACAGATGGGGTAAATGCTTGACAGCATGTCAAAGAACACTATTGTTCTGCAAAAAATATTTTGATTTTATAATAATATGGTAGATTACAAACAGCTGTAGACTAGAGTTAGGAATGCCCTCCAACTTTAGAAGTAACTAGCCATGAGAATTTGGCAAATCACTCTGACCCTCCATTTTTCCATTTGTTAAAGTGAGGGGACATAATTTTATTTCACATGGAACAAGGGAAGGGTTAATATCAGTACTAAGACACTTCATTTTGTGTCATCTGAGTGATATAAATCTCCCTCTCGTTATCGATGAGAAAGATGCAGGAAATCAAATTTTGTTTAAAGAGCCCTGGCATGTTTATATACTATGCACATGGGATGTGCCATCCCAATAGTAGGGAGCTCAGGCAGAGATGGAATTTTATATATTCTTCAGATTGAATTCTTGGAAGGACACTTTGAGGAGATACAAAGTAGGTTTCTAAAATAATATACAGAGACAACTTTAATAGATCTGCATGTATGTCTAAGACAACAGACAATCACTGCAATGATCATATATACAAAATCATCTAACTTCTCTGAGTTTAGCTTTCCTTTGTAAAAAGGAGGGTAATGCAACTGAAATCATTCACTGTCACAGTATTTTTGTGGGAAAATGTACTTTGTAAATATAAAACTCTGTGACACTGATAAAGATTGCCCTGGAGAAGCACTCTGCAAATTGGTCGGGGTTGGAGGGAGGGTCTGCATATCATGGACATAATAACCAGCTCTGCAGAAATGTTCCTATTGGTTTTCATCATGTGTGAGAGGCAGGGTGGTGAATTAGATTAAGAGCTGGATTTGGAGTCAGAGAACCAGATCTGCCACATCCTTAATGTAAGACTTTGGGAAATCACTGAATATCAATGGTAAAAATGAGAAGTTTGAACAAGTTGATTCCTAGGGTCCCTTCCACCTTTACATTTATAATCTTGTGATGCTGCTAATAATTTTATGTGTTCATGGTGCATAGGAATTGGATATAGTCTCACTGGTATTTATATTCTCAAAGAAGTAGTAAAAGGACAAATAAAATATGAAGAATAGGAAAATTGAAGGAGTTCAGGAATAAGACCTCTAATATTAGTGAACTAGGAGTAGAAGCCTTTTGCTAAATGTATATTCCTCTTGAAATCTATGATTTCCTTCAAGTCTAAATTCAAGTCATGTCTTATAGGATACCTTTTCTGATCAGGTTTACTATAATCTTGTTAATCTAGTCATTGATTTTGGGACAATGCATCCTCTTGTAAGGCACATTACACCTTCTAATCAGGTGTTTTGCCTTAAAAAAAAAAAAAGGTGAAAATCTTAAAAATGAATAGCAACATCTAACCATCCATTTGCTATTCCTTGTAAATCACCTACTTCCTCCTTTTCATACATAAAAGAAAGAATAACTGGCCAGAATGGGTACAATTGGTGCTTGGGAACATTGCCAACCATTATTTCTTTTGAGTTTGCTAATGAAATGAAAGTGGATAGAGTTTTCAATTCACTCTGTATTTTCTCAGTGATTTTCAATTTGCCTTTAGAAACAGCAGTTCTACCACAGCTGTTAGATAAATCATTGAACATGGTACATAGAAATGCAATCAGACATTATTTTAACTGTCAAGAGAGGAAATACTATCTGCTATGTGACTGTAACTATGGAGAACCATGACAACCTGCTCTGTGCAGTTCAAAAAGAAGACAGGATTTCTAGGAAAATAGAACATAGTAAGTGATAGCTAAATTAATTGAAGCTTGACCTTATTGTCAAGTTGCTTTATCTGAAGAAAAGCAATAGATTTTTTTAAATCCTTCTTTAGCTTTCCTTTACAGATTCATTGGGGAAGATGGAATTTTTGAAGAGTTTTCTAGTGTTTCTCTGTCTCTGGGCATAATAACTACTATGACAAAAATTTATGTTTCTTTAAAATCTTGTTTCTCCATTGTTTTGATTTGGTTTTTGTTCACTGTGGGAAGATAAGTAGTGAAAAGGGACATTATAAACGCATATAAAAGTAAATAAAATTTGAAAAAATAAAAGAAAATCAATAGAGGAGAACATTCAGGTTCTTTCTGTATAACACATTTGTTCCCATTGTCTGAAAACATTTGCTTTCAGAAGTGACTTCTAAAGTCCTAATTCTTCTACTCAATTTTCTCTAAATCTGTTTCCTCAAGCCCTATCTAGAATTAAAAAAAAAAAAATTACTTCAATTCTTGTAAAGGGCTGAAACTCTTGAATTAATGCACTGAGGTCAGAACAATCAAGCACTTAAGGCTAATTACCGATTCAATAGTACTCTATAAGAATAAGCTTGGAAAATGGCCCTTCCCACATATCCTGTGCTGGCCCAATCATGTTACATATGATCCCTGTCATCAGTATAACTCAGGTTGGGGAATAACTATAGAGAGCTTCTCCCTGTTACTCAAGACTAAGAAATTGGCCCCACGTTGGGCGCCAATTTGTAATGTGCTGTTGTCTCCAAGAAGCTGCTGATCGCTCTCTGGGAAGGGATCTGCTGTGTCAACTCAAATCTCTCAGACAGATTCTTCTTCCTGTAGAGAGCTGACAACTCTAGCCCAGAGCAGAGACTTCCTTTTCCTCCAGAGCTGCCCTCTTTTATCCTCCCAGAGAATGAGGCATGGGATAATGCAAGGGCTTCTGGGAAAAATTACTTCAACCAATGAACTTGCTCCTCCTAAGCATGCAAGCTCTTCCCCAGAAATTCACAAGTAAAACTCCCAGTCATGGCCGAAACTAGAGAATTGTCAAGTACCGACTTAGCACTTAGTAAGAACCTAATATCTCATTATCTCATTAGCACTTAGTAAGAACCTAACATCCAAGCATTGGGTTCAACAATTAAAAAGGCAAGGAATCAGGAGATAAGAGTGTTGTTTGCTTAAATGAAAGCTTCCCAGGCCTATAACAAATTTGCCTGGGCCCATAACAGACCATGACCTCAGGCTCCTTTTGAGTACTTGACCAGATATTCATCTGTATCTCTTGACCATAATGAAATATCTGCTGTGCCTCCTCATGCTTCTAAGACTCTCTGAACCAACCATTCTTCTCTTCTTCTTAAGCAAAGGTATTTCCTCTAAATCCAGCCCTCTTTTTGAACTTCCTTTTTTTGAGCACAGGGCTCCACAAAGCTTTAAGACACCCAGATTCTCATCCTCTATGTAATTCTCAGCTCTTCAGTCTTATTCCATCCTTATCTCAAACCCTCACCAACATCCAGTTAAAAAGTCTTGTTAACAATCTCTCTTATATATGTTCCCTTCTTTCCACTCAAACATTCAAGACCCTGATTCAATAGCTCTCTTTAGCTATTTCTTAAATGATTTATTTAAATAACCTCCTTATTGGTCTCTCTGTCTCAAGTTTTATCAATTTCCTGCCCTTTTATCCAGTGATCTATGATTCACCTACTTGAGATTTCATAGAACTTATCAATCAACATCTATGAAACACCTACTATATGTGGTCAGGCACTGTGCTAAATTCTGTGGATACAAAAAGAGGCAAGGGACCTCTCCTTATCTAAATATAAAAGAGGAGACAACATGCAAATAAATAAATACAAAATAAAGTATTGTAATATTCTGTTGTCTCCAGAAACTGCCTATCACGCTCTAGGAGGAGATCTGCTGTCTTAACTCAATCTCTCGGCCAGATTCTTCTTCCTCTAGTGAGACGCCAACTCTGACCTAGAGTAGACACTCTCTTTTCCTCCAGAGAGCTGCCCTCTTTTATCCTCCCAGAGAATGGGCGGGGAATAACTCAAGAGCTTCTGGGAAAAATACTTCAACCAATGAACTTGCTCCTCCTAAACATGCATACTCCTCCCCAGAAGTTCGAAGGGGTAAATTCCCAGTAAAGGCTGGAACTAGAGAATTGTTAAGTACTGACTTAGCACTTAGTAAGAACCTAATATCTCATTATCTCATTAGCACTTAGTAAGAATCTAATAAAGTATTGTTGTTCATTCATTCAGTCATGATCTCTTCATGATCTCATGGATTGTTGCACACTAAGCCCTTCTCTCCTCCACTGTCTCTTCAAGTTTGTCCAAGTTTGTATTTATTGTTTCCATGGCATTATCCATCTCATTCTTTGCCATCCCAATTTCCTTTTATCCCCAAAATTTCCCAGTATTAGTGTCTTTTCTGATGAATCCCATCTTTCTGTGGCCAAATTATTTAAGTCCCAGCTTCAGCATTTGATCTTCTAATGAATAGCCTGAATTAAAGTATTGACTGATTTGCTGTCCTTGCTATCCAAAGGCCTTTGTAGCACCACAATTCAAAATTATGCATTAAATATTAAATAAAGTATTCAACTTTTCTCATATTCCAATTCTCACAGCTATACATTGCTACTAAAAAAACCAACATAGTTTTGACCATATGCATATATGACTATATGACAATATGATATCTCTGCTTTTTTAGTATGCTATTCAGATTTGCTTTAACTTTCTTGCAAATGAGTAAGCATCTTCTGATTTCATGACCAATATCACAGTCTGCAGTGGTTTTTTAATCCAAAAATAAGAATTTCTCCAACCTCTATTTACCCAGAAGTGATGGGATCAGTTGCTAAGATTTTATCTTTTTTTTTTTATGTTAAGCTTCAAGCCAGCCTTTACCTTTTCTTATTTTAGTTCATCAAGAGACTTAATTCCCTTTCACACTTTCCGCCATCAGAGTGGTATTTCTATATATATATAAGGTTGTTAATCTTAATTTATGCTTAATTAAGCAACCTTAACTCTGTTTTGTAATTCATCCAGTTTGTCAATTCACATGATGTACTCTGCACATAAATTAGATAAATAAGGTGACAATATACAAGCCTTGCCTTTCTTTTCCATTTTTAAGTCAATCAGTTGTAATTTGTTTGATTCTAACCATTGCTTCTTGGCTCAGATGAAGATTCCACAGAAGATAAATAAGATGATCTTTTTTAGGACTTCATACAATTTGTGGCAATCCACACAGTCAAATATTTTATTATAGTCAATGAATTGTTTTGTTCATTGGATTTTTCCTCCCATTTCACAAATTCTGTTTTTTTTTTTTTTTCCAATTCATCAAAATAATTTTTAAGGAATGATTTTCTTCAGATAATTTATGTGATTCCTTTTCTAGAGCTCTCATTTCTCTCCCCCATTTTTCTTCTAACTGTGTAGTAAAATCCTTTTCGAATTCTTCTAAAGAGAACCTTGTGAGATAGAGATCAACATATCACACTTTGAGGCTTTATCTGGAGATGCTTTGCCTTTAGTGTCCTCAGAGTTTAAAGTCTATTCTTTCTTGTCTCCATAAAAGCTATCTATAGTCAGAGCTCTTTTTGCTTTTTTCTCATTTTTAAAGGTTGAAGTCTGCTCTTAGGGCAAAGGGATGATTGTCCCAAGCTTCCCCTACAGACAACAGTTACTTCATGCTGCCCTGGTCAGTGTTGCATGCTTCCTTCCCATGGGGGCTGGGCATGGCCAAGTACTGTATTTTGCTGAGGGTTCAGGAGCTCACTATTTGCCTTCTGTAATCGTTTCAGAAGTCTCACAGCTAATCTGCTGATCCACTGGTTTCTGATCCAGGACACAGTAGCAAATACTGCTATATTTTGACTATGAGCTTCCCACTAGATTCTCCCAGCCCATGGAAACCTCTCTGGGTTTCCCTGCACTGTGCTGGCCTGTGCTGGGCTGGAACACCCTCCCTTTATTATTTCCACAATTGAGACAGAGTTTCCCTGAAAATCTTCCAAATTATCTTCTGCTAGAAATATATTATGCCCCCAAATATTTACGGGTTCTGTCACTCCAAAACCCATTCAGAGGCTTGATCTGGTATTGATTTGAGGGAAGACAGGAAGAATTCAGACAATGACCTGTCTACTCTTTGCCATCTTGACTCCACCACATAATGTAGTCAATGAAGCAGAAGCAGATTTTTTTTTTCCAGAACTCCCTTGCTTCCTACATTCAGTGAATGTTGGCAATTTGAGCTCTAGTTCCTCTTCTTCTTTAAAATTCAGCCTGATTTTCCAGTATTCTCTGTTCACTCATTGCTGAAGCCTATCTTGTAAAATCCTTATTTTATTTTACTGGGGATAGTTGGAGATAAGTGACTTGCCCAGAAATTCAGCTAGTTAGGATCTGTGATTGGATTTAAACTTAGGTCCTCCTGATTCTAGGGCCAATGATCTATTCATTAGCTTGAAGAATTTTAAGCATAACTTTGCTTATATGTAAAAGGAATATAATTTTTTTCAGTAATCTGAACATTTCTCTGAATATAAACTGATATTTTCTAATCCAGTGGTCACTGTTGAGATTTCCAAACTTGCTGGCATCATCTTTTAGGACTTTAAATAATTCAGCTGGAATTCAATCATCTTTATTAACTTTGTAACCCACCTGACTTTCTCTTCCATGATGTCAGGCTCTAGATCAAACATTCATTTTCAATAACCCAAAGGGTGACTATACACATAGCTATCATCAGATGATCAATATAGAAGCAAACTATATACAGGATAAATAGGACATTGTTAATAGAGGGAAAGCACTAGAATTTTCAGACTTCCTAGGATCCTTGGTTATAGATTTAGTTCAAATCATACCTAAATAGAATTTTCCTTTGTGATATCACCAAGAAGAAGTAATCTAAAATCAGAATAATACAATTTCAGAGCTGGAAAAAAACCCAAAACAAAGCTTATTGATCAACTAGTCTAAATCAGAGTTGAAAAAAATTTTCCACTACAACACATTTCAAAATTAGTCATTTAGTCTTTTCTTGAAGTCTTACATCAAGGAGAAATCCACTATCCCTTGAGGCAGTGCATTCCTTATTTAAATAGCTCTCAGTGTTAGAATTCTTCTCTTTAGGTCAAGACTAAATCATCTTCTATTCAAACATCCATTTAGTGCTATTATTTCTGCCATATGGGGTCAAATAACCTACAGATTTCTCTTCCACTTAACAGACCTTTCAAGTACTTGAAGATAAGCTATCAACTTCATTCCCTATACCACCCACACCCCCTACTTTTCTTCTTCAAGCTCAGTATTACTAGTTTCTTTTATCTGATCATCCTAAGGTATGATCCATAGACCCTTCTCCATCTGGTTGCACTACTCTAGATATTTTCCAGGACTTATTTTAAGTGATTGCAAGAAAAGACATAGACCAGAGTCATGTGGAACAGATAGGTATGGATGAACTATAAACAGTACTATTAGAGGAAACATCCAAACTGATTAGTTGTTGGATTTATTTGAATATTTGATAATACTAAATATGTATATATATGTGTGTGTGTGTGTGTGTGTGTGTGTGTGTGTGTGTGTGTGTGTGTAAAGAGAGAAAGAGAGAGAACTTTAAAATTTCCAAAACAATTAAAAATGTTATCCCATTTTATTCTTGCCACAATCTAGGAAATAGGTTTAGTTGTTATTATGGCAGCTAGGTGTTCTAGTGGATAGAGTGCCAGACCTGGATTCAGAAAAAACTCATCTTCCTGAATTCGAATCTGGCCTCAAAAACTTAATGTATGTGATCCAATTCTGTTTGCCTCAATTTCCTCATTTGTAAAATGATCTAGAGAAGAAAATAACAAACCACTGTAGTATATTTGCCAAGAAAACTCCAAAAAATAGAGAGTTGGACAAAAACTGAAAAAACATTGAACTACCACACAAATTGAAATTGTCTCTATTCTACTGTTGAGAAAACAGTTTGAGAAAAGCCAAGTGACTTGCCTAGATAGCTAGTAAGTTTCTGAGACAGGATTTGAACTGAGTTCTTCCTGATTCCAAGCCCAGCACTCTTTCTACAATACTATCTAGTTGTTCATTGTGCTAAAAACGTAAAAGTATGGATGGGTATTATTTCTTGACATGATTATTAGTTACCTTAACATGAAAAAAAGTTTCCCAGATTTCCCACTATATCTCTGTTGAAAAAAAATTGTTTTTTACCTTTGCAGAAGAAAGGCTGATCACATGCTGATCTTTTTCATTTGTAACAAGTTCTATAATACTGAACATATGCCCAACAAGTTTCCCTACAGGCTTGGTGCTGATATTGGGATGCCATAATCGGAGGATTTTGTCATCTCCTAAAAATTAAGGTACAAATAATTTGTAATTGTGATTCATAGAATTCAGAAAGTTTTTCCTCCTTTGTACCCAAACATATTTGTTTTCTAAATCCTATTGGAACATTCTTTAATTAGTTTTCTAATCTGCTAACATATTATGAACCTAACTATTAAACTTCAGCACAGATAATAACACCTATACATATTACATAACACAAGATATGATTTTATAATATATAATGTAATAATATAATGTGACATCTAGTAACAGTTTTATAATAATTGAACTAGGTATTAAATATAAATACTTGCTATCATAATTTATTTCTCTCATTCCAGTGATTTCTTATATGAAATATATGTTCAAGAGAAATAGTCTGTCAGGAACATTGAACAATGAATACGCTCAAAAAATTTTAGTCATCATGTGGAATCTATAATGAATTGGAATTGTCCTGTATATTTTATTTAAAAATAATTCTGACATTTAAAAATGTATTCTTTAAGAATTCCTTTTCTTTTTAGTATAAAACCAAAGCAACCAAAACAAACAAACAAACAAAAAAAAAAAGTACTTCCTTCTCCAAAAAAACACTATCCAATCTCCATTTATCAAGAGTTATTTTAACATAAGGGAAGATATTCCCTATCCTTTCACAATTAATATAATCATAGAAAGCTCAAAATATGATATCAAATTCAAATTATGAATTAAGGAATTTTCTTACAACCTTACAATAATACAGTCACACTTGCTATTATTAAACCAGCATGCATTTATTAAACACTTTCTATGTTCTAAGCACTATGCTAAACATTGAGGATATGAAGAAAGACAAAATGAGTCACTGCTCTCCAGAACTTTATATTATAGTGAAGAAGATAATATGTAACAGTCACAATAATAGCTAATATTTATATATTAAGTTGCTATATGCCAGAAACTGTACTAAGCACTTTATTACATTGTAAAAATTAAATTACTCATTTGATCCTCACAACAACCCTGGGAGATGGGTATTCTTATTATTCCCATTTTACAGATGAGAAAACTGAAGCAAACAAAGTTTTGGTGATTTGATCAGGATCACACAGCTAAAAAGTGTCTGAGGCCAGATTTGATCTCCTGTCTTTGTGACTTCACTCTAGTACTCTATCCACTGTACTGCACTGCTGTAATATAAATGAATAGGTTCATGTAGGGTATATAGAAATAGGATTTTCTCTTCTCTTCTCCTACCTTCACCAATATCATCAGATACACTGTACAGTAAGTAATAATGAATCCAGTTAGGAATAGAAGGACACATATCCAAAGACAGTCATGAATTCAGAGAGAAAATTCTTTGAGGACAGAGTGTTTCTGGGCATATTAACAAATTATAGCAGAAAGGAATACTGGCCATGTCCTCAAGAAAGGAGCAGATCCTCTGAGTCCATTTGAATGGCTTGTCTTTATCCAAGGTAAGGTGCATTACAGTTCTACAAAAAAATACAGACCATGCCATGCTAGGAGTTAATGAGTTGCTTTTTGCCCCTTATGTCCTTCACACATTACTAATGTACTCTAAAAGTTTGCCTCTACTACTCCTTTGGACACTGGGTATTTATGGAAAAGTTTGTCCTAAGCTTCTAGAAGCAAGTTTATACCAACTGTTCTTACTATTCTATCTTAGTAAATGTCTTTGTTAAAAACTAATTAAGCCTACTCGCTGATTGTTTATGGAAATACACTGATAGGAGTGGGGACTCAACCATAACTTTGAGTTCAGGTTAAAGTAGTAACCCAGAAAAGAGGTTAAATGAAATTTTTTAATTTCCACAGCACTTAAGATGGCGTGTAGTCAATTCTCACTAAGTTCCTCTCCTGAAGTTCTATTCTGATTCCTAAATATGGCATCGATGTGTGATTTTGGGTTCTCAAGGTTGTGCTTTTTAGATTTGAGTACTACAGCTAATCACTTTCATACATCACTTCTCCGTAGTTCATAAAACCCTTTCACAGTTGATTCAGTTCAGCTTAGTTCAATTTGACAAGCATTTATTAGACATTTAATATGTGCCAAGGCAGTATGCTGACCCTCAAAAAATACATTCTACTATGAGGAAATTATATGTTTAGATAAGTAAATAGAGATGTGGGACAGATTCAAAAGCTGTGAAAGTTTGTTAGCCCCTCTCTTTATGCAAGTTAAAGAATGTAGGCAGGTAGGAATAATATAATAACTGTCCAATGGGATTAGTTCTGCACCTGTTTCTTACTCCTAAGAATGAGTTTTATCATTTTTAAATAAGAACAACCCTTGGCACTTTATAAAACTGATATAAATCAGCTGGGTAAAGTTTAGTAGCTGGAAATTAACCAGGAAGTCATAAGGCATTTATAATCTATGTCAATATAAGGTCTCTGTGAAAGATACTGCCCTTGGTAACCATGAAATACAGTTAAAAAGACATACTTAAAGCAGATTGTACTAGTGAGCCAGAATACCAATATTTTTGTGTTCCAAGTAGCTGAGCCTAGGGCCAGAAGAAGAAAAACCCAGTCCCGAGCCAAGACTCAGAAAAATAGGCTTCTATAGGATACTAAAGTGTTAGTGATTTTTTTTTTTTAGTTCTGTGACAGAGTACTTTTAGAGCTTTTACATCCCTAAAAAGAGTTGTAGAAGTCAAGCCTCTGGGTCTTAAGGTAAAAGAGTGATGACAGAGCCTACTTACCCTATGAGGAAGATATTACATCACATCTCAAAGTTCTGACTGAAAGAAGAGAAGAGCTCCTGAACAGCAGTGGCCAGCCCTAGCAGGGTCTCTGTATCATACTTAGGAGCCTAGCAGAGAACATGCTTAATGACATCATCAGCATACCAAAATGACCAACCCCATAGCATGAGTTGCCTTGTCACATGTGAACCATTTTATATGTATGTGTACTCTGGCCATAACTATTCCCTCAATGGGTGTGTCCTTTCATGTGTACTTTCTGGATACATGTTCCTTACATGAATCTACTCTTTTTAGTGATGGTAGTAGAATTGTTTTGTGATTATTTTTCTTGTTATACTATTATATCATTTGCCTATGGAACAAATGATATACTCTAGCCAACACATTAGTAATGTGCTTGTGAACACATTTTAAAATGGATACAATCCCCCATAGTATGTTGAATAGGTAGTGTTGAATGAGGGATCCACCATGGGAAGTGAGAGTTCCCCAAAGGTGATATAAAAAATAATATTCAAAGCAATTTCTGGTTTGGGGGAAGAAGACAGTAACGTTGGTGGGAATATTTTTGTTCAGTTGTTTTTTAGTTATGTTGAATTCTTTGTGATTCTATTGGGGTATTCCTATAGAATGGTTTGTCATTTCCTTCTTTAGCTCATTTTTACAGATGAGAAAATGGAGGCAAACAAATTAAGTGACTTGCCCAGAAAGCTAACAAGTATCTGAAGCTAAATTTGAACTCAGGAAAATGAGTCTTCCTACTCCAGTCCCCTAGTCTAATCACTGTGCCATCTATCTGCCCTGGTAGAAATATAAAAGACTTCAATCAAGGCATGACTTTTAGCTGATTTTTAAAGTAAGCTATGGATTTGAAGAAGGAAAGAAGAGGGAATGCATGTACAAATACACAGAAATGGTAGGTCAAATGTCAAGCATGGAGCATAGAAAGTAGGGTAGAATAGATTTGAATAATATAATATTTTTCAAATAGATTTGAAAAATAGGATTGAATAGATTTTTGAGGAGTAGTAATATGAAATAATTCTTGAAAGATATATTGGAACAATTATGAAGGGCTCTAAATGCCAACAGAGAAGTTTGGGCCTTATCACACTTATGATAGAGAATCATTGACGTTTCTTGAGCAGGGGAATCACATAGTGGTGCCTATGCTTCAGACTCTTTTTGGAAAATAGATTGGAGAGAAGAGAAGATATGAGTAAAGAATCACTAACTGTGGGCTCCTTAATCTCTATCTACTTCACTTTCCTCATCTTAAAATCAAGATAATTCTAGCTCCTATTTTATAAGCTTGTGGTAAAGATCACATTAGAGGGTATATACATATTATATTTTATGCTTATATGTCTGTATAATATATATACATGCATGCATGTATGCATACATCACTTTGCAAAACTTTTTTTAATTAAAAAAATTTTTTTTAAGTTTTTTTCTTCACTTTGCAAAACTTAACTAGACAAATATTTATCGTATTCAGACAGTTGGGGATCCAAAAGACAGAATGCTGTTCCTAGAGTTAGAAAGATCTGACATTAAATTCCATCTCACAAAGTTACCGCTGACTGGGTCAGTTTCCTCACCTATAAAATTGGGATAATAATAGCATTTATCTCATGAATTTGTTGTGAGGATAAAATGAGATAAATTTTTAAAGTCACTTTGTAAACCTTAAATCACTATATAAATGCAGCTGTTGTTGTTACTTATATTCCCAGACTGTAAGCCCTTCGTCCTGGAGAATAAGGCCTATTTTTGTTTTTTTTTTCTGTATTCTCAGAGATTAGCATTGTGCTTTGCACAGTGTATTGTTGCAGACTGATTGCTCTTTTTTTTTTTTTTTTGGATTCTTTTATTCTTCCTCAAGATTGGTGTCCTCCCTCAAGGTTCTTCTATCATCTCCTATTCATCTTTACTTTCTCCTTTTGTAATTTTATTCATCCATATTATGTAAGTTGTTACCTCAATATAGATAACTTCTAAACTTCTATTTCAAGTTTTATCCTCTTTTGCAAATTGCAGATCAATATTTTCTTCTATATACAGGATTTCTTGATTTGCATGTTCCCTGACTGCCTCAAGATCAGCTTGTCCCTACACTACTTTCCGATCACTATTTTTGTCTTTGGCACCTCCATTAACTCAATTTCCCATGTCTTCCCCTCTAACTCTTCACTCTCCCTCATCTTATACATTACCCTATTCAGAAGTAGCTATCTAACAGACTGGACAATCAATTGTTAGGTTCTGTCAACTCTACCTCCAAAATTTACTAATCTTTTTTGCATATGCTCTCTTCTCTCTACCCAAAATGTAAGAAAGAGAAGGTAAATTAGTATGTTGATGTTCCTATTTTCCTTGATGAGGAAAAGTAGCTTATCAATAGTTAATTATCTCTGTCTTACATTCGTCTTTCCCTTTTTTGAAGTGTAAGCTTCTAGGACAGAAAGTCTTAGATTGCTTGATGGTGCCTCTACAGAACAATTGCTCCAAAACTGCATGAATTGAATTGAATTGAAAAGGATGCTTAGGAAATATGTAGTTATACTGTAGATATCTTGCCTTATTTTGCCTTGGTTGTTTGCAAGAACTCCTTTTTTTTCAAGCTCAGCAAATGTTTGCATACTTAACAGATGAAGCCGTACCCCACAAAGTTGCCTTCATCATGTATTTTGAACAGTGAATCAGTATGCACTGTATGTTTAGCAATTTGTGGTCAGCTGAGTCACTAATCAATAGGGATAGTTTGTTGTGCTTATCAGTTACTGAATTTCCTAGCAACATAGCATGGACATTGGTACAACCCATCTGAACATGAGTAATCCTAAGATATTTGTAACCTATCATTCATTCTGCTAAATTTCTTTTTCAGGGCTTTTTAGTAGAACTCTGAATACTGCTGATAACAAATCTTCGAAAATATTGGTGGAGATAACACTTCTTAAGATTAAATCAGATGCTTCTGTCCACATAAACACACCAAGGCTGCTAACCTCCCTGGCATTTCTTCAAACATTATTTTTCTAAGATTACCATAATGTTTAAGATGGTGAGGCACAAAACAAACAAATAAAACCTAAGCTATGCCTTCTTTTTAAAATTCTCTCTTGTGAGAACAGAGGATCATTCAGAGACATTCACTTTGGGTACACAGCATCATTTAAAAAGAGCATTCTCCCCAAAGCATACAGTTAGTGGAGCTCAAGCCCTCAACACAGGGCCCAATAAAACCAAACAGTGATTTTCTAAGGAGATTAAGACTTTGGACATGTTTTACGCTATAGTACGACAAAAACTTGCCTTTTTAAAGTGGATATATGTCATCCTAAGGTAGCTTAATAATCCATTCAATCTTCTTTACTAGACCTCAAGAAAATGGTTCACAGTTCTACATTCTCTTCTCATATTGTTCTTGTTAGATTTCTTGTTCTTTGTATTTTTCCCCCTACTCTTCATCGAATTTCAGTGGGTTATGGCTAATGCTAAGAGTTTAAAAAATAGTCTTCTCCTTTATGCACAGAGATGTGACTGAATACTGAGTACTAGATGATAAATCTTATCTCAATATTTTCCAAAGACTATGTTAGCCTACCATCATATGAAAAAAAGGTTCATAAAAATAATCAAGAGAATCTTAAAGCTAAAAAGTACCTTAAAGATCATTTCATCCAAACTTCTCTTAGAGTATGTGCAACACATATTCTTGAACCAAAGTCTTGTATTGATACAATTCCGATATAATTCACTTATTATATCTCTTTGACTCATACATCATCTAGGATGTTTCCTCACAATATAAGAATATAGCTTATATCTAGGTGTCTTTCAGAATAGGGAAAATGGCCCTCATTTCCTATCCAAGTACTCAAGTTAAAATATAAATCAAATACATCACAGGTTTTATTTTACTTGTGAAAAAATTATCCTATAAAGCCTATAAAAAATCAAGCCAAATCTTTTCTCTTTGGTGAGCTCCATTTTTCTTAAAGACTTGGATCATCTTCTAGACTTATGATATTATCCAAGGATTGAAAAATCTCCTGAAAGGAAAAAGTATTTAAATTTGAGCCTCCAGTAAGGCTCATATTCTAGTCTACCTTCTGTTTTGTATGGTCTATAAAATCATTTTTGCATTTAAAAATAATTTTTAAATTTTAAAAATATTTTTTATTTTTAAATTAAAATATTTAAATAAAAAATTTTAAAAGTTAGCTTACATGACATACAAAAAGAATAGGCTCCTACAGTTCTGGATGTGGTATCTGAGGCTAGACAATATTCTCTGCTTCCTCTCCTAGTATAATCCCATTAGATTGTGAATTTCCTGAAGACAGATTATCTTTTGCCTCTTTTTTTTTTCTTTTGCATTGCCAATGCTTAGCATGATAAGCACTTAATAAATGTTTTTGACTGGTTTGTAGCACAGTAAGTGAGAGAAGGGGGGGAGGGAGAGAGTTGACTATGAGTCATCTCAATCTCATTTATTGGAAGTATCTTCTTCTTTGAGAAAAGGCTGATCTCTAATACATGTTTTAGTACTTTTAACCTTTATGAAGAAGTTTCAGATACCTTCTCCCACAATCCATATTTCAATACTCCTTCACAGTGTTAATCAATAAATGCTACCATTTGTGGTACAGTCAGATCTTAATTAGTGCAAATAATTGATTCCCATGAAATGTTTACATTCTTTGAATTCAGTGTATATTTCCATTGGACTGGAACAAGTTACTGTATTTTACATAATTACCACTTGCATAATATGAATACAAATAAAAATAATATCTAGGGAAATGTATGTTTTAATATGCTAATGCTGAAAAATAGGATGGTTTTACACATAATACTTGATCACATGCATATGTTCAGAGTTAAAATTACCTTAGCCATAATTTACAATACATCATTCCCTTCACTTTACATCTAAGGAAACTCTTGAGAGATTAAGTGACTTTTCCAAAGTCATACAATTTCAAAATGTCAGAGCTAGAATTTGGATCCTCATTCTCTGATTCCAAATCAAATTCTCTTTCTGCTCTGTATTCTTATACTGTATTTTTATATTGTATTCTTATAATAAGAAACTGTGTTCAAAGTGAGGCATTATGGTATAGTTATAGAAAGAAAATAGACCACAAATCAGATACATGGTTCTATGTGTGGTCTTGGCCACTGTGTAACTTTTCATTTCTCTCAAACCCAATTTCTTCATCTGAAAACTAAAAGTTGGTTTCTGTGATTTCTGTGGTCCATTTATAGATAGGGATATGCTGTAAAATGTTTTAACAATCAACTCACAAAAACATATACATAACAAACTTTTAATTTTAACCTGCATTGTAACAATTTTGTTGTCACTTTCTTAAGTCTACACAATCAAAAAAACAATATAGAAAGACTTTATTTATAGTGTTTGACCTTTTCTGAATATATGTGATCCCAATGAAAATTAAACAATTAGCTCTTGTAAGCCAGTACAAGTTAGTATGTTAAAATTTTAATCTATAAATTCTATGAAAGATGAAATAAGTGTGTTTTTTCTTCCAAAAGCAAAAAACTCTTTGTGCATTGTGTACTTACCCCCAGTAACAATGACATTTGCTCTTATACAATATACAAAAGTATTTGCTCCTCTTGGCATAGAAAATTCTCTGACTGGCCTGCAAAATATAGGAATAAATATACAATGTTATAATGCATTTCCAATTTAGAAATAAGTTGCACTCAATAAGAGAATGTATATTAGTTATTTGGCACTTAGATTGCATTCTTCAAAAAGAACAAAGTTATAGTGATTAGGTAATTTAATCTGGCCCTCAGAAATCTATTTAGCCTGCAATGTTTGTTAAAATTCAGTAAATGGTTCCAGAAAAAAAAATGATGATAGGTGAAATGAAACATCATTAGAGAGTACAGTTAGGTCTATGGGAACAATATTATTAATGCTATGGTAAACAGACTGATGCTTAGGAAAGTTAACATTGCTAGGACTAAAGTATTCTGAGGTCAAACTATCACTAATACTTCAATTTCCATCTTAAGCCATCAGTAGACTGTTATAACAGGCTTTGGTAAAAATTCTAGAAGGGTTTATTATTGTGCATCAATCACACCATTCTTATATTATTGTTGAAGTAACATTATTAAGTAAAAGCCTATTGTTTCCATTTATTTCTATGGGAGAAAAGGCTTCCCTGACTTCTGGGAATGTACTTCATTTCTGCCAACTGAAACTCCAATTCTTAGATTTCTTAGCCTCTTCCCTTCTTCTTCTGAATTTCTTCCTCCTACCACTGTGTTAGTAAGTAGATGACTTTTCCTTTACTTCTTTATCTTTGAACATGATACATTTGTTAAATATGGACAATTTTCATAAAATCACTCTGAAAAAATAAAACGACCTAAGAAAAAAATAAAAGTTTGTTTGAACAAACTTGTGTTCTTGCTAATAATATTCTAAACACTGATGTGGGCTTTTTACTCATATGTCCTTCATGAAATTGTGGATTAAAGTCAGCATTACTTGCTTTCTTTAATTTTTTTTCCAATTCTTATTATTTATTTAATGGTAAGGAAGAAGCATTAAAACTATTAAAAATGACTTTTTGATACCTTAGATTTTATAGGAAATGTTACTAGATAGTTGTACATCAGATAAATTATAAAGATAAGTCCTATTTTAGATAAAACTTTGAATTATATAGACTGCATTCTTGAGAATGAGTCAGTATGTAATTTCACTAATTCCTGCTCTTCTCAAGGAAATGTTGGTAGGGACAAGAGGGAAATACAAATAAGGATATACTCTCTCTCTTGGATTACAAATGATAGATTACTAGACTCCAGAAGGAACCCTATTAGTAAGAGTTGGGAGATGAGAGTCAGGGAATTTTGGAATCACCACAATCTATTGGAATGAAAGGAGACCTGAATTCTAAATTTTGGCATACACTGACTAGTTAAGTGACCTTGGTAAATCACCTAATCTCATAGGGTTTTAGTTTCCCTAACGATGCTAAACTATATGACCTTTTAAGATTCTTTCCAGCACTAGCATTTTAAGATTCTTGGGGGATATCTCTGAAAGGAGTCAAGGTAGCAGCTCCTTAGAAAATAGGAAGAAATTTCAACAAAAGAACTGTAGTGGCAGGAGTTAAAGATTCCAGGTGGCAGTGATGCTAAGAAAAGGAGAGGGAAAGGGAAGTGCTTTAAAAAATAAAAGTGGGTTTCCTTTAGCATAAAAGTTTCACAATGAGTAAAAAGAATATTGGAGTTGAAGTAGGGAAGAAGAATCATATGCTACCCTCAAATGTGTGTGTGTGTGTGTGTGTGTGTGTGTGTGTGTGTGTGTGTGTGTGTGTGTTGGGATTGGGAGGGAATGTGTAGCATTTTGCTAACCTAAAAGGAGGTTAGCATCCATCTGGGGCCAGTTCTATTCCCTAAAAAATTATTTGGTGAACTATCAAATTGCCTTGAAAGGGAAGAGGCTAAAATACTTTGAAATCCAGCTTCTAGGGAAATTACTATCAGAAAAGAGGGAGTCAGAAAGTGAACAATAGAAAAAAAATAAGGCGGAAAGATAAAAATTGCTAAAGATTTCAGGAAAAAGAAAATTCAAAAGACCTTGAACATAAACAGATAAATCAGCAGCAAAACCATTAATAGCAAAAGGAAATATGGCTTTTAGATCTATTAATTTCAGTTATCTTTAATGAAATACTTCAAAATAAAATGATCCCACAGTTGGTAAAAGAGAAAATACTGTGGAATTCAAGGAGAACAGAGAAATAAAATATGTTATTCTTGAGAGATTTAAAAGAGAAATGCAATTTATGAGAGTAGAGTTTATGATTTGCATAGCAAAAATAATTAGACAAATAGAAAAATTTGAATCTGTGATGGCAAATCTCACTAGAGAAACAAAAGAAACAATAATTGATTGGGAATGCAAATACAGAGAAATAGAGAAAAATCTAAAAGAAAAAACAATAGCATTAAAAGAAAATGTGCTTTTTCTCCAAGAAAAACTTTCTGATATTGAAATCAAGTTGTGTAGAGACAATTTAAGGATCATAGATGTCTTAGGAGAATATGTCAAAAAGCTTAAACACCATAATACAAAAAATAATATAAGAAAACTTCTTGGAACTTCTGGACACAGAAAATTAAATATCAATGGAAAGAATTCATAAATTTCAATAACCAAATAAACACTTTTAAGGCTTGTAAGCTCCACGACACATGATTAAGTTTAAAAATTCAATTCATAAACAAGTTCTCTAAGGAATCATGAGTAAGACCTTTAATGACAAAGAAAAAGACATTAAAATAACAAAAGACAATTCTATACCCACAAGAAAACACAGAAAGTATAGAATAATGTTTTTGGAAGATCAATGGTCTTCAGGATGAAGTTCAGGTAATTCACCCTAAAAACAATGCTGACAAATTATAATGAATGGCCTAGATTGACACCAATGATGAGTTATGAGATGACATCATATTCTCTACCTCCATTCTTTTTTTTTCAATCTACACTTCTATGCTTTCTTATTCTGATGAAATTTTTAGTTAAAGATTCAATATGATAATTTCTTTTTTTTTATTATAGCTTTTTATTTACAAGATATATTCATGGGTAATTTTACAGCACTGTCAAATGCCAAGCCTTTTGTTCTAATTTTTCCCTTCCTTCCCCCCACCCCTCTCCCGCAGATGGCAGGTTGACCAATACATGTTAAATATGTTAAAGTATAAGTAAAATACAATATATGTATACAGGTCCAAACAGTTATTTTGCTGTACAAAAAGAATAGAACTTTGAAATAGTGTACAATTAGCCTGTGAAGAAAATCAAAAATGCCGGCAGACAAAAATAGGGGTATTGGGAGTTCTATGTAGCGATTCATAGTCATATCTCAGAGTTCTTTCCCAGGGCATAACTGGTTCAGTTCATTACTGCTCTATTGGAACTGATTTGGTTCATCTCATTGTTGAAGATGGCCACATCCATCAGAATTGATCATCATACAGTCTTGTTGTTGAAGTATATAATGATCTCCTAATCCTGCTCATTTCACTCAGCATCAGTTTATGTAAGTCTCTCCAGGCCTTTCTGAAATCATCCTGTTGTTTACCTCCATTCTTGACCTGATTTCTTTATAGAGTGGGGTATCATGGTTATGGCATACTGCATATAACTTTTAAAAATATTGTTTATTTTAAAGAACTTTTTTCTTTCTTTCTTTTATAAGGTGTTAAGGTCCGGGCTAGCTCCTCTGAAGGGCTCAGAATAAGTCCTGGCCCCACGTTGGGTGCCAAAATGTAATGTTCTGTTGTCTCTAAGTTATAATCCTTCTCTGGGAGGTTTCTTTTCTGTATAATCTTTTCCTCTGTGAGCAGGTTTCTTGGGAGACTTCTGGAGCCTTCTCCTCCAAAAGTGTGGGATTGCTGGACTTACAAATCCACAGGACGTCTTCTCTGTGACTCAATCCAAAGTGCCGTTCAAACTTAATGTTTCAGTCTAGACTTCTCTCCAGGTTCAATGTTACCTCTTTTTATCCTCCCAGAGAATGGGCTTGTGAGTATTCCCAGGCACTTGTGGGAACTCCTACAGCCAATGAATTTGCTTCTTTAAAGTATTCCTTCAAGGTGAAAACTCCCTTAAAGGTTTGAACTAAAGGTGTGAATTCTGAGCTAGAGAATTGTTAATTACCAACTTAGCACTTAGTAAGAACTTAATAGTAAGGGATGGCTTTTTAGGTGAAGATTGGAAAAGAAAATCAATTGGAAATATCTTTTGTTTTCACATCCTAAGAAAGCTGGTTGGAATCATACTTGCATCACCTTGAATCTCATGACAAGGAATACAAACATCATTCAGCATTTAGCACAGTGGTACTAACATACAAGCCTGAAAATAAGACTGTTATTATTTACTATGTAGTGTGACATAGTCAAATTGTGAATTAATAAAGAAATTTATATTTCTTCTACTACTTAATATTGTGCTCTACACACAGTATGTTTTTAATATTTTTTTTAAATGAATGGAATTGAAATTAACTGGTGAGTTATCTGGCAGTGAGATCAGATTGGTTTGGAGGGGAAATAAGATGGAGGTGATACAAATGAATTTTTTTTGGATTCTTTGACAATTTAGCTGAGAAATAAAAAGTAAATTGAACCTAGGCTATTAAAAGTCCAGTGAAAGAGGTAAATTAATACTTTCTGTCCCCAGATGAGATTGTCATTATTACCCACATTTGTACCCAGCTCATAGGATAGAAGAAATACAACAAAATGTAAAAGCAGGATACCCAAACCTACGAGGGAAGATTTGTAGTAATACTTTATATTTTTATCTAATATTTACCAAAATCCTTTGTATTAACCTTTCCTTTCCTGTTAAATAATGCTCAAATTTATCCAATACCTAGAGCTTACTGGCCAGGATCTGAAGGGTTAGATACTGAAAATAATCCAATAGGCAACAAGCCCATAACTACTGTATGCTGCTTAATTCATTGCAGATGTTCATTCCTTTACTGGCCGTTTTTACAATTGCAATTGTAAAAATACAATACAAAATTAAAATTACAACAATTATAATTTCTAAAAGGGTAATTAAAAAAAAAGATTCCCCTCTTTCTTTAAGGAGATAGGTTGACTTAATTTTAACAGCTGGCTAATTATATATTTGTATAACTGCAATTTCATCTGGTTCAATTTAAAGCTCATTATGGTGAAATAACAGAAATAAAATTATGTTTAATATAGAAATAAAATGACCCTACTTTTCTATTATTTAGATGCACATCAAATAGTAATGTGTTTTTTTGGGGGAAGAATAGGAGAGGTTGGTTGAATAAACCCTCATTGTATACTTGAGGATACATTTCACTCCCTAGATTACAGAAAGAATTGTAGCAGAGGAAGTGCAAACAGAAAAGCAGGTGAGTCACATATTTAGAATCTAGGCTGAATGCTAAGATTGCTTAGCACTGAATACAACTTTGCAAGATCTCAATTGGTACCAAACAAAATCTACAACCTTAAAATTCAATGAACCAAACTTCTAACTCAGCCAAGAGCAATATCCAATTCAAGAAATTTCAAAACACTGCCCATAAAATAAAAGCCTGTTGATTGACTGGCTTGGAGGCCAAATTTGCTTTATGTTTTTAGAAATACTAGAGACCAGAGATTTAATGGGATAGGGGAGAAGAAGGAATGAATGAAATTGTTAAAGCAGTCTCCTTCATTCTAATTCTTGTTTCAAATTAAAATTCTTGTCATTCAATGTCCTTCCTGTTTTCTTGCAGTAAGGAAGAATCACACAGTTAAAACTTCAATTAGGTAAATAATTGCTTTTTTATGCAAGTGGATATATTTTTTAACATCAGAGGGTTTAGTTCAAATATGCTATATGAGGGCAATGTCTTATGCAGATTTCAAAACTTCTAATAAATTCTATAAACACCCTTTATTGAATCAGCAAAAACTTCAAAGAGATAGGGAGTGCCCAAGATTCCTGAGTTAGTTACTTCTGACTTCTCTGCACTGAGGCATTTTTTTTTTACCTTAGAAATGCTTAGGTGATACACAGACATATATATGTTTATATACATACACATATGTATATATACATATATAAATACTATGTGTAAATATAAATGCATTACATGTACATAAATACTGTATTGCTTATATAACTCACATAAGTGTACACATACACATATTTATGTATATTTTGTTGTAGTTGAGTTGTTTTCAATTATATTTAATTCTTTGTGACCCAATTTGAGGAATATTCTTGGGAAAAAGACAGCTTGCCATCTCTTTCTCTAGCTTATTTTACAGATGAGAAAATTGAAGCAAATAGGATAAAGTGACTTGTCCAGATAACACAGATAGTAAGTATCTGAGGCCAGATTAGAACTCAGGAAGATAAATCATCCTGACCCCAGGCATAGCACTCTATCAACTGTGCTACTTGACTGATCTGTATGTCTTTTTGTCTCTGTTTCATTTCCCTCTTCTATCATTAATGAGGAAAATCTAAGACTCAAACTCTGAATTAAAATGGAGAAACTAAAGGAAAATTATACTTGGGGATCAGCTCATTGGTTTGATGATGACTACAGGCTTCAGAATTCCAAATTATATGAAACCAAGTGTATAAAGTGATGGAAAGAATCATGAAATCATTTATGTGACATATTTTTTTCCTTTGGACATTACAAACTTAGAATTGCCCTCTATTTAAACCTAAAACACATAAGTACGTAATCCTTCTTATCCGTGTACTTTAAAAACCACAGTTTCTGTTACCATCACATAAAGTACACCCTTCATGTTTTAGTCAGTGATATAGTTTAAAAAAAAAAAGAAAGCTGAAATATAGACTAATTCACCTGCAAAACTAAGGCTAATAGAAGCTAGCCATTATTCCAAAGAGGGAATATAAAACCTCAGTCCCTGAAAGAGGAGATTGGTTTATTAAATAAAAATCTCCCTGAGGCCATATTTGTGTCTGTCTTCTATGTTCTCTTAACAGATTTCTACCAGCCTGTTAGGAAAAAAGCTACTTTTCCTATTAGACTATTACTATGAGGCTACTTTTCCTATTAGACTGAGAAGAAAAGGAAAATAGCTCAGATCTTAAATGCCAGATAAAGAAATTGTACTTTATTCAGAAAGCAAGGGGATATATCAGAAGCAAAGCCAGGTTACCAAAGCAGGTCCAGCAGTGTCCTGACACAAACAGGAAGGACTTCTAGGATACCTGGAAGCTTATAAGATATTAACAGAAATCAGGCATTTTAAGAAATTACTACATGAGTTTTAGAGACCTCTTAATAAGCATCACCAAAATAAAGGCACACGTACAAAGACAAAGGGCTCAAATTGCAAAGAAACTATATTTAAAATAATTTACAGGGAACTTCCCGATTTTCAGATATTTTATCATCACTATGCTTTGAGATTTTCATTACTGATTACTTGGGAGAATTACTTGGGAATATTAGCTTGTTCTTTTTGTTCATCCTTTGCTCTCAAAGAGAGCCAAGTGTATCAGAAAGGCAATGTCTTGACTTGCTCATGAAATGGGCAAAACTGCACAAAATCATCAGTCTCATTCTCTTCTCCAGAGTCATCAAGTCCAGTGGCAAGACAAAGGTCAAGATGACTGGTGATGGTTCAGGATACAATGGATGATTTTGACCTTTCTAAATTAAGGACTTTCCCAGATATCTGCTGACACCATGACCATTCAATGATTAAGGGCTTTTAAAAGCCAACTCTTTTCAGAGGCATATAATAAGAAATAAAAAATTAAAAGTCAAGCAAGACAGAAATGGTGGGGAGAAGAAGAGAAAGAGGAGGGAGAGTTCCATTTTGGACATGCTTACTTTAAAATGATTAATGGACATTTCATTTGAGATGTCTGAAAGGTAGCTCAAATGTGAAATTAGATGTCAATAGAAAGGTTAAATTAAGAGAGGAAGAGTTGAGAATCATCAGCAGAGTTTGGTTATCTATGGGAGCTGATGAGATTATCAAGTAAATAGTAGAGAGAAGAGGGCCAAGGACAGAGTCCTGTGGACAACTATAGTTAGAGGATATGATCTGGATGAAAATCCAGCAAAGAAAACTGCAAAAAATGATCTGATAGGAAGGAGGAAAATCAGATTAGAATAGTGTCCTGAAAACCTAGAGATAAGAGTATCGAGGAGGAGAGAGTACTCAATCAATACTGCCAGTGGCTACAATCAAAATCAAAGACAATGGAAAACTGAGAAGTGACCTGAAAAAATCATTGGTAATTTAGGAGTAAACAAATCTCCCTATTTCAATTCCCTTTCACTCCAGTCCATTTTCCACTCAGCTTCCAAAGTGATTTTCCTAAAGTAGGGACCTACCTATGTTTCTCTACTTTATTTTGCTCCCCAAACTCCAATAACCCAGATCCTTATGATCTCTAGGATCAAGTATTCTCTGTTTAGTTTTTAAAGCTTCTCATAACCATGCCTTCTATTACTCCATTCTTTTTACACTTTGTTCCTTTCTGTGTACTCTTCAAAGTTAGCTACATTGGCTTTTCATGCTGTTCTGTACATATAATGCTCCATCTCTTGACCACTCTGTGTCCTGGTATGTGCCTTTTCCTTAGTGCTGGCTCTAGATTTCCCTTTAATTAACTTACATCTTATTTTCCTTAGGAACCTCCCCCCCCACCACACATACCCAATTCCTTCCCCTCTGAGATTAATTCCCATTGAATTAGCTCAGAAGAAAAGGAAGATGTGCAAAGTCAGAGAGGTCACCCCCAATGTTCATAGGGACTATTTGTGCCTGAACTGTGATAAGAGTATTCTAAACTCATATTGGTATGATCAGTCAGAGTTGGACACACTAACTTGACTCTAACACAGTGATCTTATTTTGATGGTCTTCTAGAAGGAAGTACACCAACCAACCAACTTATATTTATTTACCTTATATATTTTAATCTGATGTGCAATTAGTTTTTTGCATGTTGTCTCCACTAATAGAATGTGAGATCCTTAAGGGCAGAATTTATGTTTTTACCTTTCTCTGTATCTTGAGTACTGACCATAGGGTCTGACCCTTAATAAAAACTTAATAAATTCTTACAGACTTGTCAACTTCATGGAGATGATAGGAGAAGAGTGATTGATTTATTAATAATTTAGTGATTCAAAATTCGGACAGTCATCTGTCCTCTACTTTGACCTTCTAGAAGACTTATTGGATATGCCATTCATTTGGCACTTAGCGAAATCTACTTCAAATTATTTGTTAATTTTATTTAGACATTTAAAATTATCTTGTTATATTATGAATTTGACACAAAAGAGTCAAACATTTTCTTGTACAAAGAATAGAAAAGAGCATATGCAGTTGTGAATCTACACCATTTTTCCTCTATATGTACAACAAATTCAATGTTATTTTCAAAGTTGTCTTATTGATCTGTGCTTTTGGTTTATATGAATAGACCAATTGGTCTATTATCTTCTGTGCTTTTGGTTTAGATGAAAGTGAGATTCAAATGCTGTAAACTCTCTACTCCTCCCCCTTTTCATATCTATAATCTTCCTTTATACCTAGATTATATAAGGTAATAAATTTTCCTTCATTCCCTTTATTTCCTTGATGTATTCTTTTCCTTCCTTTTTCTTTATTCTCTTAAGCTCAACAAAACATAACAAGACATTCCTGGACCTTTTACATTATTTACTCCTATTATCTTTGATGACATTAGAGATCTTAGGGGGTACTTTTTTCTTAATTCCCTATTAAAGTGTGAACAATTTATACTTTTATAGTACCTTCTAATTTCACAAACATTTACCTTTTTAATGTGTCTTTTGACTCTTACAATTGCATTTCAAAATTTCAGCTAAGTTCTTTTCATGAGAAATGGTTGGAACATCTCTATTTCATTTCAGTTCCTTTCCCTGCCTATTAGGATTATACACAGTTTTTTTCAGGTAAGGTGTTCTAATTGAGTTTATCTTTTTCCCCTTTGGAATATTATTTTCCAAACTTCTAAATGGTAGCTGCCATAACTTGTGTGACCCTTAGTATGTCCCTTATGCATTCTTGAACTCGCTTTTTTTCTGGATGCTTAAAGTATTTTTTCTTAAATTTCTTTTTTCTTTCCATACAGGAAGTTGATTTCAGTCATGATGAAAATCTAATGACTCAAAAATTCTTTTTTTTTTTCCCCCTTTTTCTGAGGCTGGGGTTAAGTGACTTGCCTAGGGTCACGCAGCTAGGAAGTGTTAAGTGTCTGAGATCCGACTTGAACTCAGGTCCTCCTGAATTCAAGGCTGGTGCTCTATCCACTGCGCCACCTAGCTGCCCCCATGACTGAAAAATTCTAAGAAAATTTGAGGTATCTCTTGTCAAGAATAATTGACTTGCAAAACAGTACAAAGAAAGATAGTCTAGAATAATCTATTTGGTCCATTCTAATTTGCAGGGAATCTTTAGTTAGGTGTTGTTAGGATTACTAAGTGAGAACTGAGGTTGTCTGGATAGTTACAAGGTGAGAACTCAGGTTGACTTGGTAGAAGGAGCAAGCCCATTGGCTGAAGTGGTTCTTCCCAGAAGCCCTTGCATTATCCCACGCCCATTCTCTGGGAGGATAAAGAGGACAGCAATCCAGGAAGAGGGGAAGACTCTGAATTGCATCAGGCTTGACGGGGCTCTCTGCAGGAAGGGAAGTCACTTCTTTGGACAAGAGTTAACAGCAACTGCCTGGAGACAACGGTTCGTTACAGGAAGAAGAATCTGTCTGAGAGATTTGAGTAGACACAGCAGATCTCTTCCCAGAGAGCGATCCAGCAGCTTCTGGAGACAACAGCTCGCTACATTTGGCGTCCACACGTGGGGCAAGGACTTTTGCTTATCCTGACAAGAGGAGCTAGACCAGACCTTCGCAATTTGGCGCCCGAACAGGGACAGACACAGTCCTGATTCCAGTGGAAAAGCTTCTGATCTAGATCTCAGTCTCTCTGACCCAGAACCGTGAGTAACGAGGAAACTTTGTTAAAGATTAAGTGAGCGTGCTAATAGATAAATAAGGAACTTAATTTGTTAAGGGCTAAACCAGGAATCTCTTATAGCTGAAATGGGGCAGATGTTAGCTATATTCAATTCCTGGACCTCAGCCGACTCATCCCCAGCCCCAGAAGCAACCTCAGCTCCACCCCCATTCAGGAGTGGTTCTATAGAGAGTATAATCAAGATAATTGAGGAGCAGAGTTTACTTGTAACCTGGGTACAGATTGCTAAACTCTTGGCTGCATTAAGACGTACATCCCCTTGGTTCTTAGAGGAAGAAAAGATAGATGTAGATAAATGGAAGCTAGTGGGATATGAAATGAAAGAATTTCAAGCAAAAAATGGGCCTCGTTCAATTTCTGCAGAAGTATTTTATATCTACAACATAGTTCAATTAGCCTTAAACTATCAAGCAAGTTGTAGGAGAAGGAAAAGTTCTAAAAATGAACAGAGGAGGAAGTGTGAGGAAAAAAGGAAAGATCAAGATCTTTCCCTAGAGCAAGAGGATTTAAATGAGGAATTATGGTATGATTCTCTTGAAGAAGCTTCAACCCTGCCTAGAGAACAGATTATTGACAGGCCCACATCAACCCCACCTTCAGAGATGGAGGAAGAAAGAGGGGAAGAGGCAGAAACAAAAACAGAATTGCCTGTGAAGAAGCCTAAGCCTATGACAAGATTAGAAAAAGCATTGGTTAAAGCTAAGAGAGAAGGACAGGATATAAGTGATTTTATACATGCATATCCTGTGATTGAAAATACTGACTCTGTAGGTAAAAAAAGGAGAAGATATGCACCTTTAGATTTGAATACAATTAAGGATTTGAAAAAAGGTTGTACCCTTTATGGGGCTACATCAGCTTATGTCAAAATGTTACTAGATGGTTTGTCTTATGAAGTCCTAACCCCGAATGATTGGAAATCCATAGCAAGGACATGTCTGGAACCTGGAGAAAATTTATTATGGCTTGCGGAATTTCATGAATTATGTAAAATTCAAGTCAGATGCAATTTGGAAATAGGAGTTAACACACAATTCACTTTTGAGCACTTAGCTGGTGAAGGTCAGTATGGAGAGAATTCGGAACAGATTAATTATACCATGACAATATATGAACAAATTGCTAAGGCTGCAATAAAAGCTTGGGGTGTCCTTCCTGGACAGAAAGATCGTGGAGAGGCTTTCACTAAAATACAGCAAGGTCCCAATGAACCTTTTGCAGATTTTGTGGGACGTTTGCAAACTGCTGTCAAAAGAACTATTGGAGAAAATTCAGCTACAGAAATAATGACCAGACATCTGGCTAAGGAAAATGCCAATGAGATTTGCAAAAGAATTATATGGGGATTAGACAAAGATGCTCCTTTAGAGGAGATCATAAGACGCTGTGCTACAGTGGGAACAAATGCTTTTTACACCCGGACTATGATGAATGTGGAAAGGCAGGGTCCCTCCTGGCAAGGGACTTCTAGAGAAACTCGGCGATGTTTTCAATGTGGAAAAATTGGGCATCTAAGAGCTCAGTGTAGATATGGAGATACAGTGAGAAGACAGGGTGAGAGAAGACCTAAAACTCCATGTCCAAAATGTCACAAGGGCCTCCACTGGGCCTCCGAATGTAGATTGACCCAGGGAAATGACAGGTGGGACCCAGCTTCAGCCCCCCAAGTGGGGCATGATGGCAGCCGAGGTTACATCCAGAGAATATTAAGACATGATAAGTCAGTCAAAAGGCAATCAGATTGCAAAAATGGATTACACTTGGGGAGAATACAGGCCTTTTAAACCAACAGGGCTGTGCCCAGTGCGAACAACTCCAATGTAATTGTCAGATGATGAGAAGAGATTTAGAAAGTGGTAAATAGAAGGAAATTAGATAGGTTAACTGCCTGGGAGAGAGGGTTTGCTTGTATTTCTTCAGCAGGAGAAGGAATCAGATGAGTGCCAACGAGTCATATTCGCCTTGTCCATCAGAGAGAGACAGAAAAAGAGAAAGATCTCAAAATAAAGGAGAAGATCTAAGAAACATCTGACACTGAAAAAGCATGGATAATAAGAAGAGTGTTAAAGAACTTTAAAAACCAGCAGGAATCATTGGACTTCCTCACACAAGATGAGACTAATGGACAATGGACTTATGGACATTTATAAATTTTCAATTTATGATTATTTGATTATGATTATGTTATATACTTCTAGCATGTGTTATGTTACTATGTTACTATGTGCTTATGTAATTTATGTAATTATCTGTAATACTTCCCATATTGATGGATTTATGTTTCAAGGTCATGACTGTCCTATGTTCTAAATCAAAAGAAAGGGGGAGATGTTAGGATTACTAAGTGAGAACTGAGGTTGTCTGGATAGTTACAAGGTGAGAACTCAGGTTGACTTGGTAGAAGGAGCAAGCCCATTGGCTGAAGTGGTTCTTCCCAGAAGCCCTTGCATTATCCCACGCCCATTCTCTGGGAGGATAAAGAGGACAGCAATCCAGGAAGAGGGGAAGACTCTGAATTGCATCAGGCTTGACGGGGCTCTCTGCAGGAAGGGAAGTCACTTCTTTGGACAAGAGTTAACAGCAACTGCCTGGAGACAACGGTTCGTTACAGGAAGAAGAATCTGTCTGAGAGATTTGAGTAGACACAGCAGATCTCTTCCCAGAGAGCGATCCAGCAGCTTCTGGAGACAACAGCTCGCTACATTTGGCGTCCACACGTGGGGCAAGGACTTTTGCTTATCCTGACAAGAGGAGCTAGACCAGACCTTCGCAAGGTGTGGTTTTGTACCTTCTTTCAAAATATTTCCCCTAGAGATTGCACTTATTTACAATATTTTAAAACTCTTGTTTCATTTTACCCTAAGAATTCTATAGCTTGATCTGATCAAACTGTGTATTTGTTTGAGGCTTTGCTTATAGATGTGTTCAAGCTTTTATTTCCTTCAAAGTCTTTTTTGGAAAGCCCTGAATCAACATTTTTTTTTATCATCCATCTTTGATTTTCACCATTTTCTCAGCCTTACTCCCTAAATTGATGCTTTGCTTTTTTTGTTGTTGAAGGGAATGGCTTAGTCTTGTTTGGTCCCAATTTGTGTTTTTGTGGGTTTTCCTGTTGCTACCTATGAAAATTGAACACTTGTTTCTCAAGCATTTGGGGGACAACATGAGCTAGTAAAATGCAAATTTTTATTATCATTAAGTAGTTATTATGTTTTTATGTGCATTATTTGATTTTATTTTATTCCTTTTCTGTGTCCCTAGAGTTTACCTCAGTGTCTGGAACAAAGTAAAGATTTAATAAATATTTGTTGATTGATTGATTTATCTTCAATCCACAATAACAAGGGACTTAAAATGCTCATTTTACTTCTTTTTCCAATATCAGAATATCTAATATAGAGCTTCACACATAGTAGGCACTCAATAATACTTAGTTGATTGAAGTAGTTCTGACATGAAAATTCATCTTTGGCCATAACGAAAGTAGTAGTGATTTAACTAAACATATGTGTCCTAGAGAAATTTACCTTGGTAAATTGATGTTACCTTGATAACCATAGGGTTATAATAATAATAATATAGCATAATAATAATAATAATAGCATAGCACATTCTTTTAATTTTCTTATGGTATCTCTCTTTGTATCTGGGTCATGTATCAATTTGTGCTTATCTTGGTAAATGGTGTAAGATATTGGTCTGTGACAGGCTTCTGCCTTATTGCTTTCCAGTTTTTCCAATAATTTTTACCAAATAATGAATTCTTATCCTAAAATTTTGTTTTTTATCATCATATATAAGATCATTATATTTATTTGCTGCCGTAAATTGTATGCCTATTCTGCTCCATTGATCTATCTTTCTATTTCTTAGCCAGCACAAGATAGTTTTTATAATTACTACCTTATAACATAGTTTAAAATTTGCTACTGCTAAACTTCCTTCTGCTACATTTTCTTCCCACAACATCTTTATTCCTTATGTAATTGCAGAATACCAAGTCCCTACTGTGCAACCACAAGGATATTTGTGTATATTTAAATGACTTTTAAAGACTATCAATGCATTATGAATTGTCAGATTTGTGCAGAATTGTCAGATTGTCAAATTGGAATGGAAGATACATCCCTTTCTTAATTGAATGTTTTGGAAATGTTTCCTCTAAAAAGCCAGAGACACAGTCACAGAGATTTAATTACATTACAGAAACTAAGTAAAGCTTTGCAATTAGTTATGTCACATAATTGATGTTTGTAAAATCAGGCAATCTGATATTTACAATTGAAGTGGTTTTTTGTTGTGTTGTGCAAAATATTTCCATAAATTTCTTTTTTTATCTCTTGATGTAATATGATATATTGGAACAAAAAAAGCTAGTTATTCCAAAAAAGAATGGTTCTTCCATAAAGATTGCACTTATAAAAAAGATGCAAATTCACCTTAGATAAAATATTCTATTTCATTTTAAATTTCTGTTTCTAATATTAATTTTTAACAAAATGAATTTAGAGCTAAGCTAAATATGTATTATTTGTGCTGAGTGAAACAATTTATTTTTTCTTTGTCCTATTTAAGTTTCATTAGATACACAATACGTGGGACACTTATCTTTCCATTATACTTGATGCCTTTTTCTGAAAATGGAAAGGTATCTTGGAGCCAAATTATAGAGGGTCTTGAATTTCAGAATAAGAAATTGGGACTTCATTTCAAAGGCATTGTGGAATTATTGTAAGTTTCTATATAGGGCCATACCATATTTAGACTATCATATTAGGAAGATTACTTTAGAACTAGAAAGTGTAAAGCATAGTGTGGAACAAGGAAGGACTTTCATTTAATTACATATTTAAATAAGAAAGTCAATTAGATAGTATACACAAAAGTATAATGCTAGGTGTTCAAGTAATATTATCATCTTATTAGCAAGTCAATTCACTTTCTGATCAGAATACAAAGTATACAAAGGTTTGTCAATATAATTGTTCTCTCCCATCTCCCCCAAACTGTATGCATATTATGATATGTATATATTTCTTATTTTTGCATATATGTACACAATACATTACACATGTGTGCATGAATATGCATTATGACTAAATGTAAATAAATTTGGGGCAGGGCATACTAAAACAGATCTTGGCACTTAAAAATAAACAACAAGGGGCCGAATCCTGTTCAGTTTTTTATGCAATATCCTTTTTCTTTTTTAAAAAATTAACCTTATCTTTAAAATAAAATAGAAGAACTTTGAGCTCTATGAAAACTAATTGGAAAGCTCTAAAGCTACCACAGGTTTATCACTGAGAGGAGCAGTCTGACTCACCAAATGCACATGTTCAATTTTACTCACGTGTTGTCTCCAAGTCTCTTCAAAGAGTCCAGAACAAACGAATGGGTGCTGTCTAAAGAGCAAGACCCAAAGGAGTGAAGAGGCTGGATATAGCTAATCTTCATGACCCAGTCATTATGTAGCTTCCTTTTAACACTAGGGGCAAAAAAATGAATTTTTGTTGATGGACAATATAACAGAGCTACTGGTTGATGCTTCAGCTTGTATTTTAGCTCAGAACCAAATCACAAACAGAAATGGGGCAAATTTCAGTCTAATCCAGCAAGTGTGTACTAAGTGCCAGCTACATGTAAGTTACTATTGGTAGCTTATACTATTGGTATATGGGTTCTGGAGATATAGACAAAAGAAAATACAGCCCCTACCCTCAGGATGTTTATACTCTGTTACAACATGTAAACAGATAATTAAATATATAACAATTTGGAGGATCCGTGGGAACCTTCTAGATTCACAGAAACTAATTTCATCTAACCTGAAGCAAATTTATTAAAACTATCACTTTATAGAAAGGAAGGGAATAAGCATTTATATAATGCCTATTATGTGCCAGACATTATGCTTAGTGCTTTAAAAATATCTTGTTTGATTCTCACAAAAACAACGTTTTTGTGGCCGTTGAGGCCATTATCCTCATTTTACAATTGAGGAAATTGAGGCAAACAGACATTAAATGACTTATCAAGGGTCTCTTGGTTAGCAATTTTCTTGAGGCAAAATTTGAACTCAGATTTTCCTATCTCCAGGTCTAGGCCTCTACCCACTGTGTACCAGCTGCTTAAAAAATGCCTAAAACCGACTTTCCTGTTAGATCACTTATTTCATCCATGCTTTAAATTTAAGGATAAGTAAATAGGGTCATAGGCACATGTAAGAGTTCCCCCAGTGAGACAAAAGTGAACCTCTCCTTATGGCCTTATTATGAGAAATAAGAATTAAAGCCAGAGAGATTATCTGCCACCTAGCTTCTTATATTGTGGTTTGTAACCCTATATAAGATCTCATAACTAAATGAAATGAAATCATGAAATCATCAATAAAGGTTTATTTTTATACCTATTTTATATACCTGTGTATCTGGAGTCCCAGAAAGTTTTTCAAGTGAAAAGGAATCATGTGAGTAAAGATAGTTTAAGAAGACTTGGTTTACAGGAATCTTTTGGCCATGGAGTTATGGGGTATCAGAACTGAGAGCAGGAACAAGGAGGGAGGACTGTTGGGAAGCAAGATTACTGAGTTCTTGGCTTGGCTTTTTAGTTGTTGATGAGCTGGAAAGAAATCTGGATCATAGAGGGCAGGCCAGCTAGGTGGTTCAGTAGATAGAGCACCAGCCCTGAAGTCAGGAGAACCTGAGTTCAAATTTGACCTTAGACACAACATTTCCTAGCTGTGTGACCCTGGGCAAGACACTTAACCCCAATTGCCTCAGGGGAAAAAAATCTGGATCATAGTGCTAGAGTTAGATAATTGGGGCTTATCTATACCTCTTGTTAAATAAAGATGGCTTGGAATTTCACTGGAGATAGGGGGAGAACTCTAAAGAGGTTGAGATCAGAACATTAACCTCAGCATCAGAATCAAGAAAAAACAACAGATAAGTTCCAGTTTAATAGTGAACTTTTTTCTTGGTCACATTTTCCAATAACTTTCTAAAAGTTAAGCTCTACAATAATTGTATTTGGATTCAGAATATCCATCTCCCACCTATGTCATTTACTGGTTGCAAAATACTATTTATCACTATTTAAATGAAAAGTGTGTGTGTGTGTGTGTGTGTGTGTGTGTGTGTGTGTGTGTCTATGGGTACACCCATAGATACACATTTATGTGTATGTATATTTTACATATACACATATATATTGTATGTATGTATATGCATTTATTTACATATAGGTTTATCTCATACAAAGCAGCTCCAATTTAAGATTTTTCTTTATATAAAAATGAGACAGTGTAGTAGAGCAGAAATACCATAGAGGAAAGATATGGGTTCTAGTCTCAATTCTACCATTTGCTTCAATCTCTAGAACTTTATAGTTTTCCCATTTGTAAAATGAGGAGGCTGGCACTTAGATGAGATATAAGGTTTCTTTAAGCTCCACAGTCATGATTTTTATTATACTTATCTATGTTTCATATAGTCCTATATCTATCCACCCTACAACAAGGCAAAGCTAGAACTATGGATTATTTATCTCTGTGTCCCCATTCCTAAGAGGAAACATGCCATAATCTATAGATAACTGGCTGTTTAAGTCCAATTTCTGACTTTTATTAATTGAGTGAATATGTTTTCATTTTCCCTTAAGTAACTGCTAAATTACTTGCAATTAATCTGAATTGATAGGAGTCTCTGCTTTAGGACTTAGGTGAAATCACAATTTTATATACACACAGATATAGTTCCTCCTAGTCTTGTACTGAGTAGTGATTAGTAGTTGTTCAATTGACTTCAGTCATGTCTGACTCTGTAACCCTATTTGGGGTTTTCTTGGTGTAAATACTGGAATGATTTGCCATTTCTCTCTCCAGCTCATTTTTATAAATGAGCAAACTCATCTATAAAAGTTATAGGGTTAGAAGTGACTTGTCCAGAGTCACACAAATAATAAGTGTCTGAGGCTGTTCTCAGAAAAATGAATCTTCTTTACTCCAGACTTAGCACTGTATCCACAGTGCCATGCAGCAAGCAGCCTTCAGAAGAGTGGACATTTAATTAATTTAATTTGTAAGTATTATAGTTGATTGAATGAATTATTATCAAATACCCATTTTAAAATAAGTAATTACTTATTTGTCCAGATTACTTAAGATTAATAACAATCTTAAGTAATCTGGACAAATAAGTAATTACTTATTTAAAAATGGGTAATCTAATCTTATTGATCAGCTTTTGACTTGTACCGTGACTGGTGGAAAACTTGTCCATCAACAATCGATACTCTACCCTGTAACAAAGACAATTTTGGGGGGACTGGGAGAAACTTGACTGATCTTTATTTATCAAGATCTTTGAAATAGATAGTATAACTCAAGTTCCCTATCCCTGGCTGAGTAGGCAACTACATGCTGGTTTTCTTTTACTTGTAGTTAATTGGCTAACTAAGAACTAAGCCTGTGACATGTTCGGGCTAGCTTTCTAGAGGTCCTAGGGATTCAGTCCTTGGTCTTAGTGAAGAAGTGATGAAGGCAGGAGGGCCACTATGAGGCTGGTCAAAGATGGAATGTCTCATTTCCAGTCCTTCTCAGTCCTTCTATACCTTAGTACAATTACATCATTTCAGCATACTGAATATGTGTGAACTAGAGAACCATTACATTATCATACTAAGGACTAAGTATATATATGTGAACTAGAGAACCATTGTCTCATCAATTCCACTGAGTTAACACCTTGTTTCAAGTATACTTCTCTGGAGAAGCCCACTTCACTGTTAACAATAAAACCTACCGTGACTGAGAACAATTTCCTCCCTGAAGTTCTTTTCCTAAGATCCCAACTGATCTTCATCACCATTATTCTACACCTAATTTGCAACATTATCATGGGAAAATTACTATATATCTCTGATGAGATCCCATCTGTAAAATTAAATAGACTCTTGGGTTCCTTCTTACTTGAAGAAAACTATAAATCCCAAGTATCCTGTAGTGCAAACTTACCAAAATTTACCAAATTTACCAATAAGAAAACAATGTAGCCTATATTTTCAGTTCAGTAGACTGTCAAGTAGATCCCAAATAAATATTGACTAGAAAGTTCATGATTAGAGATTATCTCAAAATCTTTTTTTTTTGAGCATGAAACAATATTATCACTGATATTACATACAACTTAGTGGATGGTATTTTCCATCTTGATTGTCTTTCTTTTTGTAACCCATACTACTAGGATTCTAATATCTTAAGTTATCAACTTACCACTGTATTTCCAAGCATCTTGAACATTGTAAGCCCATAGCAATAAATTTATTGAGCAAAATGTCATATAAGAGAGAATTTTCTAATAGCTCTCAGAATTATACTCTACTTCTGAATTCTTTCCTTCCCACAAGTCTGTACAGGCCCTGCCTTGCTAGATTTAGTGATCATCCCTGCTGTAGGGGCACCTTTCCTCAGTAAAAGCATAAAAATTGTTCATTCTTCTCACTAATTTCCTCCATATAGAGGCTTGTGATGCCTATATATAAGAATGAGCACACAAATGTTAGTGTTAGTATTACTATTTTTTGAGTTTACAATTTTTTCAAGTTGCTCTGAGGCACCCTGCAAACAAACAAAAAAAAAGTGAATGTGAAAAAGGGCCTCTGGGTTTTTCTGATAAGTGGTAAATATCTTAGTGAAGGGAAGATGAATGCCTTACTTCACTATCTTGATGGAGAAGGGTCTGCTACAAGCTGAATCCTAGCCAGAAAGTTGAAAAGTGATGTGCCTGACATTTTATAGAAAAATAGGTCACATAGTGGTGAAAGAGGAGGAGAGGGCTGAAGTCCCCATCAATTTAGCCTGCTAAATACTTTGTTGAGATAAGTAATACTGCTCACTTGTGACTGTCATCTCCCATAGTAGGTTCAGAAATGTAGCCAAGTATTGTGAGAATTTATCACTCTTAAGAATTCAACAATAGAATTAGACTAGAAATGACAAGTAACATTAATGGTCGCTTATGCTACATTTTATTCAAGGACCCTTTCTGAAGAATGACATAGGACACTGATCTGAGAACTAACTTGGAAACTGGGAATACCAGAATTCAAATCTTGCCTCTGATACATACTATGTGTCCCCCAAGGCAAAATGCTTAAACTTTCAGTGAACTCCAAACTAAATTGCAGAGAAGATGAGGACTTGTATTGGTAGAAATTATGGTGTCTATGAATTCTCTATACAAATGAAATCACAGGTCTAATGCCCTGTAATTGAATTTCCACATTGTTCATATACTATAGCTATCAGTGGAGTGTGTGTGTATGTGTGATATTGCACAAAATTTATTTTAGTCAATAAATGATATCTTATGGGCAACCCTCCCATCAAGGGAAAACATTCTTTTAGGACCAGCGATGATGAAATAATTCAAATCCAATGAGTCAATTTCTGGCTAGAACAAAAATCTTTACCAACATGGTATTTAATCCAAACCAATTTGAAATGTTTTCATACCAAGAAATAGGATTTTTTTTTGCTGCTTGCTCAGATTTTTGTTTCTTTCTCAGTCTTGCTGGCAAGTTGACAAAAAAACAAAGAAACAAACAAAAAAACAAAAAAACAAACCAAGAAAAATCTAAAAGTGGAAATAATACTAGCCAAAATCAATGAAGCACATTTGGGAAATCACTTTAAGATATTCAGACCACATGTCATTATATGAGTGTTAGTGACAACTATTACTATTATTAGTAATTATTCAACCACTTACCTTTTGAAGTTTTTGGAATCCAGGATCTGGGATTGAGCTTTCCTTTTGTGTTTTGATTGCCTTAGTCCAAAGTCATCACTGTTTAAAGTTAACCTGTTCACAAAGCCACCATCATCTCCCATTAGGATGTCATCTCTGCCCAGGTGGTCAGTCATAGGCACCACACAAACGCACAGAAGGCAGTGATCCACTGGCTTTATGACAAAACAGCTGTCCTAGAAGGTAAACAAAAGATTTCATTTTTTTTTTTTACATTTTTAAAAATTAATTTTATAATTATAACTTTTTTTTTGACAGTACATATGCATGGATAATTTTTTACAACATTATCCCTTGCACTCACATCTATTCCGAATTTTCCCTCCTTCCCTCCACCCCCTCTCCTAGATGTCAGGCACTCCCATACATGTTAAATGTGTTGTAGTATGAGATTTCATTCTTAATGCTTGCTTTACTTCACTTCAGATTAGCCCTATTATTGGTCAAAAACTGTTCCCTGATGGATAGACTCATGGGGCAAAAGAGATATTGAGAAATCAATCATATAAATCAATCAACATTTATTACATAACTGTTAAGTGCTATTGAAGATATGAAAATATGAAATGTGATCCTTAATCTCAAAAAAGTATCCAACCTTGCTGAGAAGACAAAAATAGTCCCATATAAATGATTATATATGTATAACCTATATCACATAGTTTGCTGTCTTGGGGAGGGATGAGATAAGAGAGGAAGGGAAAATATTTGGAATTCACAATCTTATTATAAAATGAATGTTGAAAACTATTTTAAAATGTCATTGGAAAAATAAAATACTATTCACTATACAGTCACATAAAATGATTTCAGAGCTGTGATTAGCATTGAAATCTTTGAGAAAATTGATTAACTCCTGGGATCTTTTCTCTCATCTATCAATGAGGATGATAATGTTTATCATGGCTATACATTCAAGACAGTATATAATTAAGTGTTAAGTCATGATATAGATGACATGCTATAGGAATCCAAAAAAGAGCAAGATCAATGTAAGGTAGAATAGTTGAGTAATGTTTCATGGATGACATGAGGATGTATGACACATCTTGAAGGATGGGTAGGCTTTGACTTTTTTACTGTGAAGAACAAAAAGAATAGTATATTAGGGTTGAAAAGAATGAATAAAATCACAAAGGCATGGAATTATGGTGAAATGTGAGGAAAAGTGCAAAAACTGGCTGATATAAAACAGAAAGTTATTCTGGGGAATAGAGAGGGGGGTTGGTTAGATGATTGTTTGGTCATTTTCAGTCCTGTCTGCCTCTTCATGATCCCATCACAGGTTTTCTTGTAAAGATACTAAAGTGATTTACTATTTCCTTCTTCAGCTCATTTTTAAAGATGAAGCAGCTGAGGTTAATACTTACCCAGTGTCACATACTTATTACACGTTTGAGGCTGCATTTGAATTCATGAAGATGAGTCTTTTTTATTCTAAACCTAGTGCTCCATCTACCATACTGCCTAGCTGCTCTGATTAGCTAAACAGTATAGCCTGAATCCTGAAGAGCTTTGAATATTATACAGAGGACTATAAATAAAAAAATACCACTTGTAATAGGGGAGCCTCTATAGATCTTTAGTCAGGAGAAAAACATTTAGGAAATTATATTTTGAGATTAGTTTTACTGTGGTATGCATGTTTGGATGTTTTGAAATCATCCTGCTGATCATTTCTCATAGAATGATAATAATTCATTACATTCATATAACACAGCTTATTCAGCGGTTCTCCAAATGATTGGTACCCATCCAATTTCCAATTCCTTGCCATTACAAAAAGAGTTGCTACAAACATTTTTGCACATGTGGGTCCCCTTCCCTTCCCTTTTTCATGAGCTCTTTAGGAAGTAGATCCAGTAGACATACTGCTGGACGAGAGAGAGAGAGAGAGAGAGAGAGAGAGAGAGAGAGAGAGAGAGAGAGAGAGAGAGAGAGATTCCCTTTCTAATTTCTGAGATGTATTACCAGCTGAAGGCTCTAGACAAACCAAAGAGAATTTGTTGTTATAAGTAAGAACTTTTAAAAAGCAAGGGAAAAAAAGATTCATTTAATTTGTACCCCCCAAAAAAGTCTCAATACAGAATATGTCTGCAGAATTTTGGTAGAAAAGAAGGTTTGGTAAATAGAAAAGTAAAGTCTTCTTCTTCAGAAGCAGCTGCCTTAGGAAATTCTCTCTCTGCTATTTTGCATTTAAAAACATTTAAAAAACCTCCTGTCTCTACAATAACAAGGGGAAAGTATTGCAATTGGGGAGGCCTAATAGGAAGCGTGAGGAGTGAGTATATCTACTAGAAGTCAAAGAAGAAGAATTCATTTTCCTTTCTTTAGCTAACCTCCATATAAAAAACACGATTAGTAATATAATGTTTTATAAAATTTAAAGTGCTACAGAGATGTAAGCTATTCTTTTTGATTTAAATATTTTGACTATCCTTAACCAAATCCCTTCCTTCTCCAATGTCTCATAATAATGTGACAATTAAAAGTCTGAGTTATTGAAGGCTAAAGTAATGGAGTTTTTGTACATGCCTAAATCACTGAAGATAGCATCAGTGAAAGACACTAGAGGATCTGCTTCCAGGAGACAAGGGTTGGTACATTTGTGAATATTCTGCAGTGCACCTACTATATGATGGAAAGTAGTCTTTTTGTATTGGCTGCATGAAGAGGCTTGACCGGGGTTTAACATTGACTGAGAAATTTAATGCTTTTCCTTCAATTAGGTCTAAGGGTGAAGGATTCCTTCACTCATAACTATCTTTCTTAGACCATATAGTCCCAGGAAACAGGTTTGGAGTATTTGGGTCTTTTTCTTTATCCTTTTTCATTTTAGGTTCAGAGAATGATGTTTCAATCCAGGAGTTTTTATTATAGAGTTCAGGAATCCAGGTTGGGTATTGAAACTATTTCAGTAGGAAAAACATGGGGAGAAGGATCCTGGGGTGGGTAATGACTGAGGCTTTGAAGTTGAATTTGGTGGAACTAAAGCTATGAAGGAACTGAGCTAAACCATAAGCCCAGTACACTTCTTCCCCTTCTTCAGAGACTGGGGTGATATTTGTAGGGAAAGAAGTTGAATTATACCCCCCAGGCATTGGTTGAAATGTTCATTTATCTATCTTTGCTATAGGTTTGATTGAAAATATCTCTATTAATCTGATATTAAAGGTTTAAATGGAATTAGGGTGCTCTTCATTGAGCTCCTAAAATGGAGGAATACAATCATTGGGGGTATAGAGAGCCAATGATAGAAATGAAGAGATTTTCAACACCCAATACTGTACCAAATAATCCTAAGGAATGGGGAAGTGGTAAAATTTGACATAAATGGCCCTCAATGAGTGGGGCCAGAGTAAACCCATGATAAACTATGCTTACAGAGTGAAAGCTGAAGAAAGGTTTGAATTGTAGGCCCAGTACTAAAGGCTTCAAGAACTACCCTCACAGAACTCCAAGAAGCTCCTCACTGGGGTAGTTATAGGGTCACCATTTTTAGATACAGCTGCCCTCAAAAAGCATTACAGAGGAGTTTCAATCAAAATCAGCAGAAGTAGTATCTAAAGTGATAAAATCACAGCTCTTTGATGCATTGAACAAATTAATTATTCGGACCAGAATTAAATTTTCTCTCAGACTAAATAATGACTGTCCTTTCTGCTTTCCCTCAAACTTCCAACTTTCCAACCTCATGCTTAGATAGTGCTCTGTAAGGTTACTGCACACAGCACATGGAGGTGAAGAGCTTGATCCCAACAGGTTCTGTGTGCCATCCTTCATTTTTCTTCATTAGTGTCTGAATGCTTTTAAAATTCTATCGCTCAGACTCCTGCCTCAGGCTCACTTGGTAGCCTGTCTGAAACATTACTTCAAAGAAATGATTGATGAACTTTGATTTGATAAAAACAGGTATACCTAAACAGCCCTCTTTAAAAGCTCTATCCCTACTCCAGAGATAGATGTGGGAAATGAGAACATATTATTCACTATAAGCAGAAAAGGGTATTGTGCCTTTTAACTTTAGTCATATAGCACAAATGGGGCAAATTCCTTGAAGGTAATCAAGACTTAGTACAATGCCTAGTATATCATAAGTAATATAATAATAAAAATAACAACAACAGTAATAATAGCCAACATCTATATAGTGCTTACTACATGCAAAGCACTGTGCTTAATAATTATTATCTTGTTGATCCTCACAACCATGCTAAGTAGTAGGTACTATTATTATACTTTTTATATATATTATTATACTATTTTATAGATGAGGAAACTGAGGTAAAGAAGGATTAAGTGACTTGCTTAGAATCACATAGTAAATAAGTATCTGAAATGGGCTGGGACTCAAGTCTTCCTTGCTCTAAGCCCAAAGCTCTATCCACTGTTCCACTAATAAATGCTTATGAATATACAGTGTTTCATCTGAATTTTACTGCCTCTCTTTATTGGCTTAATTTGCATATTTATATATGTGATCATCATGCTTTAATTGTTATTTCCCTCTGGATCATTTCATTCTTAGTTCCTCTGAACAAATCTTTCTATTGTTTTTCTGAATTCTTCATATTGGTCATTCCTTATAGCAACTTTCCATCACATTGATTTTAGTATAAATTTTTTCAGCCCTTCATTCACAGGGCACATGGGTTCCAATTTTTTGGTATTTGCAGAGAATGCTACTAGGTCCATTCTTATGTCTACTAAAACATTGCCGTGATTAGCAATCTCTTGGACTAGGAAAGGGAATATCTAGGGGAAATGTGAAATAGAGACAGGTAACACTGACAATCATTGACACAAACCTAGGACACAAACTAGACAATAAAAGTCAATGACTTAATCATTGTATAATTTTACAAGAAAAGTGTACGAAAATTCAAGCTGGGGAAACCTGGTTCGCTAGGTAGCCATAATTTGGGCAGACACAAGGATATACCTGTTCACAATGTTCAGGAAAAAGCAAGCTTATTCTTTAAAATGTTAATGTCGATATCATTTACTAGTTATGTTGTGAAATCTTGATCTAATTAGAATAAGCAGTGTTACTACACTGTACACAAAAGATAGGCCCACTGGGTGGCTAACCCAAAGCTTCTTAAATTGTAGGTCTCAGACCAATTATGAGGTCATATAGTTAAATGTGGGAAGTCACTAAATTATGATTTATTTTCAGTAAATGTTTAATTTGGATGCCTATTTTATAAACCTATATATATCTTGATGAAAAAAAGTCTCAAATGAAAAAGTTTAAGAGACCCTGCTAACTCATAATTCACTGTATATTTAACCCAGAGTTTGAAGAGATTTCAGAGACTATTGACTTCAACTCTCTCCTTCAGAAAACTGAGATGAAAAATTAAGTGAAGTTGCCCATGGCCACAAGGTCACAAGTGTTAGAGTTAAATGGTACCTGGATCCTATCTATCCTACAAGAATATCCACTCACACCCTACTTCTCACACAGTTCTTTCAGACCTCAAGCCCAGTGAGGTATTTACACAATTAGCACAGCACTACCACTGTCTTGTTCTCTTGTTTTACATGTATTGACTTCTCCTTCTGATTATTAGTTCTGACACTTAGATTATAAACTCTCAGCGCTTTGAAGAGAGGGACCACTTTTTGTGCTCCTCCAGAACCCCCTACTACACCCCATCAGCACTGTCTTAAGCACATACTAGAAGGCAATAATGACAGAAGAAATGGTAACCCTGAAATGCTTGAAAGAGTGCTTTTTCCCTATTATATTTGCTACCATCATTAAGCATGTGATTTTCATCTCATTCTTACCCAAGAAAAGTATGTATAACACTAAAAATAATTTTAAAAGTAAAATATAAAAATATACACAATCAGAAAGAACATTCAGGCACTGGAACAAGAGATAGAAAGGACTGGTGTCTCCATCTCTCCTCTTCCAAAATGGTAGCTGAGAAGAGTTTATGCCCAGCTACCAACATTACTAATCATGGGCTCATGCTCCTGAATCAATCTTAGCACAGTACCTGGCTATTCCCTTGTGCTTTATAATCCCAGATGATGATAGTTCTTTCTGTGACAGCAACAATTCGTTTTAGCTGAGGAAGGTAATCACATCCTGTAATCCAAGAAGTGTCCTAGAAGAAAAGCAAGAGGTTTTTCTTTTTTCTTTACTCTTTTTTTTTGAGGCAGTTGGGATTAAATGATTTGTCCAAGGTCACATGGCTAGAGAGTGTTAAGTGTCTGTAGCCACATTTGAACTAAAGTCTTCTGACTCCAGAGCTGGTACTCTAACCACTGCTCCATTCAATTGCCTCTAATCAGGACATCTTACCTCATTTTACACATCACATCTCAAACTTTTTGGACTCAGTATCTCCTTGATACCCTCAAAAATTATACTGTTCACCGAAGAGGTTTTGTTTTTATGGATTTAATGATAATAATAAATAACAATAACATGTATATACACTTACTATAATTATTGTTTCATTTGATCTTTACAAGTACTCTAGAAAGTAGGTGATATGTCCTGGATCACACAGCTAGTAAACATCTAAGGCTGGAATTGAAGGTCTTCCTGATTCTAGGCCCAGCACTCTATCCACTCTGTCACCCAGTTGCCTTGTTTTCATTAAGTCATATACTTTAGGAATATTTGGGAAAGAAGAGTGTTCGAGGTGAAGGAGTCAAGAGAATGCTTCACAAGGGAGGTAAGAACTGAGATTAGCCCTGGAGGAGAATAAAGATTTGAAAGGCAGAGATGAGGTAGGGTGTTATAACAGGGATGGGAGACCACACGCTTGGCTGGAGCACAGAGTACACAGGGGAATAATGTGTAAAACGTTTGGAATGGTTGATTAGATGAGTATTAGATTATTTAGTTGTTGTGGTTTGTGATCAGATGTAATTAGACATTGATGTCTGATTCTTTATGACCCATTTGGAATTTTCTTGGCAAAGATAAGTAGAGTGGTTTGCTATTTCCTGCTCCAGTTTATTTAAGAGATGAGGAAACTGAGGCAGAGTTAAGTGACTTGCTCAGGGTCAAACAGTTATCAGATCACCATTTTCTTCTCCAGCTCATTTTACAGATGAAGAAATGAGGCAAACAGAATTGACTTGTTCAAGGTCACAGAGATAGTAAGTATCTGATGCCAGATTTGAACTCAGATATTCCTTTCTCTAAGCCCAGTTCTCTATTCCTGTGGCACTTAGCTATAATATTAGATTATGTAGAGCCTTAAACATCAGCAGAGTTTTTCATATTTTATTCTAGAGGAATAAGAAGCTGCTGAAGGCTTTTGAGGAGGGTAATTACAGGGTTATATCTGTACCTTAGGAAAATAAGTTTGGCAGCCATATGCAGAAAGAGCCAAAAAAAGGAGAGGGGAAGAGGGAGGTCAAAAAATGCAATTATAGAAATCTAGATTAGTAGCAATGAGAACTATAATAGATAGTTGGCTATGTGAGTTGAGGAAAGGAGGAAGGTACATGTCCTATAGTGGAGATAAAATAAACAAGAATTGGCAATCATTTGAATAGGGAGAGAAGAGGTATAGTTCCGAATTCCAAATCCAATTCTACACATTTTTCCCTCTTTATCAATGAATTGATTCTAATCTCTGAGACACTTTGTTTTCCCTTTTCTTCCTTTTCTCTGTCACCTTCCCTTTTTTAATCTCAAATTTCTTCTAGTTCTCCCCCTTCCTAAATCTTCTCAGCTCTAAAAACAAATAAAAATTATTCCAGGGTTTGTTTACAGTTATTTACTTATTATTTAACTCTCTTTTTTTTCAGCCTTCCCCTCACTTACCACCACTCTTCCTATTCTCAGCAAATGACCCAGCACTCTTATGTCACTTTCCTTTCTGTGAGAAAGAATGAGGTTCTAAGAAATCACTGACATTTCAGTGAAAGTGAATTTAATGTATATTTTAAAAAGAGAATCCTAAAGAAAAGTAGCATTGTCCAATGGAAAGAGCAATGCATTTATGAAAAGTAAAGTCAAGGTTCAGTCCCAGTCCTGCCATTAACAATTGATATGAACATCTTCGTTATTTTTAGATATCTCCTATTTAACATGTCCAAAAAACAATTCATTATCTTACCTCCAAACCATTTCTTTTTTTATACTTACCCATTACTGTCAAAAGTATTAACATCCTCTTAGTCATCCATGCTCTCAGTTTCAGAATTATGTTGTACTCTCTCACACTCACCCTACGTATTGTTCTGGGTGAGATTTAACTCATAACTCCAAGCCCAACACGATTTCTTATAAACCATGAATCCAAACTTGCTGCTAAGTTCAATATTGGTTCCACTATCTTTTTTCAATTCTTATACCTTATTGCATTACAATATCTCCAACACCCATCAACAGGATGTGGAAGGAGGCGATTTCTCCTCTCCTACTCTATTTGGGGCTATGGGAAGAATAATAGCATCTAATAGCATTTTCTCTCTACCTGACAACTGAAGGGAAGAATAAAGCCAACAATCTTTTTTTTTTCAAGTTTAAAATTCAAGAGGCTTTCAAATATTTTCTCAACTTATTTAAAATAGTTCTTTTCCTGCTGTTCCCAATTATAAACCAGGACCACTATATTTATTACAGAGTATGCCTTACCCATTTTTCTGAATAACTGAGAATGAATTTAACATGTTAGGGTTTTCCCCAATTCTGATCTATGATAACTGGCTCACTACAGATCATGGTAGATGTTTTAAATTAAATGATTGGCATCCTTTCTCAGTGGATTTTGATTTACTCAGATTTGCTTTATATTTAACTCTCCTCTCCTTTCAAAAAAAAATATATATATATATATGTAGGCTTGATCCTTTGTACAGATATTCAAGATTCAAAATCTTTACATTTCTGTCACCTCATTTCATAGTGCAGTAGAAATTCATAATGAATACTCATTGAGGGCTCTCATACTCCCCATATAAAACAGCAGAACATGAAGGCTTTCATATTTTTAGGCCAATTCAGGTGCTTTCAATTTATTGCTGAGAAACTGTCCTTCAACTTTCCTTTCAGTTAATTAAAAAATAAATGAAATACTTACTGTAACATTGATGTTTGCCTGAACTCTCATCTGCAGTAAAAAAAAAAAAAAAAAAAAAAAAAAAAAGCAAAGCAAAGCAAAGCAAGAAGGAAGTATATTAGACATTGCAGTTAAGCAGAAGAATATTAACACTGAGCACACTCTAAAATGGAACCATTTTTATGTTGATAATTCATGTCATCCTCCTTCACTAAGGGACCGCTTTCCTCCCCAGCTTGTTCCTTCATCCTCCTGAAAAGCTAGCAAAATGGCAGAATCCAAGTTCTCTTTGACATGTCAGGCAATTAAAAGGCTTATCTTGAAACATGCTGATGACAGCTCTGCTTTTCTTATTCTTTCCCCTTGATTTTGTACTTTTTTTTTACTAAGTAATTCATTTCCCTCACACTACAACACTCATTAAATTCTTTCTGTTACAATTATATGTTGCTTAGCTCCCTGTGATGAAAAGTTTATAGTGAAATGATATTAGTAACAGGATTTTTTGTAAATCCTCTAAATAATAATAATAGGAAATATTTATATAACCCTTTGAAGTTTACAAAAATCTTTGAGTGTTATCTCTTTTGATCTTCACAACTTTGTGACATAAGTAGTTAGTATACTTATTTTACAGAAGAGGAAACTGAGGATTGGTGAATTTAAGTGATTTGCCAATGACTATCACACAACCAATAAGTGTCTGAGGAAGGATTAAAAACATTTATTAAAGGTCCTTTTAAGAGTCCTATTAAGAATCCTTCCTCCCCCCCCCCCCATCTAAAAAAAAAAAAAGGAGGAAAAAAATGCTTGTCTGCCTTATGATTATGAGTCCATCAATGAGGAGGGAGGAATTTGGAACACTCTAAAATCGAATTGAATAATTGGTTTAAGGGTATTGTGATCTAGGCGCTATACTGAGTTTTGGGGAATCAATGAAAGGGAAAAATAATAATTCTCATAAAATCTTTTTTTGGATGCTGTTATTATTTCCATTTTTATAGTTGAGGAAATTGAGGCGGAGTTTACCTTTGTCCAAAGTAATATAACTGGTAAATGTCTGAAGCTAAGTTTCTTTTTAGAGATAAGAAAACTAAAGTTTTGAAAGGAAAAGAGAGAAAAGAGAGGGACTATCAAATAATTTTCATTTCTGTTTTTTTAACTCCCCTCAAACTACTTGCCTGTAATTGAAGTTACATGCTGAAGGCCTTTTAATTCCTACAGAGGTTTTATAATCCTTAACACTAGCCATCATTTAACTTTTTTAAAGTTTCATGCATATCATATTACAGCATTTTCATTTTATATTCTTTCATCTTTCATAAATCAGAAAATTCATATATTCTATTTACTTTTCCATAAATAACATGAATTATGGATCAGATTATTATAAGTTGTTATAATGTGATCACTCATTTTGTCTTTTGATAAATTACTCTAATTATAACAACAACAAAAATTTCTCCTCCTCCCCCCCAACCTCTCCCCTATGCAATAGAAAACTACATACAGTTAGATGACACAATGGATAAAGTCCTGGACCTACAGTCAGTAAGATCTTAATTGAAATTCAGCCTCAGACATTTACTAGTTATGTGATCCTCAGCAAATCACCTAATTTCTACCTGCTGTAGTTTCTTCAACTGAAAAAATGGGAATAATGATAATATCCTCTATTCTCCTATGTTTATTGTAAGGATCAAATGTAAAACACTTAGCATAGTACCTGATACACAGTAGATATTTAATGAATACTTATTTCCTTCCTTTTTTCTTTAAGACATTTAACATTTTAAATAATTAATTTTAAAATTTGAGTTAATGCCAATTATACTTGCAAATTTAATTGATGTATTTAATTACACTTACATGTTAGAAACAGGACATATGATTTTAAAATAGTAAATATTCTGTGTATGTGTGTGTATGTAGATCTGGATATAAAGACATCCATACAAATGTTTATCTGACTGGATAAAAACATCTATTACGCACACATTTTTCCCTTACTGGAAATATATACACTCACTAAATTTCATTTTTGAAAAACTTTAGTGAAATACCATGAATATTTTTTTAAAATAAAAATTATAAGCCTCTCAATTCAGATTATATTTTGTTCTCAACCAATTTTGATTTCTAGGAAAGATGAAAAAACAACCCATTGTTACAGAAAGACTAAGTCACAAGAAATATGATAGAAAAGTCCTTGTTAGGGAAAGAAGAAAAAGGTACTAATTACAGTTTTCAGGTCTTTCATAAACAAAACCCTTTCTACAGCTGCCAATGAACTGAGAAACTGGAACATTTAAATTATATTAATACTAAATTATTTTTACAGATTCATAATGATATTATATGGAAATTATTGGCATGCTTCCTATTAAAATCTTCCAGGGATACTTTGGGTTGGAGGTGAAAGCTTATGAATTTAAGAAGTTAAAAGACACTCAAAATCATTCTGAGTGACCAGATTGCATATTTCACAGGGTACTCTCAAAACCATTTCCCTTATGAAATGTTTTTAATTTTTTTTCATTTGAGTGCTAATCCAGGTTTATGTTATGATTGTGTCGTACTACGCTGTGCAACATAGGATTCTGGGATGGTGCCAGATTTGGTATTTTCAATATCATAAAAATGGACTGGGGAGTCTGCATTCCCCTCAGCAACTTATTTGTATTTTTATTTGGGATGATAATTTCAAACTATGGTTTGCAATTTTGGCTGTGCTTGATGCATTACTGAAAATAAGTAATAAAAAGGCAACTTTTAAAATTACCTTACTGTTGAAGACAGTTATTGATCCTTTCTGAGTTGCTATTATCAGGAAATTCAGTTGAGGAATCTTGACGAGACATTTAACCACATCACGTTTCCTGCCACCTGTCAATGGCATAATAATTCATTTGCTCTCCCAGCCAAAAAGACTCCAAAATCTTTGTGTTAGGTTTAAAAACTACCTTTTCTTAAAGACATCTCAGAGCATAATTAAGTCAGAAAAGAAGTCAACCAAACAATAATAGCTCCTGGTAACTCCCTATTTATCCATAGAACATTAATCTGATGACATAGAAGTAGGAAATGACATGCTTCATGTGACCTTCAAATAGACAGCTCTGGTCCTAAGAAAGGGCCCAAATTTTCTATTACTTTCTGCAGAGTGGGATTTTTTTTTTTTTTTTTGTTTTTATTTGATAAAGCATTATCTCTCCACTGAGATTATCTCTGCTTAAGAATGTCAACTTTCTCCAAGTCACAGTAATTTACTAGATAGAGTTGATGCCATTTGAATTGCTCCAATATTAAAGAACAAGACTAACTTACTTGTCTGGTTTCATTTTATTGTGGTTTGTTTTCAAATAATTTTGAAAACATAAAATATATCTAATCAAAGCCCTTCACTTATATGAAATATATAGTATAAATAGCACACAAGATAAATTGGCCAAAGTTGTTATGGTTCCAAGAAGGATCAAACAGAACATATAATGAACCTTGAATATGTCAAGGTAATTCTTAAAGCTACTACCAGGTTGTCTTTTGCTCCTTCAAATTTCATAGTTTTCATACAAAGTTACCATACCCTTTCATGAAGACAAGATGCTTGCTTCAAAAATAGTGACATGAAAAATAATCCCCAAAATCGTGGAATGCTTTCTGTAAGACTAGCCAATTATTCATTATTTCAATTTTTGATTCACAACAATGTCACATCAATATAGAACTTCCCTGATATAACTATTGGAATAATTTCTTCTTTTGAATAGTATTTGATTTTTCCAAATACATACAAAAGAAGTGTCAACATTCATATTTGCAAAATCTTTTGTTCCAAATATTTCTCCCTCTTTTCCTCTTTTTCCTTCCTCCCCCCCAAGACAACAAGCAATCCAATATAGGTTAAATTGCAATTCTTCTAAACATATTTCCATATTTATTCATGCTGCCCAAGAAAAATCAGATCAAAAGAGAAAAAAAAGAAGAAAGAAAAAAACAAGTAAACAACAACAAAAAAATGAAAATGCTATGCTTTGATTCATATTCAGTCTCCATAGTTCTCTCTTTGAATGTGGATGGCTCTTTCTATCACAAATCTATTGGAATTGGCCTGAATTACCTCATTGTTGAAAAGAGCTACATCCATCAGAGTTGATCATCACATAATCTAGTTGTTGTACAGTGTTCTCTTGGTTCTGCTCACTTCACTGAGCATCGGTTCATGTAAGTCTTTCCAGGTTTTTCTGAAATCAGCTGCTTGTCATTTCTTATAGAACAATAATATTCATAACATTCATATACCATAACTTATTCAGCCTTTCCCAAATTGATGGGCATCACTCAATTTCCAGTTCTTTACCTCTACAAAAAGGACTGCTACAAACTTTTGTACATGTGGGTCCTTTTCCCTTTTTCATGAACTCTTTCGGATACAGGCTAAGTAGACACATTGCTGGATCAAAGGGTATGCTGAGTTTTACGTCTTTCCCCCCCCCCCCCTGAGGCTGGGGTTAAGTGACTTGCCCAGGGTCACACAGCTAGGAAGTGTTAAGTGTCTGAGACCAGATTTGAACTCTGGTCCTCCTGAATTCAAGGCTGGTGCTCTATCCACTTTGCCACCTAGCTGCCCCCTATGCTGAATTTTATGGCCCTTTGGGCATTGTTCCAAATTATATTAGTATTAATGGAATCATTTCTAAGAATGTTTGAACTATCTACTAAAGGGAAAATAATTGCCATTTGCCACATCTGATTTATTATGTAACTTGAATGATGAAAATATGTTTATTAACATTACAATTCCCTTTAATCTCCTGGTGGGGGAGTCTTCCCAATCTTTCTTGGGAACTTTGTTTTAGGGAAATGGTGAGAGTAAAATATCTCTTTTTGAAACTATTGTCTAGTAAAATATTGCCACATAAATTAAAAAGTTGTAAAATTCCTTGAGTATATAAAAATGGAACTAACTTTGACAACACCTATTATTCATATGAAGCAAAACATACTGCAGGGAGAGATCTGATCACTAAAATTGTATGCTGCTCCCACAATTAATAGTGGATAAAATGCTGGGTTCTGAGTAGAAAGCTGGGTTTCAAATTTGTGTCTAATAATTAATAAATGTGTTAAGATTTTGAGCAATCATTTATTTTCTTTAAGCTTTACTAATCTATAATAAAACCAACTTTATATAGGTAATAATGAGACTCAAATTAGATAAAGCATGCAAATATCTTGGGCAAAATGAAAAGCATTATATCAATATCTATCATTGTTGGTTGTTATTTTCCAAGTAGAGTCAAAATTAAAGTGGAATTCTCTATAGATAATGATATCTTTTTGTTTTCAAATAACATGGTGATGACTGCTTCAAGACCCACTAATGCCAGAATTTGTTCTTACTAACCACATAGAAAAAAATAAAACAAACAAAAAACCAAGTGATTAAAGAATACCTTGTGCTTGGACCAGTGGTTTAAAATTCAAAAAAAAAAAGTTCTACTAATTATACAAGAATCTCTGCAAGTCACATATTTAACTAGAAAATTTGTATTTTATTGTATTTTTATTCATTTTGTTAAATATTTCCAAGTTACATTTTAATTTGATTTGGGCTATATTCAAGAGGTACTGTCTATAGGTCGTGCATTTGGCATTTCTGGTTCAGACTTCAATAGAAAGAAGTATCAGAAAGAGAGATGCAGAAAGACAATGAACTGGGACCAGAAATAAATAGAAGGCCTGAGGGAAGCTTGGTAACAATTAGGATTTTTCTAAGCATTTAAAAAATTATTAGTAATTTTCATGTGTTACATAATTTTATTCTCAACACTCTGAGGAAGTACTTGTCCAGTCATTTCAGTCATTTCTGACTGTAGTGACCCATTTGGGTTTGTTTGTTTATTTTGAAAGACACTAGAAGGCAGCCAGTTGCTGCAGTGGATAGAGAACCAATCGGAGAACCTGAGTTCAAATATCGCCTCCGACACTTAACACTTAACACTTTCTAGCTGTGTGACCCTGGGCAAGTCACTTAACCTCAATTGCCTCAGCAAAAAAAAAAAAAAAAAAAAAAAAAAAAGAAAGAAAGAAAAGAAAAGAAAAGAAAAGAAAGAAAGAAAGGAAGAAAGAAAAGAAAACAAAGAAAGAAAGATACTAAACTGTTTTACTAGTTCATTTTGCAGATGAGGAAACTGAGGCAAGTAAGATTAAGTGACATACCCAAGGTCATACAGCTAGTAAGAGTCTGAGGTTGGATTTTTACTCAGGTATACCTGATTCCAGCCGAGTGCTCTATGCACTATGGTGCTACCTAGCTGCCTAATTATTGTTTGGATCCTGATTGACTCATTGAGTATAAATAAAAATCATTTCTGCTTTGGTCAGAAACCTTGAGGATCTTCCCTCCCAGATTTATTTAGTTAGTTTTGAGGAGTTTTTTTTTGCCTTTTTTTTTTTTTTTTGGACTAGATGAAAGAGGAGATTTTTTGCCTCAATTGCTACCCAATCTTAATCACTAAATGGGTGCAGCCTCAAACTAAGACTTATTGAAGACCTTAGCTTAAAAAGGCCACAGTCTCCTATTATATCTAACACCATGTCATCCTCATCTGTATCTTGAAACTGGACTCAGATGGTTCTAAAGGAGAATGTGATGTTGATGACCTTGCACATCCCTCCCTCACTTAAGTCCAATTCACTTACATGACACAGCATCACCTCCCATGGTCCTCTTGAGAACAAAGGACAAACAAAGCAGCAACACCAATCTTTCTTTTATAATAGTCCTAAGAAGTTAAATAAATTGCCAATGTTTACACTACTCAAAGCAATTTAGTAAGATTTTATTAGACATTGCTGTGTACAGGTCATTAATGCTACACACTGTAAAGTTAATAGAGGTTCAGAATTTGCATTCAATAGGCACAGACTTAAAGGAAGCAAGCACAAGTTTATTATTACTCAAAACATTGTTTCAAACAAGACATGAGGGAAGAAGTAACTTGTAACATAGAATTAACACACAACTAACAAATACAGCTATCACTATAACAATAAGGATAATAGAAAAACAAACATCATCATCATTCCAGGGAAGCACCAACACCTGCATTTCTTGGCTGGAGAATCCTGAGTCACAGCCGGTCAGGGTCCCTGATGGGAAGATCTCAGGCAGAAAGAGCATCCTCCCCATGGGTGAGATTCCAAAGTGCCTTTCCTACTATGGGGTTTTTATAGGCTGAGAACAAAGAAAGGACTATGCTAAGTATTCTTCTTTGATATGTCACTCTCCAGACAAAACAACCTTCCAGATGTAAGGTGCTTCTGTCTGGAGGGACCCACCAAGAAGAATAGTTTATTCATTCCTTTAGATTGACTGTCTTTTCTAAGGGAACTGTCCAGATTTCTGGAGCAAGCACATGTCAGCAATAAAGAAAGATCTTTAATCAACATACAAGGAAAGTGGCCTTCCCCTTCTATACCTCTTGGCATTTATATCAGATAATTACTGGAAGCACATTCTCATGTTCTCAGCAAAAAGTTACACAAAGAACATGGCTGAGAATCACTAAGATTCCTTATATATGCTGAAAATAAAAATACTTTCATAAAAGGGAAAATAGCCCCTGTCTTCAAAGTGCTTACATTTGACTGGGATTCTCAAAACATTTTCTTATATTAACACAGCTAAGAAACATCAGAAGTAGGAATCAAAACCAGGTTTCTATCGACTCCAAACTGCTTTTCTTAGGGCACAAACCCTTACTTCCTTTAGCTGGTAAAAGGCCACTAGATAGATAAGAGTATTTTATTTGGAGTCAAGAAGACCTGAATTCAAATCCTGCCTCAGATACTTATAAGCTGTGTGACTCTGAACAAGTCACTCAACCTCTGCCTCCATTTCTTGACCTGTAAAATGGAGATAATAATAGCACTGACCTGCCAGGATTGTCATGAGGGTAAATGGAGATAATATGTGAAGAATTTTGTAAACCTTAAAATGCTATATAAATATTACCATTATAAAGAATGGATTATGGATCTCTTGCCATCAGAATTGCTTGTTTTTTGTTTAATTTTAAATATCTTTTGTTTTTACATTGCCTAAAATTTCCCCTGTATTCCTCACTTCTTTTTCCTCCAAGAAAGCCATTTTGTGTAACAAAAAACATATATTTTTTTTTATTTTGAGGGGAAGGCAATCAGGGTACGAAGTGACCTTCCCAGGGTCATATAGTAGTAAATGTCTGAGGCCACATTTGAATTTAGGTCCTCCTGACTTCCAGTCCAATGCTCTATTCTACTGCACCACCTATAACCCCAAAGAATATTTTTTCAACAACAAAAAAAAAAACAAAACAAAAAACAAAACAAAAGCAAAATGTAAAGATTAAAAAAAATTTCCAAGAAAATGGAAAACTGAAAAACTCAGAAAAAAAAAAAAAAACATGATCCATATTCCATACTCATGGACTTCCAATCACTATAAAGGTAGGAGAAGTATCTTCTGCTATCTTTTCTTTGATGCCATGCTTGTTTTTGTTTTTGTTTTTGTTTTCCTTTCACTTTTTGGCTGAGGCAATTGGGATTAAGTGACTTGCCCAGGGTTACACAGCTAAGCATTAGAATGTTAGATTCTGAGGTTGGATTTGAACTCAGGTTGTGCTGATTCCAGAGCCGATGTTCTATCCACTGAGCCATCTAACTGTCCCTCATGCTTGTTCTTTGTAATTTTGAAACATTCACTCTTGATTTTTTTGTAGTGGTTGTTCTTTTTATTTACATTGTTAAAATTGTTTTTTTTATTATTTTTTGGCTCTGTTTATTTTACTCTGTATCAGTCAGTACATGCAAATCTTTTCATGCTTCTCTATATTCATCCTACTTCTTACTTTACAGTAATATTTCATTATATTCATGTGTCATTTTAATTATTCCCTAATCCATGGGTATCTACTTTGTTTGTAATTCCTTGCTACTATAAAAAGTACTCATATATTTAGTTTAGTGTAGAAGTGTACTACTTTTTTTTTTAAATCAATGATTTCTTGGGGTATATGCCTGGTAGTGGGATCTCAGTGACAAAGAGTATGGACACTTAACCACCACTTCTGCATAATCCAAATTACTTTCCAAAATGGTTTTATGAAATCTCTACCAAAATTCCTCCACTAGTTATTCTTTTTAGGGAAAGTTCCAATTGATCAATATTATTTTCAAAAATAAAATATCCAATGATCAATTATTATAAAACTGATTCTTTTAAGTAATTCAGTGATACAAGGCAATTCCAATAAACTTTGGATGGAAAGCACTATGTTTCTAGAGAGAGAATTATGGCTACTGAATGAATGTGGATCTACACATACTATTTTCATCTTTTTTCCCTTCTGTTTTTTTTCATGGTTTTTTCCTTTTGCTTTGATTTTTCTTTCCTAATATGACTCATATGGAAATATGTAGAAAACTGAATGTACATGTATACCCTAAATAAATAAACAGAAATTTAAAAAATATAAAGTACCTAAAACTTGTCTGATTGTACTCTAGTTGTGGTATGATTAGAGAAAAGTTATGTTGGGACTATTAAAATCTTCTGATGTGGCAATATATTTCTTTTAATACTTCTTAAAATTGAATTGCCTTTTTGACAGTCATATCATATTTCTAACTTGTATTAAAATTTCAGTTCATAAAAATTACAAGCTAATGTTTTCCAAGAATTGCTTCTCAGTCATGTCTCTGATAGTTATTCAGTGATTTTATTTTTCATCTAAATGTTAGACTTTACATTTTATCCCAATGAAATTAAATCTTGTTATCTTCAGCCTATTATTCTAGTTCATTGAGATCTTTTGGGATAAAGGTTTTATTATCCAACGCATTAGCTATTCCTTCCAATCTTTTGTTATTGGTCAATCTGATTCAATATTGTTTTTACATTCATACAAATCACTGATGAAAATGTTAACTAGAAGAAAACCAAGTATGGTTTTTCAAGAAAACCTGAGGCAATCCACTAAAGAATGATACCTAAAGTAATGATCTATTAATCAAAAGAATTTATTTCTGGTCAACTCGTACTAAATCTATCTGATACACTTATTGTACATTGCTGAAGCCACATACCTCCATCTTATCCATAAGTATTATTAGGAGAGATTTTGTCAAAAGTTTTCCTAAAACTAAAAATTTGAATTCCAAAGTATTCTCCTGTTCTACTATTATTCAGTTGTTCAATCATTTTTCAGTCCTGTCTGACTCTTTGTGACTCCGTTTTGGATCACCTTAGCAAAGACACTAGAGTGGTTTGACATTTCCTTCTCCAGATCATTTTACAAATGAGGAAACTAAAGCAAACGGGGTTAAATGACTTTCCTAGAGTCACACAGCTAATAAGTATCTGAAGCCAGATTTTAAATAAGATGAATCTTTCTGATTTCAGCCTGGCATTCTATCCACTGTGATATCTAGCTTGACTAGTCTAGTAACTGTCAAAAAGCAAAATACTAGTTTGAAATGACTTTGGTTAAAAATCTATGCTAGAATAGTTATGATTTATATTTTAAATGTTACAAAATGTCTTAGTGATCTTTCCCAGATTTTTACCAAGAATTAATGTCAAGTTCCATGACATATTTTTAATCAACCATATTCTTTCTGTTTTTGTAAATCAGGAAAATATATGCTTGTTTCTGTCTTGTGTCACTTTCTTTCTGCATGATTCCAGAGATCACTGTCAGATAAATTTACAATCATAATTGGGAGTTCCTGCAATTCTCTTAAATCTAATTTATCTGGTTCATGTAACTTCATCATATCTGTTATACTGAATTTTGGCCAATAAAATACTCTCCTACCATCATATTTTTGTTTTTCATTTTCTTGCTAGTTATTTTTGCTATACTTAACAGTTTGAAGTTAATTTTTAGGAAAAGAAAACATTTTCATGTTCTATTCAAGCAAAGGTTCTATCTCCTTATACTTTGATAAAGTACTTTTTTGTTGTCCATAGAACTTATGGCTAACCTTTTGATGTTAGTAACTAACCTTTCTGATTTTTTTTTTTCAGTATTTTGTCAGTCTTTTTTATCCCCATTTATCTGGCCTTGATTATATCTCCCATCTATGTCAATTTAAAAAATCTGAATTCATTCATGAATACTTTAAAACCATGAGTTCCTCTACATAGCTGCTGTTAGAATCAATTATGATTATCTCACCGAAATTTCATTTTCAAGATATGGGTTCCTACCTTTCCTATTCCTGAAGTTTTTAAATACAACATGTTTCAAAAATTCTTAAAAATCTAAATTACAGATCATACCATGGCCATTGCTTACCTCATTATTTCATGGTCATCAGCTCCCTGAGCTTTATTTACATATTCTCTCCCCTATTCAACTATGACCTCCTTGAGACAGGACCAGTACTGTTTTGAGTTTGGTTTTTTTGGTTTGTTTGTGCCTTTCTTTGTATCTCTAGTACTTTGCACAGTACCTAGCGTATAGTAGGCATTTCATAAATGCTGAATGATTGACAACTTTAACAAACAATTCCACACATTATTGGTAGGGATAAAATCCAGAACAAAAATTTACCTGGTCACTTCTCAGTCGTTAATAATAAAAATATCAACAAGAATTTATTAATTTCTCTACTTTGATCAGCAAAATATCTCCAGCAGATATCTATCCATTTGAAGTCCCCACTCAGAACTATACCCTCCTTCAGAATGAACTATGGGATTTGGACCAGAAAACCTTATTGCAGTTTATTTCCACCTCAGTATTGTTCTTATTTCTTCCTTTTTTTGAGCTTCACCCACCAAATGACTTCCATCATGCTATATCCACAGCAAGGATTTGTCGTTTTCTACAAAAGTTTATCCCTTATTTTTTAATAGTATTAAACTCTTTCCCTTTCTATATAATCTGTTCTATTTGAATGAGGTATACCCTTTTATTATGATATTCTAGTCACTGGTCATGATGGGGGTTGAGATCCCTTTAAGATTCCTTTCTAATTGTCCAACCCATGACTGACCTTGATTCACAAATCCTGGTCAAAGGCACCCTTTGAATATCCGGCCCCAGCCCCACTATCAGCTCAGCTTCCCCCCAGCCTTCACCTGATCTGAGCTAACTGAAAAGCCCACCAAGAACTGTACACATATTCTCTCCATGATGGTCGGGATCTTTCTTGGATCCAAACCAGTCTGAAAAGTTAAATCCCTCTGATACATCTATTCAATTTCTACAATGTACTTTCTCTTTAAAACTCCCTACTTTTATTTGGTAACCAAAACATTAAGATCACCTGTACTGACAAACTCTTCATTTACTCCTTTCCTCTTAAAATAGCTAAAGAATCTTTATTATTTTTTTTTTTTGGCCATATCATTTGTTCCCATTCAAATCCAGAAATGGATTGTATACTTTAGGCTTGTCTTGTTTCAGGAAGCTGTTTAAATACATACTTTATGCAACCTAATCTAAGAGAAAAAGTTAAGCACCAACTATTTGCAAGACACTGTTCTAGATGCTAGCAATTCAAAGAAAAGATTCAAAGCAGTCCCTGACCTCAAGGAACTTAGACTCTACTGTTGGCACTTGGATCTCTTACTATGACCCTGTTCCAACATTTAGTCTTTTCCACACCTTTTATCAAGGCGTCTTCTATCATCATCTTCTTGGGAATTAAAAAAATATCCATATGTCAGTAATAGATATTATTACCCTTGGTTATATTTGTGGCTTTTTTGGAGTATGGGAAACTTCTTTTCCTCAGAAGATCCAAATATAAAACTCTGTGAAAAGAAACTACTCTACTTATTACATGGTTTCATCTGCTCAGAAGTTCCTTATTCTTTTCTGTGTGACAGCCTTTGACCTCCTAATATTTTCATGCTTGCATCTCTTAGTAGACTTCTCTGGAATCTTTTTTTTTTAATCCTTCCAAGCAACATTTATTCTCCTTGATAAGGTGGAGAGCAGAGATGCACTCCTCTAATTCAGGAATTCAGTTCAATCAAATACATGAAGAATCCCTTATATACAAGCCCTAAGTGCTAAACAAAAACAAAATAAATCTTGTATTCAAGGAGGTTCTACTTGCATTCTGAGAGGTATAACACACACATACAAAAGTAAATGCCAAATCTACATAAACAGTTCAAAGACAGACATATAAAGTACTAACAATATAAGGGATTGGGATCAGTCTTATATAGATGGCTCGAACAATGCTTTGCAGGAACTTAGGAATCCTACAAGGTAGCGGTTACAAGAGAATGCATTTCAGGCATGATGGACAACCTATGAAAAGTCAGATAATTGCACTGAGAATTTAAGTAAGAAGTTGATTAGGGTCATACAGAAAATATGTCTCAGAGACAGGACTAGATCCTATGTCTTTCTGACTGAAATTCATTCTCCACAATGCTTAATATAGAATGATGATTTAGAAATAAGGTGTTGTGATTATCATTCAATATTAAAGCTATAATAGAATATTAATAACTGAAATTTATATAGTGCTTTGAATGTCTACTGTACAATTCATGAATTAGGTAACCCAAGTATTATTATTATTATTATTATTATTATTATTATTATTATTATTACTATAAGCAAACTGAGACTCAAAGGTAACATGATTTAGGCTATAGTTTAATATATGTGAGATATTCCTCACTCCTAATCAAGTGCTCTACCCATTGTGCCATATTTTCTCTCAGCGGGAACTTAAAAGATTATTGAAACTCTTCAATTTAATAGCAATAGCAACAATAGCTCACATCTATATAACAGCATGTACTAGGCACTGTGCTAAGTACTTTATGATTATTTTTTCATTTGATCTTCACAACAAATCTAAGAAATAGGTGCTAATATTACATATTTTATAGATAGGTAAAGTGAAATCTACAGAGGGAGAGTTGAGTGACAGACTTCTAACTTACTAACATGTGTCATCATGGAGCAGCTAGGTGGTGCCGTAGCATACACTACATTGGATTTTGAGTAGGGAAATTTTATTTTCCTGAGTTCAAATGTGGCCTAAGACATTTACTAGTTCTATCCTGAGCAAGTCACATAACCCCATTTGCCTGATATTTGTAAAATGAGCTGGAGAAGGAAAGGGCAAAACACACCAATATCTTTGTCGAGAAAATCTCAAATGGGATCAAGAAGAATCATACATGAATAAAATAACTGAACATAATGTGACATTGTTCTTATCTGTGGACATGGAGTGAATACCCTAGTACCATGTTCCCAGAGAGCCAATATATTGTAGTAGAAAAGCATTGGATTCAGTGAGGAGTTCTGGGGCTGAGCCTCTCAATAAGTAGATATGCCAATAGTGGGCAAGTCAATCAGTCTTTTTGAGCCTTGATTTTCTTTTCTTTTTTTTTTTTTAAGTAATAGCCTTTTGTTTTTCAAAATGCTTGCAAAGATAGCTTTCAATATTAGCCCCTGCAAAAACTCTGTGTTCCAAGTTTTTCTTCCTCCCTTCCGCTTCCCCCAAATAACAAGCAATCCAATTTATGTTAAACATATGAAATTCTTCTATACATATTCCCACAATTATCATGCTGCACAAGAAAAATGATAAAGAAGAAAAAAGCAAGCAAACTATGATAAAAAAGGGAAAATACTATGTTGTGGTCCACATTCAGTCCTCTTTCTGGATGGAAATGGTTCTCTCCATCACAAGTCCATTGGAATTGGTTTGAATCATCTCATTGTTAAAAAGAGCTTTGTCCATCAGAGCTGATCATCACATAATCTTGTTGCCATTGTGTATAATGTTCTCTTGATTCTAACTCACTTCATTTAGCATCAGTTCATGTAAGTTTCCTCAGATCTTTCTGAAATCATCATGTTGATTGTTTCTTATAGAACAATAATATTTCATAACATTCATATACCATAACTAATTCAACTATTCCCCAACTGATGGGCATCCACTTAGTTTCCAGTTCCTCACCACTACAAAAAAAGGTTCTACAAATATTTTTGCTTTATGATCTCTTTGAGATACAGACCCAATAGAGATACTGCTGGATCAAAGGGTATTCACAGTTCGACAGCCATTTGTAAGCCTTGATTTTCTTAGTGTATAATGAGGGTTTGTGATTATGTAATGTATCTCAATGTTCCTATGATCTGGAATATCCTTCAAAATTAGATCCATTCTGAAACTTTACCAATGAAGGCTAACTGTGGCTGAATTGTCAGTTTGAATTGGAAAATTTAAAATGTTTAATTATAAAATATTTTGTATAAAAGCATTGCTTGATTAACTACTGGAGTTCAAGCTAGTGAGATGCTATCATATTACTGAAGTCTTAATTTATGATTATTAAAGATCTCACAGTATTCTTTAGGAAAATCTAAATATTATTATGCACTTCTCAAATCTCTCTCATTGGGCAGAACTGGGACTAATAGGTAAGAATTATAGGGAAGTAGATTTTAGCTAAAAATAAAGATATGGAATTTCTAACAATTCTCAAACAAGTAGGATAAACATCATCTTCATCATCATTATTATTAACAGTTAACATGTATATATTGCTTACTATGTGACAGGTAAATTACTATCTCATTTAATCACAACAATCCTAGTCAGTAAATGCTATTATTAACACCATTTTATAGATGGCAAAACTGAGGCAAACAGAGATTAAATGACTTCCTCATGAACTTATGAATTTGAAGGAATGTCTTCAAATAAAGATTAGATGATCATTTGTTAGGTTCTCATAAGGAACGTTAAAGCTTCAAGGAAGATAGGTTGAGCTAGGTGACTGCTGAGGTCTATTGTGATTCTATGATTCTTCTGCAAATATTCTTTATGGAGCAATTACATTATGCCTATTTCTTTGACAGTTGAAATTTATTCTACATATGAGTCTATCTCTTTTCTTACAATATTAAAAACAATTAAATATAATTAATTAAATGAGTCTATAGGAAAATGTGTATAATATTCTTCTTGGATATACATTAAAACTCATATTAATTTCTAAGAATATTGAAAATACTACCTGAAAGTGGAAATCTTTGTTTTCTGGAAATAAGAAAAACCAAATTTTCTTCATCAAGCTGCGAAGCAAGGGCATCTTCTTCAGATAGAAAATATCCAAATATCTAAAATGAAAATGAAAAAATAATTACATATTACACAATGATTTAAACATGCTCCATTTACTTAGTGATTATTTGTAATGATGATAAAATTTAAGTTCTAATAATAAAAAGAGAAGGATCTTATTAATTCTATAATGTTACCTTTGGAAACAATTAGGAATTATAATATGGTTGAACATAATCATTTGAAATCATGTTTAGTTTATTTTGAAGGAAAGGAAAGAGAAGCAATCACTCCATAATATCCTTTCAGTTTCCAAGTTTACAATGTCCCTTACATCCACTCTCCTAATAAGCTACCATCCTAGTTAAGACCAGCATCCCTTATTGCCTGAGCTGCTGCAATATTACTCTGCTTGGTCTTTAAGACTTTCTCTTTTCCTATTTGTTTTCCACACAGCTTTTATAGTGACATCTCTAAAGCTAAGGTGTGACCGTGTCACTCCCCTGCTTAATTATTGGTGAAGTTATCAATTGCTACAACTGTTCTAGAAAGAAAATTAGTAACCATGAAGTCTCTTAATCATTTATTTAGTTAATCACATTTATTACCTATGTGCCAAATATTGCATTTAATGCCAGGAATAAGAAGAAAGAGAAAAAATAATCCCTTCACTATCTAATGGAAGAGACAATATGCAAAAAAAAAAGGTATGTATAAAAAGGACTCAATACAGGATAAATGACAAATTGTCAATGTAAGTAAAACACTAGAATTAATAAAAATTTTGAAAGACTTCCTATAGAAGACAGAAATGAACTAGCAGCAGGTTGAGACTGGTAATTACTTTCTTTACAAGTCCTTTATGAGCTGGATTTTGAAGGCTTCCAGGAAGTATGATGGGAATGCATTCCAGACATAGTAGAAAAAAGAATTTCCAAGAGACCCTTCTACTAGGCACAAGTTCTTAAGTCACAAATGAAAAGAAAGGTCCTATAAACATGTAAATGTCCATAATAGCATTCTATGGTAGTAGAAAACTGAAAAATGATTTCCATTTGTTAGGGACTGGATAGATTATGATAAATAAATGTAATGAAATAGTACCATACCAAAAGAAATTATGAATGTGAAGAATTCAGATAACAATGGGATGATAAATGAGTTATTACAAAATGGGGAAAGCAGAACTAAGAAAAATGACAATAATAATAACGATGATAACATTACAATAAGAATAACATACATTTGAATAGAGCTTACTAATGTACCAGGGACTGTACTAATTATCTCATTTGATCCTTGCAACAACTCGGAGAGGTAGATGTAATCTCCATTTTACAGATGAAGAAAGCGGGTCTTGCTCTGGGTACACAGCTAGTAAATGTCTTGAGGTTGAATTTGATTATACCAATGTAAATGGAAAGAACAAAAAAATGAAATTGAAGAGATGAGAAAGCACAACTTCTTTTCTTTGCAGAAGCACAGGCATATGGATATGGAATGTTGGATTATCTCAGACAGTCAATTGGTTGGTTCATTTTTTTGAACTTTTTAAACTTTTTTTTTTATTCATTAGTTTGAGGGAAGGGTTATGGAAAGGAGAAGGAGTCATTTGCAAATGAAGATGATATAAAGACAAAATATAAAAGTTCTAATTTTTTTCAAGTTCTATTGGCTCTCTAATGCCTTTAGGATCAAGTGCAATCTTCTATGTTTGTCATTTAAAATCCTTCACAACCTGAGTTTAGACTAATTTTTTTAGCTTATACTTTTCCCAAACATCACTTCTCTTCATGTCTCTAACATTTAGCCAGATTGGCCTATTTACTGTTTCTGAACCATACTGAGTCATTTGGCAAGTCATTTAACACATTGGGCCTCAGTTTTTTTGTCTACAAAATAAAGGAATTAATCTAGCTAGTTTATGAAGTCCCTTCTAGTTTCTAATCAATGGCCCCATGAAATGACCTTGTATTTGCTTTGTCTTTCCATATTTATTTAGAAACATGTCTTATTTGCCATATTTCCTTCTATAAATATCTTTACAGATGATATATCTGTTCTCTAGGATTTTAACTTAATTTTGTTCCTCCTGAAATCCTACTTTCCTTTTTTTCTCTATTTTTCCTTCTCCTATGACTCATGAGGACCTTAAAGCTGCCTTAGCCTCTCCATGTAGAGGAATTAACTTTTTGCTACTTCTAGCCCTATACCAAGATGCTTCTAAGGGTGCAGAACTGGTCTCAGTTTGATGCTAGTCCCCTTTCCTTCAGGTTTAGTACAGCTCTACACAAATATGCTGGTATTCTGAACTATTTCCTTCTATCTGAGACTGTTCTTCCCAGGCAGAGAGCACTGCCCTTCCTCCAGACAAAACTTTTTTACTATTTGTTTCCTCTCTTCTAGTGATTAGGCAGAGTTAAGTTCTATTACTTATTGTCACAGAATGATAGATTCTGGGAAGGAGCAAATACTGAAGAATTGGCAAGGAAATAGCTATTTTTATGTTCTGTCAGAGTTTGGGGTTCTGGCACAAATGGTGAGTGAGTGAGTTAGGCATTAATGTTTTCTGCTCTTAGTGCTTAAGACTACTTTGTTCAGCTTCAAGACTACTTTGTTCAGCTTCTTGCTATATTGGTCAGGAGACTTTTAGAATTGCTTTTTTCCCCAAGTTTGGGGGAATTTTTGAGAGTTAGTGAGAAGCAGAGAAAATTTTCTTGCCTTCTCTTATTGGTCCCCTGACCTAGAAAAGCCAGCCTGAAATCTTTAATTGATCTTCTTGAAACTAAGAAGTATTTATAATAGATATGGTCAGGCCACATCAAAAAGTATTGTTAAGCACTCACTTTGAGTCATGCACATTTTGATCAATGGCTCTCTCCAACCTCCATTCCCACTTCACCTGTCCCAAACAAAACTAACAATAATTGTAAAATTGGGCAACCAATTTAATTCATATTTTAATCTGAATGTTTCTACTCCTATTTTTGGGAGTATTTTCAGAATTCAACAAGGAAAAATGCTTTATTTATTCTTGTACTGATAAACTACAATTTCCCAGAAAAAAAGTAAATTCTGCAAAATAATTCCCTACATTTAGATAGCAACTATATTAAAAAAAACTTAGGGCAATATGCAATCATCCAATAAACCCATGCAGATTTCTCACTACATTTTTTCCCCCTGGGACAATAACAGCAGTCCCAACTATGAACCTATAACTTATACACAGCAACCAGAGTAATTAGAGCTAAAAAAAAAAACTTTAGGAATTTTATCCAACTCACTCATTTCACAAAAAAAGGAAACTGAGGCCTAGAAGGATACTCAGCTCCAACCTTCTGACACTATAATAAACAAAACCCTAATTAGGACATAGCAATGTGGGATTTTCCTGATCAGCTATATAAATCTTAATGATAATGGTGTGAAATTGTTGCACTCAATATGCCAGCAAAATCTGGAAAACTCATTTGTGACCACTGGATTAGAAAAGATCAGTTTATATCCCAATCCTAAAGAAAGGCAATGCCAAGGAATGTTCTAATTACCAAAAACTTGTGCTCATTTCAATCCATCAAGGCTGTGCAGAAGATCTAAAAGCTACATTCTAGCAATATGTGAATAACAAGAAGATTAGATTGGTTTTCAGAGAGGCAGAGAAACCAGAGACTGAATTGCCAACATTCAGTGGATTATGGAGAGAGCAAGGGAATTAAAAAAAAAAAAAAACATCTACTACTGCTTCATTGACTATACTAAATGCTTTGACAGTGTGGAATACAAGAAAATGCGGCAAGTTCTCCAAGAGATGGGACCAGATTATCTTGTCTTCTGAAGAAGCTGTATGTCAGTCAAGAAGCAACAGTTAGAACCAAACATGAAATTTAAAATTGGAAAAGGAATGCAATAAAACTGTACATTGCCACCTTATTTAACTTATATGCAGAGAACATCAAGTGAAATGCCGGGCTGGATGAATTAAAAGTTGGAATTAGGGTTGTTGAGAGAAATATCAACAATCTCAGATAAGCATTGGTAAAAAGTAAAATAAGATATGAGAAGCCTCTTGATGAGGATAAAAGAGGAGAGTGTAAAAGATAGCTTGAAATATAACTTTAAAAAATACTTAATATCTTGGCAACTAGTCCCATCACTTCCTGGAAAATAGAGGAACAGAAATGGAAGCAGTGTCAGATTTTATATTCTTGGGCTCAAAACTGCAGATGGTAACTGAAGCCATGAAATTAAAAGATCCTTGCTCTTTGGAAAGAAAACTAAGGCAAATCTAGGCATTATACTAAAAAGCAGAGATATCACACCTTACCCACAAAGTTCCATTTGGTCAAAACTATGTTTTTTTCCATTAGCAATATATGGTTGTGAAAGTTGGAATGTAAGGAGCAACAAAGAATTGACGCTTTCAAATGGTGGTACTAGAGAAGACTTTTGAGAGTCTTTTACACAGCAAGGAGGAAGGTTAAATACTGGAGCTGACATTTAAATACTTTGGTCATATAATGAGAAGACAAGTAAGACTTATTAAGAAAGACCCTGATGTTGAGAAATATTGATGACAAAAGGAAAAGGGGATGGCAGAGAATGAGATAGATAGATAATAGCGTGGAAAAAAATCAACACAAACTTGGATGGACTTCAAGAGTTGGTGGAGAACAGAAAAGGCTTGCATGCTGTGGTCACAAAAAGTCAGACATGACCAAACAACAATAACAACAATGAGGGCTTTATTTTAGGCATCATTTTTGGGGGGGTGATTAATATTTCCTCCCTTTATGGTGCAGAGATAACCTGTCATCATCCCAGTCATTCAAATTTGCAACTTCAGTGCCACCCGCAAATTCTTTCTCATACTCACCTCAACATAGCCAATCTGCTGTCATCTTGTCTCAATCCTCACCACATCTAGTGCAGTCCCTCATCTCTCCAGTCTATAATAATGCAGTGTTCTGTCTACCTTAATAGTCTACCTAATCCAATTTATTTTCCACTCAGCCACCAGTGACTTTCTTCAAACACACATGAATACACACTCTTCCTCTCTCTCCTCTCTCTCTCTCTCTCTCTCTCTCTCTCTCTCTCTCTCTCTCTCTCTCTCTCTCTCTCTATCAATAAATTCCAGTAAATCTATTGACAATCTAATTTTTAAATTTCCTTATACTTCTCTATCCCAACCCCAACTTATTAACTTTCTTTATGTTTCTTTCCCAGGACTATCCATCTCCCAAGGACTTTTTGCCTTTTCACTCACTATTCCCCATGCCTAGAAATTATCTGCTTCCTCACTTCTGCCTCATGGCAGTCTTTTCAAAAGGTTCCATTTCAATCCTAATTTATGCAAAAGAATTTCTTGGTACTTCCATTGTCTTTCCCCTGAGGTACTTTTCATTATATTTCTCTCTCTCTTTCTGTGTGTACATAATTTTACATTTATATATATACATATATAATATATAATATGCATTTATTAAATGATATGTTATTACATATAGTGTATTGTTATGTATTTCCATATTTATTTGCATAGAATCTTCATTAGAATAAGAGCATCTTAAGGACAGAAACCATATATTTGTCTGTCTTTGAATTCCAGTGTCTGGCATATAATGAACACTTTAAAAAATTTGTTGACTGACTCATATCATGTTTTCCCTGACACATAGCAGGTGAGAAAGTAAGACTTCCTGGTGGGAATGGAGAGGGAAGAGACATCCAGATTCTCCTCCAATAAGCTATCACCTATTGGGAATGAAAGAGCATCATTTCAGAACCCAAAGGATAGGAGGAAATATGGGCTAATTCCTCTTGGAATATGAAAAAAAAATTCTCTCAACAGGTTGATTACCAAATATAAAGAAAGTTCAACTCCCAGGCAGATAAGTAAACAATGAAGGGATAAGTCACAGTCTGGAAAGTGTTCTTTCACCCATAACTAGCTTATATATAAGGGGCATCTTGGGCAGGAGTAACTTCAAAAGGTCCAGTCTAAGGAAGAAGGAAAGATACTTGGATCACACCTTCCTGTGATTGCCTTTGCCTCAAAGTTAAAACTGTCAGACTTCTCAAACTTTCCTATATAATATAATTTAAAACCTGATTGAAAAAAAGAGTTAATGAGCATAAGGTCATTAGGCAGGAAGGGAACTTCAGAAGAAAAGAAAGTATTTGAGGGATCATGAGTATATTTAATAATTCCATGACTGTAGGGGCAATAACTAAGGTAGAGGAAAAAATGGTGGCCACATATGGAACTTCTTGACAAAAGAGAGAGACAAAATCAAGAAGTCTTGGGGTCAAATCTCACTTCAGATACCTGGTAGTTATTGTTCTTCATTCTCATAAGAACAACAAAATGACATTAGTATGGGGGGGTGTATCAAGATACAATATGGTTGGTTATAGTACAGTGGCTGATCAGACCATTATAAAGTCAAAAGGCTCTACCACAGATCCAGGCACAAATAATCCTTATGAACAACTGGAGTGGCAATGACATTAAATTTGCACCTCTTACATTTCTTTTGAGCTACTACAATTCTGCTTTGCTCATAGAGTACAATGCCTTCTTTGATGAAGGTATGCATGTTGAGTGGTCCTGTGCCAGTGTTTCCCATATTTGACAGTCAATCTTAAGGTTCTTCAGAGAGACCTTGAGACTGTCCTTATATTGCTTCTTCTGATCTCCATGGGAGCACTACCCAAGCTTGTGTGAGTTCTCCATAAAGTGGTATCTTAGGCAAATATATATTTGGCATTCAAGCAATGTGGCCAACCCAATCAGAGTTGTGCTCTCTGCAGTGGAGTTTGAATACTTGGCTTGAGAAAGGAGCTCAGTCTCTGGTACCTTATTTTTCAGAATACTCCCTAAGACAATTCAAATGAAAGAAATTCAGTTTCCTGATGGGGCACTGGTATACTGCTCAGGTTTCCCAGGCATGTGTGAGGCCAATACAAAGATTCTGTGAATTTTCAATCTAGTAGATAGTCTAATATCCTTTTCTCTGAAGTCTTCCAGACATTGAGCTAATTACATGTACATCAACCTCATCATCTATGTATATCTCTCTGGAAAGCATCCTGCACCAAGGTAAGTAAACTTTTTCCATTTTCTATAACCAGTGGTTTCACATATGGATTGTTGGCTGATGGAGAACCTCTGTTTTCTTGGTGTTGATTTCTTGGCAAAATAAAGCACAAGCAATAAAGAATCAATCCACTTTGTGATCTCTCAGCCTCAGAGACTGCATTGAATGCACAATTATATGCAAACAAAATACTAAGGCAAAACATTCTTCCTCCATTTTAGTATTGGCTTTTAGCCTTTCCAAGTTAGATAATTTACCATCAGTGTGGTAGCTGACCTTGACACTATTTTTCATCTTCACAGAAGGTGTCTAACAACATTAGTTATGGTGCAGTGGCAAAAATCACTTAGTTTTTTAATCTCTGTCATCTAGTCGTTAATGTGCATTTCCAAAACAAATTATCTTATATTGACTTTGTATATTAAATATGTACTTACATATGAGAGATAGTGTGGTATAGAGAGGATGGAGAGACTATCTTGAAATCAGAAAGACCTATCTCTGATATGTACTAGTAACTAAGAGGATGCACATTAACAGGTAGATGATAGAGACTTTGAAGTACTAAGTACTTTTTGCCACTGCACCACAGATAAGGTTGTCAGACACCTATGATTTGGATACATATTTTATATACCATTATATACATAACCCCATAAGGGTTGCATAAACATTTCTTGGGAAAAAAAGGGGTTTGAGTGGCAAAAATTTGAAAAGCCCTACTGAAGCAACTTGGTAAAAGTATATGGTACAGAAAAGACATGCATCTACTTTGATAGAGTTTCTTCATCTGGGAATTTCTTATACTAATGAAATCTAGTTTCTATCCTCCTCCAGCTTTATATATAGATGTTGTTCCCCACACTTTTAGAATGTAAGCTTTTTGAGAAAAGGAACCGTTTCCTTTTTTGTCTTCGTATTCTCTCGATGCATATCACAAGTGCATGGTAAATAATCATTACTTTGAAAATATTTGTTGTTAATCAATCTGTAACACAGTAACACATTCTATATATAATATTGGACCTGGAAGCAGGAAGATTTGAGTTTAAATTCAGCCTTAAGACACTTACTTTCTGTGTTATCCTGGATTAGTTACTTGCTTCCCGGCAAGTTACTGTTAGCCTCAGAATACTAATAATGTACTTCCCAAGGATGTTGTGAAGCTCAAATGAAATAAAGCATTTACCACAGTATCTGACACATAGTAGGTGCTATATAAATGTTAGCTTGAATTATTATTAATCATTCAGAGGAAACAATTTCATAGTAATATTGTAAGAGGTTTAAAATGAGATATTTGTAAAGTGCTTTGTAAACCTTAAAGCACCATATAAATACTAGCTGTTATAGTTGTATTGCCAGATAGTTTGTTGCTGGCCACATAACAACAAGACATTTGTGAAAAGAGCAGCAGGGGACATTTAGTTTAAATCTCACCTCTGCTATTTACTCCTGTCACCTTGAACAAGTCCATTAGCCTGTCTAGATTTCAGTTCTTTATCTATAAAAATATAGGACTAGATAATCTCACAAATTCTTGCTATCTCTAAATCTTATGATATAGCCAGACCATGGGAAGTTTGAGACCTTTCCCTCTAAGTAAATAGCTTTGTTTAATTGTTCCTCCATTCTCTCCTGCTTTGCCAAGGACAGTCAAAGGAGTTTAGAATCAAGAAATCAGAGAAACCTGGAATCTGAAAACTCTGGCAGTTTTTTTTTTGAAAGGGCAGTCCCCTTAGGAGAGACTAATAAGGTATAACTATAAGACATAATTTGGAAGGCATAGGGGATGGCCTCCCCAAACCAGAGTGAAATCTCAAAGACTATAAAATAAGAATTTTAGAACAAAAAGATTTAGCCTAAAAGTACTATTCTAGATAGTTTATTAAGAATGCTTTGTTGTGGTTTAGTCATTTTAGTATCATAGTCCCATTTGGGCTATAACTCTGTTCTGAAGAGTTAAACAAAATAGTTTTTGTACAAACAATACCAATGCATCTAAGATTAGAAGGAAAACAGAAAATAGGAGGAGGATTTTTACAATAATTTTCTCTGATACATGCCTCATTTTTCAAACAACTGAGTCAAATTTATAAAAATATGAATCATTATTTAAATGATCCAATTAATAAATAGTCAAAGGATCTGAATAATTAGTTTTCAGAAAAATAAATCAAAACTATCAATAATCATTTGCAAAAAATTAGAGAAAAGCAAATTAAAACAACTCTAAGGTTACTATCCCACACCTATCATATTGATCAACATGGCAGAAAAATAAAATAACAAATGTTGGAAGGGATGTGGGAAAATTTTAAAGCATTGTTGGTTATGTTGTGAGCAGATCCAAGCATTATAGAAAGTAATTTGGATTTTTGTCTTAAAGGTTATAAAATTTCCCATGCCCTTTGATTTGGCAATAGGATTACTAGGTCAGTATTCCAAAAAGGGGTGGGGGAAGGAAAAGCCTATAGATACAAAAATATTGATTCCAGCTCCTTTATGGTGGCAAAGAATTGGAAATAGTGGGGATGTCCATTAGTTGGGTAATGGCTGAACAAGTTGTGATATATGATGGTGAAAGAATGCTCTTATGCTATAAGGAATGGCAAATGAGATACTTTCAGAAAAACTTCTAAAGACCATGTGATGCAAAGTGAGCAAAGCCAAGATAATATCATGCATAATAACAGCAATATTGTCCTAAGGTTTATTAAAATTACTATCCACCTCCACAGAAGAACTAACAAAATCTAAATATAGATCTAAGAATACCATTTTTGTTTTATTTTGTTTTATCTTTTTTTTTTGCCTGTGTATTTTCCACAACATCACTAATATATTTTACATGATTTATAGGTATAATGCTCATGTAAAATTGCTTGCCTTCTCAATGAGGGTTAGGAGAAAGAATGAGAGAATTTATAACTTAAAATTTTCAAAACTGAATGCCAAAATAGTTTTTTTCATGTAATTGAAGAAAATGTAATTTTTAAAGAAAAAAAAGACAAGTATCTGGGGCAAGTAATCTAGTACTGATAGTGGGAAGCTTCCTATTCAAGATTTTCAAAAAATAAAAACAAATTACTCTTGAAGAAAAGACCCAGAATTTCTCTCTCACTTCATTACATCCCTTTCTTTTCCATCCTCTTCTTCCCCTAGCCTGATATTTAGCTGGTCTATGGTGAAATGAAGGGCTATTATGTTTAAATGATAAATATTAGATAATATTGTTGTTATGAAAAATCTGTGACAATGGAAAAGTTTTTTTTTTTTTTAAACCTCAGGTTTAGAGCTAGAATGACCCAATTGGCAGACCGGTAGTATACCCTATAAGACCCCTTCTCCAAGAATAATAGTTTTAAAATTATAAATGAAGGAAATGCTAAAATTTAGTTAAAAAGTAGTGAAAACAAAAATGTAATTGCCCCCCTCCAATCCATTCTGTATGCTGTAGGGGAGGGTATGGTTGGTGGACTCCAGATTCAGCACTTCTAGGCTAGATGAAGATCTCATTCTAACTCTTAATTTTGCATCAGATATCTCTATTAGTTTAAAATGGTCATTTGTCAATTAACTGTTCATTCTTTTTTTGGTATGCTTTGTGAATACATCTGGGTCTGTATTTTCACCAGGAACCACAGAGCTCATTCAGAGTTCTGTTTTCACATCAAGAGAAGTAGCAATACCACCAATTAAATATGGTCAAGCCTCCTATGAAATCTTCCAGTGATACTAAGAGCAATTTGAGTGTCTTCTCATAATGATATTGCTAACCCCAGAGATTAGTTCATGATGACAGCATCTATATGTTCATGACTAAGAACTCAGAATCCCAGGAGAATACATTAGTAAGGAGGAGAGATTTAGTCTGACTAAGCCAATGGAAAATTTGTAGCTGAGAAAACCATGTATATCTTGGAAAGTTTACAGTAAATCTAAGCCTGAAGTACTTTGGTTGTCTCAGCTAACATTTTCTTAAAGCATGAACCATGATTTAAAAAACAAAACAAAACAAAACAAAACCACCCTTAAGTGAGAACTGACATTTTTTACAAAGCAGAATTACTCATTCATTGGACATAATTTATCATCTTTGACTCACAGTGTTATAAATAGTATTCCAAGACTCCCTTTCTACTACTAGCATCCTTCCCAGTACATTTACATTCTTATTTTTGACATGAAAATCTTAATAAAATTCAAAGTGAAACTAAGCCATGGCCCCTCCTTTTGAGCTTTTAAAACCCTTTTGAATATGCCTTTGAAACTTGTCCATGCCAGCATACTTTTACAAAAAATTTAGGACCTCAAGCTAAAAAAAAAGATCCCAAAATTTGGGAATCTAAGAGTTTAATGGCAATTCACAAATTACTATAATGTGGAGAACCATAAAGACTTAGAATTGTTATTGCATAATTTCATGGGGCTTTTTTGGTTTGTTTTTCTGGTCACATTAATGGTACATTGTTTACTTAAGGGACCACATAGATCCTGATGCAAACCAAATCAGCTACACGAGAGAGGAAAGAACACTGGGTTTAAAGTCAGAAGTTCTAAGTTTGATAATAAATCCTGGCACTTAATTAGCTCCATGACTGTGGGATTGAGGACAAATCATATAAACTGAATCCTCACATGTAAAATGAAAATAATTGTGAGAAAAGCAGTTCATAAATAGTAAAATACTATATAAATGTATTATTAGAATAAAATCTCTTCTTTCTGAATTTACTATTATTATGAAAATAATTTTGCAGTGCTTACAAGATTTACAAAGCAGCATTGTCATCACTGCAACCTTGAGTAGATCAGAATTATAATCTCTATTTTACAGTGAAAAATTAAGATTCATTTATTTACTCATGTCACAATTAGTATGTTTTCAAGTAGATATTATAGACATTCTGAGTTCAATTAGTGCTCACTTTAGAAAACCTTCCAGTTCAACATATGTATTGCCTATAAAACCATAATCTGAATATCTCAAAGCATTGACTCTTTGTTCTCAAAGACTATTCCAGTGGAATCCAATCTCTGATAGTTTTCTAACAAGGAAGACACTAAGCACTGGCCTTATGTACTAATCTTCCAGAACTAGACTTGCTAAAGGCCAAAAAGCCTGGCTGCAAAAATTGTATTTTACTGTAGTACTACAGTAATCCACATTGGTGGGAGGTCTCTTTGTGTGACCATAAACTCCTTGAGGGTAGGGACTTGGGTTTTTTTTTTGTTTTGTTTTGTTTTGTTTTGTTTTGTTTTTTGTCTCCCATGGGTTAGCCCAATGCCTGGAACATAGTAAGTGCTTACTAAATGATTGAATACTCACATTTGTGGGTTCACAGATATTTGAACCTGATTTATCATGCTAAGTTCTTTAATAAATATTTTTGATGAATAGATTGGTTGAAAGACAATAAAATGAACAAATCAGTCATATCACAGCTTACATTACTTTTCTGTCTCCAAATAAATACTGTTGTTTCTTATTTGAAATTGTCTGTTTTCCATTATGCAAATCTGGATGTGCTGTCCAGAAAATACTCTGGGAAACTCTGCCCTAGTAGCATAAAGAAAATTAAATTTTATTTAGTAGCACTTTGACCTTATGTCCAGTAAATTCTAGAAAGGAATAGAGAAGGAGTGAGAGAAAGGCACTCTGGTTGTCCATGATATATTAATCCTGCTCTTCTACCTTTTAGTGGATAGAAACTGATGTACCTCATTCTTTTCTACTTTTCCTTCCTACAGTCTCCTCCCATTTCTTATTATCCTTAATAAGTCAACAAGCTTTTATTGATTATGTGTGCTAGAACCTAGAGATACAAATACAAAGAATGAAATAATCTATACCTGAAAGGAGTTTCTAATCTAATGGAGTGGTAGGGACAATAAGTAATAAAAAATACACAGCATAAGAATAAAGTTAATAATTATATGCATATATATATATAATTATGTAAATAGTAAAATATAATATAGCTCTGAAAAGGCTTCATACAGAAGATAATTTCTGAATTACATCTTAAAGGCTAACCTGAAACAGTGGATCACCATGGTGACATGATCAAAATAGGAAATGGAGAAGACCTTTGTTCAGGATTAAGATAAAGGAAAACCTTTTGGCATCCTTTTCTCCAGAAGCAAGCCCCAGGTTAGAATCAGCATCAGGAATAAGGTCAGAGAAATAAGGTCAGAATTGGAGCAATCATCACTGGATTTTTCCAATTCTATCTTGAGAATCTCATCTGGAGTTGACATAACCAAATAATTTATTATGAAATTTAGAATTAGAAGTGATCTTCCCTTAAAGTTATCTACTCAACTTCCTTAATACACCAATGAGAAAATCAGGGCCTAGAGAGGTAAAGAGATAAGATTTTCCAGTAAAGAATGGTAACGTTGTGATTCAAAGCCCAGTAAAACCTGCTCTTTCAGCTATATCACATTGTCTTTGAAAGTTTTGTCTTTGGGAAAATATTAGATCCATTACCTAGAAAACCAGTTATGAAAGACTACAACCACTACTCTTCCTTATTTCAGTATCCTCCTTCTGGGACTAAGTTCCTTATAAAGACCATCTGTTTAATGGAAGCCAGATGAATCATCCTGGCATACTGTAATGACACATATACGAAACCTAGTGAGTCATCCAATTTTGTAGAAAACACAAGTCTTAGCAATTAACTCACATTGCATATAGATTTCCAGAATTCTAGGTTAGTGCTAGTATATGCAAATGTGGAATTTTACCTTAAAGAACAAAGATCCATATTATTTCAACATAAAGTCACTCTCCTAATTTCTAAGCTATTGCTTCAACCTTTTAAATTACATGATTAGAGTTCAGAAGGCCCTGGAATGATTGTTGAATTGTCATCTGTATGACTGTTATTCTGAAGATTGGTCTGTACAATAATTAGCATTTATGTGTCTTTTTTTACTCTTGATGTTCATTTGAAACAATTAAGATTTTTAAATTGTTTTAAAATTTTTTCCCTCATACCATAATATCCTTGGTCATGAGAAATCTTGGCACTTTGAATGAGTTTGGGAGCAGTTGGTATTCTAGACCTATTTCCTGAACATTGAGGTTATTCTATCTCTTCCTTTCCCCTAAAATTTTTCTCTTCCTCTTCTTTCTTTTTTTTTTCTTAGGATTAATAGTGAAAATCTGTGTCTGCATCCCAAAGAGATCATAAAAGATGGAAAAGGATCCACATATGCAATAAATGTTTGAAGCAACTCTTTTTGTAGTGGTAAGGAACTGGAAATCAAGTGGATGCCCATCAGTTGAGAAATGTCTGAATAAGTTATGGTTTATGAATGTTATGGAATATTATTGTTTCTTTTTAAGAAATGAGGAGCAGGCTGATTTTAGAAAAAGCTTGGAAAGACTTACATTAACTGTTTCTGAGTGAAGTGAGCAGAACCAAGAGAACATTGTACATAGTCACAACAGGATTATGTGATGATCAATCATGATAGATTTAGCTATTCTAAGCAATGTAGTGGACAAAGATAATTCCAACAGATTTGAGATGGAAAGTGCCATATCCCCATCCAAAGAAAGAACTATGGAGACTGAATGTAGATCTCAAAGTATACTATTTTCCCCCTTATTTTCTTTTGTTTGTTTGCTTTTTTCTTTCTCATGTTTTTTCCCCTTTGGGTCTGATTTTTTCTTGTATAATATAACAAATATGGGACTATATTTAAAAGGATTGTGTATATATGTGTATATGTATATGTATGTATATATATATATATATATATATATATATATATATATATATATATATATATATATCAGATTGCTTATTGTCTTGTGAAGGGAGAGTAAGGAAGGGAGGAAGAAAATAGGATTATGCAAAAAGATGGGCATTTTTTTCCTATCACAATGACCCCAGTTTTTTAAATTCTAGGTCAAACAGCCACTCTGAATTTATTAATATTATTTTTATTTTTAACCAAACCTGTGATTTCATTGGATATAGTATTCTTGATAAAAGAAAAAAACTCTCCCTACCCATGCAAATTGGCAACTACTCTGCAATTTGTATTGATGACATAACATCACACCATTAATAAATGTGATATCCAACATCATACAATTAGTAGACTAGCTATCTACCAACTTAGACCAACTAGGACTCATAAACTATGAATGAGTTATGATGAAACTCATTAAAACTATGAAGGGATAAAAAGAGATTCTTTCTTACCTATTCCAAACTACATAAGAAGTGACTTGTAGAAAATTACCTTCTGTGAATGAAACCCAAAGACTACTGTTCTGAAGTATTAGATTTGTTTGAAGAGCCCCTGTTTCTTGTACTCATGGGATACTTGTTTTCATAGTATAATAAAGAGAGAATTGACTGGCACATAAATAATGACAAGAAAACATTGGATTGACTAATTTTGTAAGTGTGTTTTTTGTAATAGTTTGATACGTATTAAAAAGTTATTTATTATTAATATAAATAAATGGCATTTTGCCTATCCCTTTTGGCTATGAAGCAAGAATCCTGTCTCAAGATTTCAGACATTTTAATAATATCTCTACTCACTTTGCATTTGGTATTTTTCCTCTGAGTACATTTTACACTGTAAATAATGAGTTCCTTGAGGGCAAGGATCATGTTTTTGCATTTCTTTGAATTCTCAGCATTTAGAATAGTGTTTGACAAATTGCATGCATGTTGTCATGGTTTAATCAATGTGTAATCAGCATGTAATCCCATATTGAGGAAGTTGATTTAGAGATTTCATGGAACAGATATCAAAATTTCCTACCTCACACCAGTCCACAGATGCATCTGGGTTGTTGCTGAGTTTCCTGTAAAAGCTTTTCACATCTTGGCTTTTTATTTCTGGGCCAAATAATTCCAATACTGAATCATAGAACTTCTCATAATCAATAGTGTCTGTATTGAAACAAAGAATTATAGATGCAGTTACCAAATATGGAAGATCCTTTGGTTTAAGATCTTAAAATTATAATTGGAAAGAATATCAAGAGCTATTGAGTTCAATTTCCTTATTTGTAAAAAATGAGGGTCAGAGAGCTTATGTGACCTATGCAGGAACATATATATACCTTATAAAGCATCAGAAGGGGAATTCCAACCCAGGCCTTTCTAAGTCCTATGTCAACCCAATATCTCTGTGCCACATTGTTCATTTCAATATGTACCATTCTGGTCCTTTTAGTTTCCATTTGTAAGAAGCAATTATTCTGGTTCAAAAAATTCTTTCCTTTTGGACCTGATTAGGTATTGAGTTAGAATATTCCAGAGTAGGGTAGCAAATGTTCAAATTAAATGTTCAAGCACCTCCATCAAAGAGTCTCTTCTCAACTAAAATAGGAAGGACTTTTTCTCCCAGCATGATTCTTCAAATGGGAATACTACACTTGGTTTATCCCTTGTAACATGAATGATTTCACCTATTGATAGCAGACTACCTGCTGTAATGTTTTATAAGAATTCATTTAGAGAAATTTCTTTATCAGGACAAATTTCTTTTATATCGTGTAACCACATAAGATCTCTTACTATTACTTGGAATTCTCTGCTGACAAATCTGCTAAGTGACATAATGACTCAGTTAAAGACTTTTAAAACCTTTAAAGATTTTTTTGGTTGTTAATTCAGTTGTGTTTGATTCTTTGTGATCCCATTTGGGGTTTTCTTGTCCAAGTCCCTGAAATGGTTTGCCATTTCCTTCTCCAGTTTATTTTGCAGGTGAAGAAACTGAAGTAAATAAGAATTAAGTGACTTAACTGGGATCACACATGAAGTGTCTAAGGCTAAATTTGAAGTTGGGTCCTGCTGACTTCAGGCCCAGCATTTCAAACACTACACCATCTACTTATTTTATACATAACAGATTAAACCAAGTCAATGAACAAACCTAGTAATATGAAAAGTATTTATATTTCATACTTATAAAAAGCCTATTCATCCAAATATGGATGACATATATATGTATATATATATATATATAATATAGATATTATATATATGAGAATTTCTATTATGGTGTGTCATTGACAAGAAAATTAAAAAGTATTGAATCCAAGATCAACCCTTGTAGATTACTTGTGAGTAACTTCAGACAAATTAATTTTAAAAAGTTACTTTTCAAATGTCATCTTTATTTTAATCATGGGTTAGATTGCTGTTAACATTCTAAAACCACATATTTAAAGACTGGGTTGTAAATATTTATAAAGAAAATTTTAATTACTAGTAGTCAACATGGGCTCATTGAGATAAAATCATTCTAGACAACCTTTTTGTCCTTTTGATAATAGAATTACTAGATTGTAGGTTATAAAGTTCCTTAGGGAACTACAACCTATATGCTATGGATCTTAAGGCATCCTTAAAATGTTGAAAAGAGTGTTCAGAACTAAATATGAATCCACAGATAATAAAACGACTCCTATAAGCTGAAATAATGTTTTAATTATATGTGCATTACTACTATCAAAAAATTACTTTCCAGAGTCAACCTAATACAGTGGAGAGACAGCACTGGCCTTGGATTCAGGAACATATGGGTCTATTATTTCTGACACTAAACTGTATGAATATAGGATAAAAGTCATTGGGTCACTCTGAACCTTATTTTCTACATCTACAAAAATGAGAACTATAATAATAATACCACTATCTGCAGTACCTCCTTCACAAGACATTTTACAAGACTGAAATGAAATAATGTTAAGTAAAGCCCTTTGCAAGCTTTACAATGTATATATAAATATCAGTTATTGCTCAATTGTGGCTGTACATTTGGAAATTTATTGAACAAAAGATTGTATATGATTGATTCAAGAGATTGATCAAAGTCAAAGAATGTTACATTTATCATTTCCCCTAAGTCTTTCAAGTTATGTCATTTTGACATAGCAAAACATTAATTTAGCCAGACTCAATCTTTCCTAAACTAAGTTAACTATTAACCAGAGTCTCATTTCTTTCAAAGAAGATAAGAAATTTGAAATGTAACTTTAAGAATTCAATTTTCTGATACAGTGTTTACAGAATCATAACATTTGTCCAATCCTCTTATTTTAAGAAATGAGGAAGCTGATCTAGATATCACACAGTCTATAATGTAAATAGCTAAACATATTTTTTTCATTAAGCAATTTATCCTTGATGTTAAGTCAATACATTAGGAAAGCCTGAATTTTTACTGGTAGTTACAGCAGAGCCTAGTACACAATGATTAAGCAAGCCAGCTCTTTGATGGTAACTGTCCTAGCAATATTTCCACTACTCCCCTTTCATTTCTGCTTTTGTCACTACTATCTTTGATCTTGGGATGCTAACTGTAGCTTTGTACATAGGCCTTCCCTGTATATCAAATCATAATATGTTGTGAAGGGCTGAAACTGAGCAGATGCACTTGGATAACCAAGCACTTATGCCTAATTACCAATTGGACAATACTCTATTAACATATGCTTGGAGAATGGCCCTGTCCAACTATTCTGTGCTGGCTCAATCTGTGGATGTAGACAGAATTGTAAGAGGGATCAGAGGGTGGAGGAAGACAAGTGGAAGTCACTTTTTGTCGGTGGGGAGAGAGAAAGAAGGTGTGGAGAGTCCTATGTCCATTACCCATAACTGCTTCCCCAAAAGACCAAGAATAAAGATCAAGGACTTTTGTTTATCCTGACTCCAGCTGAATCTAAGGTATCCAGGGTGCTAACTCAGTCTTCACAGTATGTGATATGCGACAGGGGAAAGGATGCAGAGAGCAGCTAGGTGCATAAAGTGCTGAACCTGAAGATAGAAATACTCATATCTTCCTCTGTTCAAATCTGTCCTCAAACACTTACTAGCTTTGTGACACTGAGCAAATCACTTAACTTTAAGGAATTTGCTTCAATTCCTTATCTGTAAAATGAACTGGAGGAAATAGCAAACCATTCCAGCATTTTTGCCAAGAAAACTCCAAAATGAAGTCACAAAGAATTGGACGTGACTGTACAATAGATGATATTAATTTACTTTAACCTTTCTGCAGAACTTGGACTGGAGAGCATACTTACTAATCACCTTCACAGAATCTGAAAAACTGAGAATTAGAAAGCATCTCGGTGATGATCTAACCCAACTCATCAGTGAAAGGAATTTCCACTGCAACAAATCCATCAAGTAGTTATCTGTCCTCCACCTGAATATCTCCAAGGAGAAAGAAGCTATCCTTCTGGAGATGTCTGATTGTTAGAAGTTTTTCCTCACCTCAAGCATAAATTGGTCTTTTCAGAACTTAAACCAATGTTTCTCCTGATTTAGCTCTCTGGGATTAATCCCCCCCTCTCCCTCCTACATAATAGACCTCTTAGTTCACAGACAGCAATTCATGCCACTCTCCCCCAACTATTCTCTTTTCCAAATTAAATACCCCTAATTCCTTCAAAAGACCCTCTTAAAGAAAGTCTGAAAGCTCTTCACCTAACATGTCACACATACTCACCCTTTGAGGTCTCAGCTGTCTTCCTCTGGACACTCTCAATTTATCAAAACTCTTTTTAACTGTAGTGCCCAGAACTAAGCACAATATTTCAACCTTGACAAGAACAGCAAGACTATTACCTCCTTGTTCCAGGAATCTATGCTTCTTTTAATTCACTTCCCCCAAAATCGAATTTTCTTATTTATCACACTGCTGACATATTAAACTATCAATTCCAGACTTATTTTTATTTTTTTATTTTATTAAAATAGATTTTTTTTAAAAAGAAAAGCATCAAAGGAAAATTCAAAACATATAACCATAAATTACCAGTTCAAAAAAGAATATACAATAGTAGAAGAAATTATATTTTTTCCCCCTTGAGGTAATTGAGGTTAAGTGACTTGCCCAGAGTCACACAGCTAGGAAGTATTAAGTGTCTGAGACCACATTTGAACTCAGGTTCTCCTGACTTCAGGGCTGGTGCTCTGTCCACAATATCACCTAGCTGTCCCCCAGAAATTATGTTCTTAAGTGTCCATCTTTTTCTTTCTTCATTAAAAGTTGTCTTGTGTTCTCTACTACATGCTTTTTATTATTATTTTTTCTCCCTTTCATCCCCCCTCACCTTCCCCAAGAAGGCTATAATTAAGTAAAAAAAAATGTATTGATACACACATGCACATGCACACACACATTCTGCTCCTTGATTTACCTTGCTGTTACTTAACCTCCCCCCATCCATGGATCTAATCCCTCCCTTGTCATCTTCTCCTACCTTTTGCTTCCCTCTCAGTCCATCCCTTCCTCCTTATTTCTTTATAGATTTTGGAAAATGCTATACTCTTCATGGTATTTTTGTAGTGTTGCTTATTTAACTCATTCTGAATGTGAGGAGGTTTTCAGAACAACAAGCCCTTCTCCCCACTCTAATGCCTCTATGTCTATTTTTCCTCTATGCTTCATCTATTTAACATAATTACTATTTTTATCTTAACTCTGCCTCAATCTTTTCATTTTGAGCTGAATTGCTGATGTCAATATTAAATATATGGCACACATTTCCATGTAAAAGCATAAAACAATTTGTCCATGTTAAGTTCCTTGAAATTGATCTTTGATATTGATTCTTAAATATTAAATTTAATATTGAGTTTGGGTTTGGGTAAAAATTCTGAAAATCTGCACGTTCATTGAGTGTCTTTTTTTCATTCAATATTATAGATATTTTTGCAGGAGATGATATTTTTAGCCTCAGGCCTAGATCTTTTGATTCCAGGACCTTTTGATTTTTGATTCTCAGTCTCATCTTTTATGGTGGCTGCTGCTAAGTCCTGTACAATTCTAATTCTAACTCCTGTATATTTGAATTTTTTTTCTTGTTTCTTGCAAGATTTTCTCTTTGGTCTGGGGGTTTTGAAATTTGACCTATATGCTTTCCACAAAGGAAAATCTCTCTCTGTGGTAATGATCAGAGGATTTCTTCTATTTCTACTTTCCCCACATGTTCTATCATTGCAGGACAGTTTTCTTAGATTATTTCTTGCATTATTGTGTAAAGGTTCTTTTTTTTTTGGTCATAGCTTTCAGGTAGTTCAATTATTCTTATATTTTTCTTCATCTATTCTCCAGATCTGTTGTTTTTTTATGTTTCATATGCTGTACTATTTTTCCATTCTTTGTATATATTTTTTTATTATTTCTTAGTCTCTTACATTCTCACTGGCTTCACCTTGCCCAATTCTAATTTCCAAAGAATTGTTTTTTATCTTTAAGACTCATTTTCTAGTTGGTTAACTTTTCTTTCAAAATTTTGTTTTTCTTGGATGGTTTTTGTTTTTACTTTAATTTTTTTAGCTTTTCTTCAATGTTTCTCATTTGATTTTTTAAAATTCTTTTTTGAGTTCTATAAATTCTCTCTGGGAAGGGAGTCATTTAACATTACTCTTTGGGGCAGAGGTTTTTACATTTCAGTGTCCTCCTCTGAAGATGAACCTCAGTCTTCCCTATTCCCACAGTAAATTTCTGTGTTTGGGGTCTTCTTTGCTGGTTCATTTTTTTAAATGAGAAGTATTAGTGTATGCACCTCTAATTGTGAGGTGGGGGATGGTACTCTAGCTTCACTTCAGCTCTTCCCTCTGACTTGGAACCCCAAACCAAGAGCTTCACCCTCCTGCAAGTGCCAACAGCCAGCAGGATCCCTGTCTCCTTCCTCCCTGTGAGCTCAATGGATGTGCTGGTTCCTTCTTACCCAGGGCTGAGATATTTATCCCATTTATCAAAGAATTAATTCAGAAGACAGTAATAACTGACACTTACATGGCTCTTTAAAGTTTGCAAAGCTCTTTATAGACATCATTCTAATTCAATCATCATAGCAACTATGTGAATTAGGTACAAATATTACCCCCATACTATGAGTAGGTTAAAGAAAGTAATCAACTGGTCTGTAGTCCACAAAGTCATTGGTGGAATTTAAACCCAAACCTTGATTCCAAATTTTAACATTCCATCCTTTCTTTATACCATGCTGCTTCACATGTTGCTAAGTATTACCATAGTAAAGTTCACAGAAGTTAGGCTTCATGTAAAATAAATATTCCTATTGTTGTTGAGTTGTATTAGTCCCATTTAACTCTTACTGACACCATTTAGGGTTTTCTTGGCAAAGATAATAGAGCAATTTGCCATTTCCTTCTCTAGTCCATTTCACATGAGAAACTGAGGCAGACACTACTAATAAGTGTTTAAGATTGGATTTGAACAAAGGGAGATGAGTCTTATTTCAGGAATACCACTCTATCCGCTGGACCATCTAGCTGTATAAGAAGGTAACCTCAGCAAGGAAAATTAGTCTTAGTATATTTAGTTCACTACTTGTAGAGAACTTAGAAAATCACGAAAGGAAAGATAATGAGTCATAAAGCTGTGATTATATTAACCATGTTCCTAATCCTAAATTCAGAAGAGAATAATGCAAACTTGATTGAAAAGTTTCTCACCTGTTTCTTATTTTTCCCCAAAGGAGAATTTGAAAAATAATATTGTTAACTTCAAACACTGACATGTGACAGAACATTGGAACTCTCCCTACTCCTAAATTCTACATAGCTTAGTCAGCCTGATATTTTTGGATTCTTGAGGAGATTTTGACATTTCTGAGCTTACCTTCATTTTTGACATATAAACCTAGTCTTTCTTCTTTTTTCTGGATTGCTGTTAATTCCACTAACTTCTCAAATTCCTTCAAAGCTGCTGTGAAATTGGTAGTTTCAGTTGCAATGCTGAGTTTCTTTTCTTCAGGATTCTCCATGGGGACATATGGGGCTTTATTTCTAGATGGAAGTGATGACACTAATCGGATGACCTGAAAATCCCTCCCTGTTGTAAAGGTGTCCCTCCTGATGTCTCAGTTTTTGCTCTAAAGTTCATTCCTTTGATCTTAAAATTCCATGCTGTAGAATGGGAACAAGATGTGCTGCTAGGATGTTAGCAGGAAAGATGACTTTGGATTCACCAGGCCTACATCCTGGCTATCCCTTCAGGGAAAGCCCTGACTTCATAATGTTCCCTGAATACTCTTCACAAAGTCCTCATTACATCATAATGTATGCTAGTTTCTTCATTTAACACTATTAAGAACATTACTGAGATTTCGCTTCCTATGTGTATATTGAGGGGAAGGGATATTAAATAAAGAGTGAGCAGGAGAATACATTTAAATGCTGTGAACAATTGTTTGTTTCCTTGACTATCATAGCCTCCTGACTCTCTATTCTTCTTCATACTTCAAAAAACAAAGGAGAGTATGTTTGGTACTTTCTCTTGAAGCTGCACTGGATAGAATAAATGGAATTGTAGACTATTTGTTGGAGATAAAAGAAAAAATTTAGTAGCATTAGTTCATCCTGTGAGTAAGAAGCAACACGATGTAATAGAAATAATGCTTCATTTGGAGGCAGATGAAATGAGTTCAAATATGTCCAGGATCTCTGCTAATTACCTATGTGACTTTATCATTCTCAGCTTCTCCATATGTACAAATCAGGAGTTGGATTAGATAAATTCTAAATTTTCTTTAAGCTTTAAAACTATGATCCAATATTTACTTAGTCAACATTATGATTCTTAGAAATATGAGGATTTGTCCTTTTTTTTTTTTTTCAGCCAAACCTGTGATTTCATCAGGTGCTCAGTCTACTAATGTAGACTAGCATCTACTTTGCAACTAAATCTTAGCTTCTCATAACAAAGTTAAGTGGCTAGGGGGCTGGGAAGCATGAAGCCATTCCTGAACCCAAGAAGAACTTAGAACTTGGTTCTGGTTTCCAAAACCAGTTCTCTATGCATAAGCCACTCTGTTGGTTCTCTTTTTGTGGTCTTTATTTTTAAATTTGAAAAAAGCAAACTGGTGGAAGATAGAGGAATTTTCAGGATCTTCTAACATGAGAAGATGCTTTTCTGCAAATTGCCCAGAAATGATCACTCTTCCTAAAACAATTTCATGTTCTTTAACCAAGACTATTGACCTTCAATTCTTCCTGGAAATGACTAATAGTATTTTAGGGCTGGTGGGTGTCCAAATAGATGGAGTTCCTAGAGTCAAGAAAACCCAACTCTATTTTCTTCAATTTTCTCATCTCTAAAATGAGCTGGAGAAGAAAATAGGGAAGTATTTCAGTATCTTTTGCCAAAAAAATCATAAATTGGTTTATGAAGAATCACACATGACTAAACAGCAATGATTAATGCATTTCAGATCTGAATTGTCATTAAGGTCCCTTCCAGCTTTAAATCTATGATCCTAACATTTGGATCCTATGATTCTAACACTGGATGCCCCAGTGTAATTCCCCATAATTCTACTTTCTAATGTCATTTCCACTCTAAGAGGCACATTCTCATGATTTATGTCTGCAGTCTAGCAGCGGTAAGATATTGCATGTACTCTTGGTAGTGTAATCTCTCTCATCAATTTAGTACTGCATGTTTTAGATAATGCACAAATAGCTACCAGATCAAATAGTAATGAAGAAAACAAAAGAGAAATAACAGTATGATCTTTCATGTAGCTCAAGAGTACAGAAAAAGATGATCTGAATAGGCAGATGTAGAAGAGGGGTGCTCCCAAGGAAATCAGCATGAACATAATTTTCCTGAAGCCTGTAGACCACAGAAGCATTCAAAGTAGGTGGGCCCCGGAAGATCACCTATCCCTTAGTGCATAGTATGGAGGAGGGGGGTGAAAACAGAAGACTTGTGGAGTCCTTAGAAGGACACCTCAGGGAAACTAGAATCAGAATAATGACACTTAAGCCTTTTAATCCTCTGAATGCAGTCACATTAGAAAAGCTGGAAATGTAAGAAACAAAATAATCAAGAACTCCACTGGACTCACTGATGAATGTAAGAAAGATTTATTTCACATTCTTGCAAGAATGGTACCCAAATTCTATAAAATGGGAACACACGCACCTACAGAAGCCATGTCAAGCCTTTTTATGGGGTTTAGTTAGCCCTACTTCTTCCTTCAGGATCTTAACCAATCAGAATCCTTTTTAGATTATCATTCTCCTTTATATATAATGTATGTATAATACACGATTTTAAGCAACATGTGCCAGAGCAGTTCTTTCTTTTGGTTCTTTGAACTCCCAAGGGTCATGTCTCTGCTCTTCCAATCTTTCCCAGTCTAAGAGATAAACTCTCTATTCTTATCACATAGCCAGTCCCTGCCCCAAGGAGCTCACATTCTTCATTCTTTTGTAGGAAGATTACCAGAGGAGCAAAAGAGCTAAATCCCAGGGTTCCCTTACAAATCTAAATCTCCACTCCTGACTATTCTTCGATGTCCTGATGGGTTTTAATTTTCTAATTTAAGTTTCATTTCTCCAATTCAATTTTCATAACTCTGGAAACCAACTAAATGCCCAATCATTTCTCAGGGAAGTAAGCAGCAGAAGCACAAGAAATAGAAGTTAAGGCTAAAAAGAGCCTGATGGCACCATCCAAAAGTAAAGATATAGAGGATAGAGTTTGGTTCTGGAGGGAAAGAAATCATATATCATAAATTCAGAACCACTAATATCTTTAGAGATCACTGAATTCAATCTTCTCATGTTACAAATGAGGAAACTAATTCCTAGAGAAAATAAATATCCAAATGAATGAGACCAGATGAAGTTTTCTCAAAAAGTCTATGAGATGGAGTAGATCAGACTTTAAGCCCAATTTGCAGTAAGTCACATAATTTCAAGGCCTAGAGTTCTTCAGGGAAAGAAAGGTCAGAACCTAGGTCTAAGCTTCAGGAAGTAACAGGAAGCGATGTGACCCACAGAAAGCAGACAACATTGGTGACCACTTGTCAATGATGATTACTTCCTTTTTAGTCCATCCAAAGAAAAGACTTAGGTCTTTGCTATTTAACCAGCTTTACTATTTCCAGCTTGCCAGGTCAAGTATATGTTGGGAGCTGAGAGGACTCATGCTTGGACCTTTCCTGCAGGGAATAAATAAATAAATAAATACTTTCTCTTTGTATCTGAAGATAATTCTGACTAGTTAATTTGGATAAGAGAGTCTAGCACCTATTTCACATACAAAGAATTGAGTTCAGAGATAAATGTGAATAGAAGAAAACAATGAACAAAGAAATACTATATAGGTCAATAAATGTCCAAGTTGTAGACACAAAAAATAGAGCAATTCTACAATAAATACAGTTTCAAAGGGAAAAAATGACCTGATCACTAGGACTCCAAAAGTGGTTGAAAAAAATTTTAAAAAGAGACAAAAACAAAATCATAAATGAAATAAAAGTTCTGGAAGAAATTTCAATTGTGAAGATGAATAAATATCATAGAACAGAAGATAGAAAGATTGAAAATTAGAATGGAATAAGAAAAACTATGAGAAAATAAGAAATACTATAAGAAAGTCAAAAGATTGAAAAAATAGAAGAAAATGTGAGATATGTACCATCAAAAATAATTGTCCTGGATAAAATAGGTCAAAATGAGATAATTTTTAATATGTCATCAAACTCCCTGAAAACCATGCCCCCCCCCAAAAAAAAAGCCTGGATAACACATTTCAAGAACTCAAAAAAGAACTCACAGCTATTTGAATGCATGGGGGAATAAATAAAAAGAATCCACTCATAATGTCTGGATTCAGGGAAAAAATAGATATGAAAAAAAATACATTTTGATTTCAAAGAGTTAGTCATAATGGGTGATTAAATATTGATAAAATAGAAAAAGCAAAGATCTGCATCTAGGTTTAGTACAGAGAGAAGGTACAGATAAGAAGAAATAGATTATTAAATTATAGATTACAGGTATCTTCAGAGTTCTTCTCTTTATCCATTTCTTCTTTATAAAGAGAAAAGTGTAGGGGGGAGAAAGCAGGTATAATGGAGAAAATATGTCATTAATAATAATAATAGTAAATATGAATAAGATGGAATTTATCCAAAAAAAGAATGAAAATGGCAAAATGGATATTTCTAGAGTCAGGACAACCTGAGTTCAAATCCAGCCTCTGAACACTTGATACTTACTAGCTATATAACCTTGGGCCAGTCATTTAATCTTTGTTGTCTCATCAAAAAAGAAAAAAAATTGGTCTAAATAACTTAAAGAATTGGTAAACTAAAGAATAAATCATTTTTAAAAAATTTCAAAAGTGAAGCAGTTAAATTTTTTGAGGAATATCTAAGACAATCTTTAATGGAAATTTTAGATCTCTAAACATTTTAATATATAAAAAAGAACAAATCAATGAGTTTCTCATGAAGCTAAGATAAAAACAAAAACAAAATGAATACAATTAAAAAGTCTGAATATTAGATATGAAATTGAAAACAAATATTCGTAAATAAAACCACAAGTTTTTAAAAACTAATAAAATAGATTAACTATAAGCTAATCTAATGATAGAAAACAAGAAATCCAAACTGCTAATATTATATTTACTTAAAAAGTACACTACAAATTTAATTTCTCCCATCTCCACTGGGCCTTCACTGTTAGAAGGCAAGCTTTGTATCCTCTCAAATTGAATTACTAGTTACTTTCCATAGCAGCTGTTCCAAATTGCTCTCCAAGTCTTCCACAACAAAAGGAAGGAAGAGAGAAAGGAAAAGAAGCAGATGAGAAAACTGAGGCAGACAGGGTTAAGGGACTTGCCCCAGGATCATATAGCTATCTGCCTGGATAACCCCATTTCCTGCCCCTGTTAAAGATAACACTCTTAACACTGAAAATCAGATATCAGGGAAAATTTATTAAAGAAGAATCTTAAGGAATCGTCTTAATGTTTCTGGCCAGAAAGGGGGGCAGTCCTCTTCGGGAAGAGGGAACACTGAGAACAGAAATGGGGGAACCTTTATATTTACTTGTGTGACACAGCTTCTCCCTTCAGAAAATGGATTAGTCTATTTTATCTGGGTTACAGTCTTTCTGATATGGATATGTTTCCCCTTAATATGTATAAAACATGGCCTTCCCCACTCCCCATACATCCCAAGTTCAAAAATGGCAGAAAACTCCTTCTCTGGGGTGTGTTGTTCAATATTCAATTAGCTTATTACACAGGTGCAATAGTGATTTGGTCAAATCAGGTTATTGACCCAAACTAGTTTGTATTGGGTGGGCTGTTATCTTAAATTTGTGCTTTTTCTCAAAACCACAAGACTTTCTGATTGGCTGAATCTACCCCTGCCTTCCTAGTTTCTCCCCTCCCTCACCCCAGTTTCTTGTTTGCATTAGGCTTCTATTGATCACTTAATTGTTCTGTGAATCTTGATCTTAACCTCTCACATTCTGAAAACCTCTAGGTCAGTGGTACCCACTATCTCAATCCCACACTACCTCAAAGCTTGCAGCACTGTGGAAACCCAACTTTTTAGCATTTCTCACACTCCTAAAATAAAAAGCAAAATAATACAGCCTTAAAATTCATGTTGTCTACTCTCTGATTCTTGTTTTCCATTCCCTTTCAATGGGGCCTTGGAGGCATTTAGAATCTTGTTTTCCATTCCTTTACTATGAGGCCTTGGGGGCATCTAGAGGATTTATATGAAGACTATGTGCTAGGGTAACAGATACTTTAGAATGTTATTGACAGGAACAATTTTCTTCCCAACTCTTTATTTTTCAAGTTCTAAATCTTGGAGGGTAAACAGGACAGTTTATCAGAAGTCAAAGTATTTCATTGTGATAGAGCAATCAAAGCAGGTTACATATTACATGAAACACAAAAAGGGCAAAATGTTGAATATAGTACTTTGGGACTTATCAAAATTCATTTTTACAGAATTGAAAAATAGGTAGCCAAATGTTTGTTTGATGTATTTGGGGGAAAGTGGGGGAAGTAGGCAGCTGTGTGTCTGTCATGATGGTTGCAGTCTGTGTCCTGGGTGTTCTGTGTGATTTGTCTGTCTGTTCTGTTGGTTGTGGTTCTTGCCTTGTGTATTCTGTATGATTGATTGTCTGTTGGTTGAAGAGCCCTGTTATAAAATTGCCCATTTTTAATCTGTTGCACTAATTCATAAGCAAAAGCAACAGAATTTTCAAAAAAAAATGTAAAAGGTGAAAATAGAGCTCTGCATGTATGCATGCATGTATGTATATGTTTGTTTGCTTTGCATTTTGTTCTGTGCTAAAAATTAGCAACCTTATAAGAGATGAGAATTCAGCCTCTGTGTTGCAGGTTTAGAAGAATATCAGGCTGAATTGTTTGAAGTGGAATTCATTCAGAGAAGTAATTCAAGAGTGGCTCAGGAAAGGAAAGAAGTTTGGAAAAAAAAAACTTTCTCTCTCTCTCTCTCTCTCTCTCTCTCTGGCTAACTGCAGTAGTCTTGTGGGAAAAAGGGAAGAAAAGGGAGAGAAAGGAAGAAATAAAAACAGATTGAAAGGGATTTGAAAGTTTGGAAAGTTAAAAAAAAACTATAGAAGAGCAGTGTGCTAACATTTAAAGAAAAGTTGAATGGAATACCTAGGTATTCTCTGTGAAAGCAGAGAAATGCACTAAGTGGGCTTGGAAGTTTAGAGAAAGCCCGTTTGGATTTTGGGAGGGAAAAATGTTCAAGATGAAACAAACTTCTCTCTGAGGGTAGGGGTCCTGGAAAAAGCCTCTAGTTTGTTTTGCTGATTTAAAAGCTTTGTTAATTTTAAGAACAATGATTAAGAAATTTGGAAATTGGTTATTTGAAAATTTGCTTGTGATTTTAAATTTAAAAATTTTAAATTTGTGCTAATTTGTAAGTCAATGGAACTTGGCCATTTTAAACTGTTTTCCTTTAAAGCAGTTTTTCAGAGCCTGCTAGAGTAGAGGGTAATAAAACATTATCTGATTGAAACTCAGGAAGAAAAATACACACACACAAACAAACATTTGATTAGGAATATTGGGGATGATTCTGAAATTATGGGAAATATAATTTTGCTACTGCCTTTGCATGCTAGATTTGTTTATTCTGAGTATAAGATCTTAGAATGTGTTTGAATATTGATAGCTCTATTACTAAAGAGGAAGGGAAAGCAATACAATTTGAGCTCTGCCTGGACAGATAAGAGAAATTCTAACTGTGGTCAAACACTCAGGCAGAAAAAAAAAAAAAAGAAGAGGAAGTTTGGTTTGATTCAGTTTGTTTGTTAACATTGTAAGTTACGATTTATGGAGTTATCTAGCTATTCACTATATTGGGAATCTTAAAAGTTTTGAAGCAAACTGGAACGAATGTAGGTGATTTATGAAAGATTGATTTGCAGGAACAATTAAAGGTTTGCATGACTTTAGGAAATAAGAGAAAGGTTTTGGCAGCAAAAAGAAGCGGAGAAGAGAGCAACTCATCCACCCCCCACTGCTTCCTGCTACTTTAGAAAGTTGTTAGACTTGAAGGGGTTCTCAAACTACAGCCAGATGCTGTGGGCTAAGGATAGCAAATGGGCTGAGGGGCAGAGACAGAGTGTGAGCTTTTGTTTTTACTATAGTCCGGCCTCCCACAGTCTGAGGGACAGTGAACTGGCCCCTATTTAAAAAGTTTGAGGACTACTGTGTTAGAGATTGTCAAGTATGTAGCTTGAGAGACGGAGAAAGTTGGGAAACTACTTGGGAGGAAACTTGATATTGGGAAAAAGTAGAGAAACTGATGGGCTAAATTTTGAGAAGGATTCCTGTGTAAGAAATTGAGTGGGAAACCTGAAGAAATTTTTGTACAGGAGTGTAGGAGTGGGGGAAGAGTGACCATATGAAATCCTCTCCTCCCCTCACGCCCCTAAGTGTGTTCCTGTTGTTTTTTTGTTTGTTTGTTTTTGTTTTTGTTTTTGTTTTTGTTTTTGTTTTTGTTTTTGTTTTTGTTTTGTTTTGTTTTGTTTTGTTTTTAATCAACTTACTGCCAGTGCAGCAAACTGTGATTAAAGGGACAGGCTTGCTTTTAGGTTAATTGACTGAATATTTGTTTCTTGCTACATAATGGTTTTCTTTTTCTTTTTTTTTTTTTTGAGGAATATGGTCATAAATGTGATCCATATTTGGTAGGATTATTTCTAAAAAGTTTAATTGCTATTTTAAAAAATCTTTTAGATTCTCTTATGTGGTATTTGGACATTCTGTATAAGTTTTAAATTGATTGTATTGTATCTGGCCATCCTGAGGTTATTTAAAGAGCCGCTAAAAATAATAGTTTTTTTTTTTTCTTTGTCCTTTTGAAAATGTTTTTGGTTATGGAAAATATGCACTTTGGAATATTTCTCTATGTATTGGGTATTTTAAAAAGCAAACTGATTTGCATGTATAATGTTCACTTATGAAACATCTACCTGGAAGTTGTAAACTTATTGGGACAGATTTCTTACTGTTATCACTATAAGGTTAATGGAATCTGTTATTGGAGGTAAAATTTCTTGGGCTTATAGTTACTTAGTTAATGCTATTTGGGAGTTTTAAAGCTCCACCCTCTGACAGTTAGTGGGACAATTGATTGGAATAAAACTGGGTTAAAGCTATTTTATCCTGTATGTTATGTTCTAGTTATGTTCTTGCAATTTTTCTTCCTGTAATTGATGTTTATGGTCAGAGCAATGGTCAATAGAATTGTTAATGCAACTCAATTGTGTCATGCATACTTTGCTGTTTTCAGTCTGATTATATGTAATTATTGTATCCTAAATGCTTAGGCAAATAAGTATTTAGCCTGGTCATCTGTCTGTTATTGGGTATTTGTGTTTTGGGGTTTTTTTGAGATTTCTAACTGATAAGAGGACAATTAACAGCAATATGTGAGACCTAACCACTGTTAACCTTGAGACTATAACTGGTTGCCTGTCCTGTAAAGCAGTCATCTCTTCACATAGGAAGCTGCTGTAGCAGTCTGGTGGACCAGTCTTTTTATCTCAGACTGTTCTAACCTTTATTTGTGAGATTTGTGTCAAATCATGGATATTGACTTGCTTCTGGGACCCAGATCAGCTTTGATTGTCAGCATGGCACATCCACTCTCTGCATGGACAAAGAGCCACTGACCATCTTCACCACTATGCAGGTTGGACTGAGAAGCTTTGTACCCTCATACCTGATGGACTGAAATAGGGGACTTTGGGAATGGTTGATGACTGACTATTAGACTTTTGACTGGGTTATCTGTTACTGTGTGTTTAAGATTTGGGATTTGTTAAATCTGTGTTACTATTGATGTTATATTTGAGGGATTTTTAGGAAATGCCTACTGTACTAGTCTGTTATGTATAGGAATCTTGATTCACTCTTGGGATTTTTATGTGGAATGGTCATTTGATAATTCCTTTCCGTGAGAAAAAAAAAAAAAGGGAGAATGAGATAGAACATTAGGGAAACTGGTATATTTTTGCCTTAGGCACTTCTATCCCACCCCCTACATCACTAGTTCAGATGCTTTAGCTTTGGAATCCCTTATTCTGTCAGAATTGGCCTGGCAGACTCAGTTCTTGGGATTATTTTTTTTTTTTAAGAAACAGCCAGAAATCAGACACCTGTCTTAGGACTGGCAGTCTCTCTGATCTGTTTTTCCAGTCCTGTAACCCCAGTTCTTTAGTATTTTAGTGATCTCAAAGGACCTTGAAGTTTGATATCAGGGATCTAAAAGTTTGGGGTTTGCCTGCCTTGATGGTCTAACTGTGCATAATCTGCTCTGCAATCTGATCCTTTCTGCAGCTCTGTCTGTTCCTCTGAGCGGAGACAGGTGAAGCTACTTCAAGCCTCACCCTTCTCCCCTATAGAGAGTTGCCCCTCTGAATGGGCTTTGAGCCCTGCTGCTCTGTAAGCAGAGACTGAGTTAAGTGCACAAATGACTGCAGACCACCTAACTCACAGTGAACTGTCCATCTCAAACTGGATTCTCTGGCTGAGATGGTGCCCCAACTGCTTGCAACAAGGGAGCCTTTGTACAGCTGTTAACTCTGCAGTTATCAGGGAGAGACCTGTCCTTGCATTTTTTCTTTTTTAGTTTTATTTTGGTTTATTCAGGAGAGAGAGTGTGTAGAATGTTGTACCACAGTCTTCTTTAATTGTCTTGACTCAGTTTCCCTAATTGGTTCTGCCTCAGTTTCCCTAAATTGATCTGCCTTAGTTTCCTTAACTATTATACTTTGAGAATTGTTCTGCCTCAGTTTCCCTAAATTGTTCTGTCTCAGTTTCGTTGATTGTTCTGCCTCAATCCCCTTAGTTGCAAACCTCCTCTCTGGTTCATTGAAGACTGAAGGCCACTTGCTCTAAGATTATAAATTGTTAATGTGAGACTCAAGACAAGGGCGTTCAGACTTCCTGGCTCCTATCAGAATGTCCAGTGTCAGAACCAGATTGCTAGTCTGTTCCCACTCTAAGTGTTCTGCCCCTGCCCCTGCCTTGGTCTACCCCTGTAGCTGAGCCATGTGTGTCTACATGTCATTGAGAACTTATATTCATCAGTGGGTACTTTGAGATGAGAGTCCTGTCCAGTCAATCAAACTCTCCAATTAATAGAATGTTGGGAGCTCTCTGACTCTATCTTGCCTCAGTTTCTCCGGCCCTATATTTGCCTTTTTAGCTCCCAAGTGGATGCAGACATTAGGACTCTAGAGAGTCTCATCACCCATTGAGCAATATCAGTGGACTCCCTCGTAGAGGTTTGTGTATGGCCCTAGGAGAATCTTGTTTCTATGTAAATCGCTCAAGTGTAATTAGGAGTCTCTGGCTTCCCTGCAAAAGGGGTTAGATGACAGTGAGGCTGTTCTCAAAGCTCCACTGCCTTGGTACCAATCGCTCCATAGCTGGTCCTCTTGGCTGACCACTCTCCTCTCGGGAATTGTGGGGCCCATCCTTCTGTTCTTACTCCTTCTCCTCAGAGTCCCCTGTGTTATTAAGTCCTTTGTCACCTATGTCCAGGACCATATACAGGCCATCAAGTTATTTACCCTGCAGACAACCTATTCCTCTTTGGTCTTGGATAAGTCACAAGTCTGACCACAGAAATGGGGGAGTGAAATGGACAAAAGACTGGCCCCCTCATCCCTGGGTCAAGGGCCCTCAGGCTTATAGGAAAATATTGCTTAAACTAAATTAAAGGAAGTGTTATGTTCAGACTGGGCCCCATCCCCCAGTTCATGAGACCCTAGACTTTCTGAAAAGTGTGTGTCTAACAAAGTCACAACATTGCAAAACATGCCGACAGTGTACTCACTCTCATCCAGACACTTCCCCTTTGTAAACAAGAAACTGTGTCAGCGATTCCCAAAATTTGTAACCCTAAGGCTGTAGCAGGATGTGGTAAACGAGCTTAAAAGTACCTCACTCACAGTTCGGGCTGATCTCTACTAGCCTGTCTAGTGGGGTTAGTTGCCATCCAGCTAATAAATGATGCTTTAAATGGAATAATTTGGTCAGAGCTGTCTATCTCGTGTCTGTTCATTTCAAGAAGAGTTAGCTTCTCAGACTACTTATGGGTTTGCAACATGAAAGAAGCCAATTCAGCGGAAAGGTCAGCTAAACAATAGTTATTTAGTGTTACCCAGTCAGAACATCTGGCAGCTCGTGTAATTTTTTTCATTTCTCAACTGGCTCCTGGGTGGGTTATAAACACAGCATGAAAAGATCAGAGATACAGAATCTCTCATGGTGAACCCTAGGGATGCCAAGAACATCAGACAGAACATAGAGACATATATTTGTATGTTCAGTGCATAATCACTTTTGCCTTCCTTTTTTGCCAATGAAAATTAGAAAAACAAATGGAAAAGAAATGCTGAGGAGGCAATAAAATATCTTTGTAAAAATTAAAAATGACAAGACAGCTGCAGTTTATCACATTTCAGTGATACAATCATATTTTAAATAGAAGCTGTTATTTTTTAGTAAGTTACAGCTTTACCTCTTTCTGGCCTCATTATTTTCTCAATGTTTTCTTTTTCTCTCTTTTCTCATCCAAATCACTGCATGTGCGCGTGCGCGCACACACACACACACACACACACACACACACACACACACAAACACTATCTCATATGTATATGTAGTACGCTGTAGGCTCTATACACAACAGATGATTTTTAAAGGATTTTAATTTTATAAGCATTTTTAAACTTTGGCACAGAAGCTGTCTATATTTTTGAAGGATTTCAAGAACATGGTTTACATCTAAAATCTTATCTGTCTCAGCTGCTTTGATAGACCTCTGAGAGAGAAGAGAGAAAAAGAAAGACATTAAAGTACCGGAAATCCTTAATCAACTAGAAATCAAGCAAGAAATATAGGATTTTAGAATTGCAAAACCTAAGGGATCATTTGTGTAATTTAATCTTATCTCAGTGCTTGAGACAACCTGGGCTGCTCAGATCATGTAGGTAATAAATGACACCACGATTCCAATCCAGGAGTCACAGCAAATCCAAAGTCATAGTTTTCAACTGGCCCATTCCTCCCTTCTCACAGGAAGTCTTTTCCTAAAACAGAGCTGAAAAGAGCTCAGAATATAATTCAAATATGATTTAGGAGACAGAATCTGATCATGTAGCTTTTTATAATATCTTGATGGTACATTGCTTTATTACAGTGGGGGATCCTATCTCAATGCATCTCCCTTTTTATCCTGTCATAGATGCATAATGAGGTCTTCAATTTCACAACAGAGAAGTTTTGCACCATAAAAAATATTCATAAAATTCCTTTTGTTGTGATGGTTTTTGTTGTTGTTCAGTTATTTCAGTAGTATTCGATTCTTTGTGACCCTAGTTAGGATTTTCTTGGCAAATATACTGGAGTGATTTGCTATTAACTTCTACAATTCATTTTATAGATGAGGAAACTGAAACAAACAAGGTTAAGTGATTTGCCCAAAGTCATATAGCTAATAAATATCAGAACCATCTAGCTCCCTCAATAAAATAAACATTCAGGAACAGCTAGTTGGTACAGCGGAGAGCGCATATGACCTGAAGTCAGAACTGAGTTCAAATTTTGTCTCAAAGGACTTAGCACTTACTAGTTGTGTGACCTTAGGCAAGTCACTTATTCCCAATTGCCTCACACACACACACACACACACACACACACAAAAATAGCAAAATAAATATTTCCTAGGTGTTTCCAAACAGATTCATTTTATCATAACTATGGTGATCCTGAACAATAAGGATTCAGATACACTGGATGTCTACTTTTCCTTGGTAATTTATAAAATAGATAGGTTCCATTTATGTGAAATAAATGAATAAATTTAAGTTTTTGTCTCTGCTAACTGAACCTTATTCCATTTGTGAAAGTATCTAAAGCAATGATTACAATAAATATAGAGCTCTTTTAGTATTCTTTTTAAAAAATTGCAGTTGCTTTATAGAAGACTTAAGGCATGTGATATTATCAGATTAAAAATAAATGATGAGATGAATCTTCTAGTAATTCTATTGTTCGGATCCTCAAAGAAACATGAAAACTTTCATAGGTTCTTTCTGACATTAAATTTACTGACATCACTTTCATTTCCTAGTTGTACTCTTTAACAGGTTTTTAAATTTTTTTCTACATTTCTGCTTACTGCATCAATATTCTCACCACAAATTAAAGATCTTTGTAACATCATTTCTTGGCAATCTCCAACCATTATCTTGACATGCTATGGCTATATCTATATGCTCTTTTTTTTTTTTATTAAAGCTTTTTATTTTCAAAACATATGCATGTATAATTTTTCAACATTTGACACTTGCATAACCTTATGTTCCAATTTTCCCCTCTTCCTTCACCCCTTTCCCTAGATGGCAAGTAATCCAATATATGTTAAACATGATAAAAATATATATCCAATATATGCATATAGATTTATACAATTATCTTGCTGCACAAGAAAAATCAGATCAAAAAGGAGAAAAATGAGAAAGCAAACAACAACAAAAAGAGTAAAAAGCTATATCTCTTAATCCTGTCTCTGGGTATAAATATCTGTATGCTCTTAAATAAAAGAATGAATGAATGAATGAATTACTTAAGCACTCATCTTTTGCAAAGCACTGTGCTAAATGCTAGAAATACAAATAGATAACTAAAACAATCTCTGTTCTCTAGAAGCTCACATTTTGTTAAGGGAAACAATATATATGAAAAGTTTAGTGCAAAAGTCCAAGGGAAAAGTCCCATGATTCTTAGAGTACAAGGTAAAACATATATTAATTCCTTTTTTATGTCATTTCCATTAATAAAATGATGACAGTTTATAATGTTAAATCATTTCACAGTACCAAGGACTTGTGACAAGAACATTCCTTTCTTGTTCCTCACAAAGCTTCAGAGAGGGAAATTTAGAATACCTATGTCTCCTCCATAATCCTCTAGCACCAATCTTCTTGACCTGTCTTTGTGGGTGTCACATCATGTCCAACTCTTAATAGCAGCTATTCTGTATCCAGATCCATCTGTCCTTTATAACACATTAACTAGAACTTTCAACTGAGTAGATTTCTGTTCTCATTTTGGCATTAAATTTTAGGAAAAAGAAACTAGTGATAAAATGACAAAATGAAATCAAAGATTAAAGGGATTGAACAATTTTTAGAGAATCACTGTGATACTAGTATCAAATATACTCACCAAATTCTCCTTGCTTAGTCAGAAAGGTATGCAGGTGAGCTTTAAAAAGCTTTTCAAATATAGAATCTGGAAGAAAAGGAAGTTTCTAATTAATTCTCAATTAACAAACATTCTGTTAAATAGAACACCCCATTTCCCAAGCTTGTCAATTTATCTAGGTTTTATTGTATATAGTAAGAATAGATTTTGTGCCATAGAAGTATTTATAAAATTCCTAGATGTATCAGGACAGTTTCATTTCCTTACAGCTATAATAACTCTGAACAATAAGGAGTCAGGTATGTTGGACGCCTCCTTTCCTCTGGTAATTTATGAAATGGATAGCCATGTTCCTCTTATGTGAGAGAAAATAATGAATTTGAGTTTTTATCATCTACTAACTGAATCATATATATATATATGTATATATATATATATATACATATATATACAATATCTGAAAAATTGACTATAATAAAGATATATCTCTTTTTTAGTATTGTTAAATATATTTGTAGCTGCTTCACAGCATGGAATGGTATCAGAGTAACAGCAAATAATAAGATGATTATATTATTTGATTCTCATAGAAAAAAATGATGACCTAAGGATAGCCAGAAAGTAAGCAGTTCATTTGGATTATCTGCCAGTTAATGTTCCTTTAGGAAAACAAAAACTGAAATCGTAGCTGCAAAATAAATTGCAGAGATGTATCCCTGTGATTTACAAAAGGAGAAACTGAGACTGAGAAATTGACATAAATTCATCTAAGATCATACAATTTAGATGTAGCTCAGTAAAGTTTCTTAGAGGAGGTTATTTGGTCCAACCCTCTCTATTAATGATATCATTATTCTTCCAGACATTCAAGCTCCAAACCATAAGACCATCTTCTATTGCTACTCCTTTTTCACTCTTCATATACATCACATCAATAATAGAATTTGTATTTTAAAAGGGAGCTTCTTTAGGAGTTTAGGTCCAATCTGTAATAGAATAGGAATTCCTCTTGCAGCATACAGCACAAATGCAATCCTGTCTCTGCTTAAAGATTCCAATGATGAGAAACTCATTATCTTTCAAGGTAGTCCATTTTACTTGTGGATAGTTATAGTTAGGATATTTCATGTCATGGCTAACCAAAATCTGCCTTTCTTGTTCCCATTGTTACCATAGTTTTGCCTTCTGGGATCAAATAAAACAAGAATAATTCTTTTGCATTACAATCCTTCAAAATATTAAAAGTTAGCTATTGTGTAACTCCCTCGACTTTTCCAAGGTATACAACTCATCCCTATATGATATGTTCTACATCTTCCTATCCTGACCAACCTCCTCTGAATAAGACCTCATGTCTAAATGAGGTATGCGGAATTGAATGCTTACACGTAACATGAACAAGTCAAGCTATAGTGGAACTATCATCTATCACACTAGATAAGATATTTCTACTAAGGCAGCCTAATTATCTCATTAGTTTTCATCATTGCCATGTCATGCTATTGAATTTTATTGACCTTGCGATACATATAAAACTTTAAGTTAATCTGCATTCAGAGAGGATTATGGGGACTGAATGTGAATTTTCACCTTTTTGTTGTTGTTTGTTTGTTTTTTGTTTCTCTTTTTTTCCTTTTTGATCTGATTTTTCTTGTGCATGATAAATATATAAATATGTATTAAAGAATTGCACATATTTAACATATATTGGATTATTTGCTTTCTAGGGGAGGGGATAGGGAGAAGGAAGGGAGAAAAATATGGAACACAAGATTTTGCAATTGTGAATGTTGAAAATTATCATTACATATATTTTTATATGATAATATTTTTATTTATTTTAAAATTTTATTTATTCTTTTTTATTTTTTTATTAATTTTTATAATTATAACATTTTCTTTGACAGTACATATGCATAGGCAATTTTTTTTTTACAACATTATCCCTTGTACTCCCTTCTGTTCCGAATTTTTCCCCTCTTTCCCTCCACCCCCTCCCCTAGATGGCAGGCATTCCCATACATATTAAATATCTTATAGTTCATTACATATATTTTGAAAATAAAAAGCTATTATTAAAAAAAAAGATCTTCATGTCTTTTCAACATGAATTATTTCCCCAACAGGCTTCCCTTAACCCTATATTTAAACATTTTTGTATTCAAGTACAGGACTTTAATTTCCTATGAAATTTCATCTAAAAATTATAATCTGGAGAGATTGAACCAATTTTTAAAAAAAATTAAAAAGTTCTGGGCACCAAAAAAAAAAAAAAAGAAAAGAAAAAAAAAAAAAGAAAATGGATAAAGAGAAAGATTCTACCTGCAAGGGACATACAAAGGGGAAGATTTATGTTCCCCATAGATATATTCACTACTATAATGGAGAAATTGTAGTGTAAAATCTAAATGGAAGAGGGATTCCCTCTAGATAGTGATTTATTAGTGTATTAAGTGTAATATGTACACTAATGAGAGTATTTATTAGCAAATGATGAAGCTGAGAAATATTTTAGATTCTCCTTTATGATATTCACATCCACTCAAAAGTCTAGCCAAATCACCTACACAGATAAATAATTCCTATTGTTTATATTGTGATGTGCAGTTGGATGGACAAATTTTAAAATTACTCCATCATGGAATAACAGATTCAGAGTTGGAAGCAATCTTTAAGGTGACTGAATGCAATCCCTTTATCTTATAGATGAGAAAATTGATAGATTAAAGGAGTTATCCGGGGTCACCCAGGTAGTCAGTGTCTGAGGCAGCAGCTGATCCTGTCTTCCTGACTCCAAAGCCAGGGCTCTATCCATTACCTCACATTATATGTTCAATAGATAGTCTAGATATTGATTCTAAACTAGATATTGAGTGCAGAATACAAAAAAGAGAGCATTCTGTTTTCATTTAAATACCTTCAACATTTTTGGTAATGTAAAACTGGTCCCTCAAACAAATAATTATAAACCAATATGTTTGTGTTCATTAAACATCTCATGTTTACATATGATGTTTACAAATCCATTATGGTAACATACCTAAGAAATGGTCATCTAACTTTTGGAGACCTTCAATGAAAGGAAACTCACTACCTCCAGAGGCAGAACCTTCCACTTGGACAGCTCTAATTATTAGAGAATTTTCTCATAAAACAAGCCCAAATGTATCTCTTTGAAACTGCTACTAATTTGTCCTAATTCTGCACAGTGGCCAAAACCTGGGAAACCATTTCAGCAGAGGGGCTAAACTAGATTGAGGGTAATGGAGAAGTCTTAAACCCATTAGTGTATTAAGGAGATAGATCTGTAGAGAAACTCTGGAGAAGTATATTTGAAACAAAGATACTTACTGCAGGGATGAGATAATGGTTCTCTAGTTTACATATACTTAGTATTTACTATGGTGATGTAATGGTTCTACAGTTGACACATGATCAGTGCATTGTAGTGATGTCATTGTACTAAGGTATATAAGGGCTGAGAGGACTGAAAATGAGATATTTCATCTTGTCCTGCCTCCTCTACTCCTCCACTAAGATCAGGGCTGATACCAACTTCTTCCAGAGACCTAGTCCAGATATTACATATATCTACCCTAAACATGTGAAGACTTCCCCTAGCAGAATGGGTAAATGAAAACAACTTGCTCCAAAGGCCATGAAAGCAGCCGAAGCAAACGCTGTGAAGAGCTTAGAGCTTGGTTAGACATCAAAGAGGCAAAGGGCATCATTTGCTGCATTCTGGGCCATAGTCAGTTGTCCTGACTTTTGTTTTGCCACTGGATTTTGACAATTCTAATTGAGAGAATGAGGCTATTGACTGTGCAACTCTGCTTCCACTTAAATGGAATTCACTCATAAGTCAAGACATCACCCTGATATTGTTTGTTAATCATCTCCCCAAAAATGAAGGATGAACTCCAATGTAGCTAAGTATCTGAGGCAGGATTTGAACTTGGGTCTTCTTACCTCCATCCTATTGGCTGGCTGGCTGGCTATTGATTGACTTAAAAAAAAGAATTCTCAATAAAATCATGCATACTTTTTGTGATTCTTACTTTCTTTTCTAGATATTCATTCCTCATTACTTTAATAATATATTTAAAAATTTTTCAGAGAATAAAAATTAAACTCAATGGCCTAGATTTCAAAGAATCTGTGACCTTCCTTTAAAAAAATTACAGATATATGCCATTCCTCAATCCCTCAGTATTTCTCCTGTCCATATTTCAAAGATTACTAAAGCAACTTAAACATCTCATCTGTCAGTTCTTTCAACACCGCCAGTAGCAACAAACTTATGAAGAGCACTGTCATTCTATTACAATCTCTACCTATCTACCTCTCCCTCCTTCTTAGCCATTTTTTTCCTTGTTCTGTACTTGCCAATTCAAAAATTATTTTTCTGGCAGGAAAAACTAAAAACATGATAAGAAATGAGCAGTTTTTTTTTCTTCCCCCCCCCCACTGTTTTTTATCATCATCCTAGCTACCCACAAGTAGTGATCATTTCTTTTTATTTCTTTCAGTATGTCAAGTCTTTCCAACTGGATTACAAGTGCCAGAAAAGGACTATAATAAGAAAAGCTGACATTTACCTAGCACGTGCACAATGAGCCCAAAATTGAATTGGGCTCAGAATTGAACAGGAGAGAAGAATGATTTAGAATGCTGTTGAAGAATTGCAAAGCTCTTTTAATATTCCCAAACTCCTCCCTGACATGAAAGCCCATAATTTTAATATCAACAGTTTTCCAGTGTTATTATATGACTATAGGTCACAGAATACTATAATCTCCAAAGAACTGAAAATAAGTATCACCTCTTAAAAGGCAATGGAGAGGTGAATAGATTGCAACTTACTTAAAATAGTGAATTATTAAGAAAACTAGAGTAAAAGGTTTAATGGATATATATTGGATATATAAATTTAAAAAAAGATGGACTAACCATATGGCAAAGAATAACCAGTGTGTTTCATCAGAACCTTTGAATGTTGAAAAGAGGGAAAGAAGGAAGGAATGAAAAAGGAAAATAAGGAGGAAGGAAGAAAAGGGAAAGGAAATAAGAAAGGAAAGAAGATAAGGAAGAAGGAAAGAAGAAAAGGAGGGAGGGAGGAAAAAATGAAGTAAAAAAAGGGAAGAGAGAGGAAAGGCACATTTTGTACCTCCTTTGTGACTATTTTGTAAAACATAAACAGGCATTGCAATGGGTTTTGATCTTCAGTTTTGGTGGAAGAAGATGTAAAGGGCTGAAACTCTGAATAGGTGCACTGGAATCAGATAACCGAGCACTTAAGACTAATTACCTATTGGACAATACTCTATTATGCTTGGAAAATGGCCCTTCCCACTATTCTGTACTGGCTTGATCTTTTGGTGTATACATATAATTGTAGGAGGGATTAGGGAGTGGAGTAAGACAAGCCAGAGTCATTTTTGCAGTGAATGAAGAGAAGGGAGGTCGTGGAGAACTTGTGTCCATCCCCTTCCCTTCTACCCCTAAGGACCAAAAATAAAGACCGGACTTTTGCTTATCCTGACTCCGGCTGATTCTAAGGCATCCAGGATGCTAACCCCGACTTCACAAGAATCAAAATTAGAGAGATGACAGATCCAATTAGGAATATTTTGCTATCTAGTATTTTAAGGTTTATAAAGCAGTTTATGTACCTTATCTTATTTGAGTCATATAGCAACCCCATAAACTGGATGATACAAATGCTTAGGAAAACTTATAATGCAGCTGAACTCCAAATCAGGACATTTATTATAAATCCTCCATTGCACCACATTCCAAATGGTAGAATAACCAAGAGGATCCAAAGAGGAAAGGATAATCAACAGTATCAAATGCTGAAGAAATGCCAAGAAGTAAAGGAACTCTGAATTTGTGATCAGGAAGATCTGAGGTCAAATTCAGCTTCAGACACTTATGAGTTGTATGACCCAAGGCAAGTCATTAATAACTGTGAGCACCTGTTTTCTCATCTGTAGTGATAACAATAGAACCTCCTTCCTAGGTCTATAATGAAGATAAAATGAGATAATGTTTATAAAACATTTTGCAAATTTTAAAGCACCATATTAATACTATTGTTTTTATTATTACTAGATGATGAATTAATATAGCTCCCCTGAATCTTTTTCTTTAGTTGTTCCTGCATCACATTCTTTGCTATATCAAATTGAATATCCCACAGGCATCTTTAATTTGTCTGAAACAGATCTAATATTCTTCTTCTCAAAAAAATCTACCCTTTTTTTCTCTCCAGGCTTTCCTATTAGTGTTGAGGATGCTATTATTCTTATCACCCATGCTTATGACTTTGGTGCCAACCTCAATTCTTCATTCTCCCTCACTCCAAATAATTGCCTGATCTTCTCCCCTCTTCCATTTTTTCCATATCTTTTTATCCAACCACACAACTAGCATTCTAGATCCAGCCTTCATCATCTTTCACTTGGAATACTATAATAATCTTCTTTTTGATTTAATTTTTTCAACTAAAAAACATTTATTTCTTTTCCTCTCATTCACTGAGAAAAAAGAAAAAGGAAACCCTTGGGACAAATGTGCAGAGTCAAGAAAAAGAAATTCCTTCCTTGCCCGTATACAAAAATATATGTTTCAGTTTGCAACTTGAAAGTATCACCTCTCTGTCAGTAGGTGAGCAGTATTTTTTGCAATAATCTTCTAGTTTGTCTCCCCATTTTGGTCTCTCCCCATTCCAATCCATTTTTCATGCCATTGCCACAGTTGATTTTCCTAAAACTTCAAATCTGACCAAATCCTGTCCATCTCCCCTTCTTCTTTACCTTACTCTATAAACTGCTGTAGTTCACTATTGCTGTAAGGGTCAAATATAAACTCATTTGGCTTTTACAGTTCTTTCCAACCTACTTACAAATCAATCCCGGTCATGCTATCTCTGGTCTAGCCATAATAATCCACCGACTTAATGGTAGTGCTTTTCTTTTCTCTATACCTTTGCATTGGTTGTTCCCATTCAACCTTCTCCCCAACTCACCTCTACACTTCTGTCTCTTGGAATCTCTAAATTCCTTCAAGACTCGATTGCATTGCCACCTTCATCCAGAGGCATTGCCTGACTCTCCAGCTGTTACCTACATTCTTTCCAAGCTAACCTTGGATCTGATTTATATATCTTTATATATGTTCATTATTTCTCCCTTCAAAATATAAGCTCCTTGAGAGTAAAAGATGTTCAAATTTTAACTTTATAGCTCCAGTACTTAGCATGTTGTTGAATTTCACTTTTATCAGACTCTTCATGATTCTATTTGTGGTTTTCTTGGCAGAGATATTGGAATAGGGTGCCATTTCCTTCTCAAACTCATTTTACAGGTGAGGAAACTGAAATGAACGGGATTACATGGCCACACAACTAATACCTGTCAGAAGCTGAATTCCTGACTCTAGACCTGGCACTCTATCCACTGAACCACCTATCTATCCTGACTGTTGTATAGTAAATACTTCATATACACTTTTTAATTATTTAATGATACCATCCTATCTTTTAGATAAGTTCATATCTTTGTAGTTTATAGTACTTCTTGCAGTGCTCTAAAACATAGTGTTTATTGTTGATGCTGATATTGCAGATGTTTGTTAAATGCATGAGTAAGTGAATAAATGAATGAAGATGACTATGACTTATCCCCATTCTGCATATTCCTTCTAGTATTTTAGTGTTGAAAATCATTATGTTAATGAAGATTTTAACATCTCTACTTTTATGACATAATTGAAGCTAATTACTTGACTGTATTATTAGAGATGTCATCCTGATCTGGTTAAAGTGGTTATACATAATTTTAGGAAATTGACTCATTTGGGTACTGAAGTAAGTCTGCAGTACATCCACACACTACTAATTACATCATTTTGATGAGTTTTATAGAGTAGGAAAAAGAAACAATTCTCCAAAGTCTATTGAGGTAGACTACTGGGCAATGTGGGAAAAAGCATATAAAATTATGAGGCAATCAATCAATAAATACTATTTTAAGTACAACTATGTGCTAGGCACTGTGCTAAGAGCTGGAGATAGAAAAAAGAGGCAAAAGACAGACTCTGCCTTCAAGGTGTTAATCATCAAAAGAGGGAGACAACATGCAAACAAATATATACAAAGCAACTTTTTGTTGTTGTGGTTTTTTCCTTTGTTCTTGAAGAGGAAGTGACTTTAAGAAGATGATACCATGATATGCAAATGAATTGTATTGAAGTGAGGAAAGTCTGTGAAAGATCACCTGCCTCACTTTCCCCTCTAGTCATCTAAGTCCAGTGGTCAGAATAGATCAGGACAACTAGAGATAGCCCTGGATGAAATGGGAGACCTTGTCCTTTTTAAGCTAAGATCTTCAACAGGCTTAGTTTGACTGAGGTCGCACCTTAGTCATTAAGGTTAGGTAGGAATTGAGGCAAGGAATCTCCTCTTTTGCCTAGTCAAAAAAAAAAAAATCTAAATAAATAAATCAGGGAGGGGAATACTCTCAGTTTCTGGTCAAAGCAGAAATCATTGCTATTTACACTCAACCTGGTTAATTAGGACTCAAATAATGACCAAATAAGAGTTGGCCTAGGATCTATCAGTGGCCAATCTAGGAGAATCAGAGTGATTTTTGGTTTAAGGCATGATTCTTAGATTACCTGCAACTTAGATACACACAGGACAAATTGGAAGTAATTAAAGAGATAAGGCACTAGAATTTAAAGGAAATGGAGAATTTCAATAATGGAAAGGATTTTTAGTTGGGATTTAAAGGAGATATAGGGAAGATCTAAGAAAGCTAGGGAAGTTAGGCTGTCCAAGTGGAAAAGCTTCCAGACATGAAAGACAGCCTGAGAAAATGTCTGAAATCCTGAGTCCTAGTTAGGCTAAGCCTGAAGTATAACTAATTATGCAAAAGCAAAGATCATCAGAAACTCTGGGCTCAGATCCTTCTCTGTGGTTGCTCTTAGCTGCAGTTTCTAATCTATAAAATGAAGGGAATTGATTTATTACCTCTAAGGGTATTTCTAGCTAGAAGCTATGGTCCTATGATCTTGTACTTCCTTTCCTCCTTCATTTTGGAGATAAAGAAGATGATGTGACTTACCCAGATCAAAGAATGAATTAGTTAATCCAAGTTTTCCCTCTCCTAACTTTTAGCCTACTTATCTGCATTAGGAGACATTCCTTGAATCTTAAAAGAGGTAATATATTTTAAAAGGGAGAATAAGAATAAATATTTTTGATACACATATTCAGTAAATACAGGAATCTTGTTAAACTAAAATGCCAAAGTAAAAAAAAAAAAGAAAGAAAGAAAGAAAGAAAAGTTAACCATTCAAATTCAACAGCTTCATCCATTTCCCCACTCCAAATTGCTAGTCTCTCCCCACCCCCCACCACACAATTATATTGCATCTACATGTCTGTGTACTTGTTGTACCCCATCATTGCTTCCATCCTACACTTCTGAATAAAAGATTCTTGAGGGCAGGAACTTTTTCTTGTTTTTTGTTTCTTCCTTTGTGCTCTCAGCATCTAGCATTGTACTTGGTACATCATAGGAGGTACATAGATGCCTGTTATAGAGAATAGTTCCATAAAAGGCTTTTACAGAAAAGCTAGGAATAAGTAAGGGGTTATGTTCTCTCACAAATTGTTTGTTGCTGCTGACATGAAAAAAGAGAATCCTTCTGGGGGAGACACTGAGGGTGATCCAATATGGCAGTTCCTATAGCTATGCTGCGTCAGCTCCGTACAGGATGCAAACAGTTCCTGCAGAGCATTGTCACAACCTATATTTGTCTCCTACTCTACTTTTTTTTCAAAATTGCTTCTGGGGGAAAAAAGACAGACAGTGACAATATGTGTCCTAAATAAAGTATGTAACTATAGTACACCTGGCAGATTTAGGTTGTGGACCCTTGGCACACAGACCAAAAACATTTATCTTATCCTTGTGCTGCATTATAGCCCAGCAATAAGAAATGGCAACTGTGAATTTAAAGCATTTCAGAAGGAAAGGTTTTCCTTTGGAGTTCAATTAGATGCTTAACCTACCTGAAATATGCTTTTATTTGAGGCAGGGGACTTGGGATCATAAAATGTCTGAGCTAGAAGGACCCTTAAAGGCTGGTCGACTGGTCCAGTCATTTTATTCTAAGTATGAGTAAACAGAAATGAGAAAGCCCTGACCTTATTAGTGATCTTATCAGAAATGATCACATTCCATAACAATATGCTTTTTTCCTTCTTTACTCTTCCTATTTGTAAATTGGTACCACCACTTCTCCCATTTGTTTGAATAATGGTGGATGGGATAAAAGAAGAAAGCTGGTCACTTAGAGTAGCTGTAAAAGTTCAAGTGAGTCTCATTTAAAGGAAAACATAAGGGGATGACAGGGGGGAGACATAAGAGATAAGAGAGGCAGACAGTGACAGAGACAGAAACAGACACAGAGATATAGGGACAGAAAGACAGACAGAAAAAGAGAGAGACAGACAGACAGACCAAAAGAGAAAAAGAGTCGGAGAGAGAGATAAGACAGACAGGCAGAGACAGAGACAGAAACAGAGAGACAGAGAGAAATTGAGAAAGACAGAGAGACAGAAACAGACACAAAGATACAGAGATAGAAAGACAGACAGAAAAAGAAAGACAGACAGACAGACAGAAAGAGAAAAAGAGAGTCAGAGAGAGAGATAAGACAGACAGAGACAGAGACAGAAACAGAGAGACAGAGAGAGAGAAATTGAGAAAGACAGAGAGAGAAATTGAGAGAGACAGAGAGACAGACACAGAACTACAGGGACAGAAAGACAGAAAGAGAAAGAGGGAGAGAGAGATAGAGACAGAGAGACAGAGACAGAGAGAGACAGAGAGAGACAGAGAGAGACAGAGACAGAGACAGAGAGACAGACAGACAGACACACACACACACACACACACACAAAGAGAGAGAGAGAGAGAGAGAGAGAGAGAGAGAGAGAGAGAGAGAGAGAGAGAGAGAGAGAGAGAGGAGAAAGGGAGGGAGGAGAGGAGAGGAGAAGAGAGAGAGGAGAGAGGAAAGAGAGAAGAGACAGAGAGAGACAGACAGACAGACACACACACACACACACACACACACACACACACAAGAGAGAGAGAGAGAGAGAGAGAGAGAGAGAGAGAGAGAGAGAGAGAGAGAGAGAGAGAGAGAGACAGCGCTCTAAAAGTCAGGCACACAGTAGGATGTTTTCTTATAACCTTGGGAATGAGGAGGAATTGAGTAAGGGGGATGTGCTTGCCACGTTTTTAAAGTAATATTTTCTCTTTCCTCCTTTTATCCCCTGCTTGCGAGCGCGCGCACACTCACTCAGGATAGGGGACGAAGTGGGGGGAAGGGAAGGCCTCCTTGAGCCAGATCGGGAGAGAGTGGGTTGACTGCCTCATCTCCCACTCTCACTGGCGCCTCCCGTGGGAGCGGCTCCGGCTGCCGCCGCCGCTGCTCTTACTAGCGATGGCTCCAGTGCGCCCGGGAGCCGGAGCGGGAGCCGGAGCCACAGCCTCGCCCAGGGTGCTGGCAGCCGCTGGAAGCACGGAGCGCTGAGCACTCGCAGCCCGCTTCCTAGCCATGTACTCCGGCAACAGTAGCGATGACGCCGGGGGCGGCTACTGGGGCAGCGGCAGTACCGGCGGAGCCGGCGGCACCGGGGCTGCGGGGGAGCCGGGGCCGGAGGGGAGCCCTCGCCCAGCGCCCCTTTTCAGTCCCGGGACTTACGAGCTGCTAGCGCTGCTCATCGCCACCATCGGGCTGCTGGGCTTGTGCAACAATTTGCTGGTGCTGGTCCTTTACTACAAGTTCCAGAGGCTGCGCACCCCGACCCATCTCTTCTTGGTGAACATTAGCTTCAGTGACCTGCTGGTGTCCCTCTTTGGAGTCACCTTTACCTTCGTGTCCTGCCTCAGGAGCGGCTGGGTGTGGGACTCGGTGGGCTGCGCGTGGGACGGGTTTAGCAACAGCCTCTTTGGTGAGTTGGGATGGAAGGAGAAAACACTCCTCTTTTCCTTTGCAAACTTCCCTTCCCTCGCTTCGGACCTTCTTCTCGTCTCTCACCTGTCTCACCACCCGCTTGTAGCCCGTCCCTTAGCCAGACATCCTGCCCTCACACACTCACTCTCCTCTCGTTTTCCTTCCCATCCGACCCGAGGCCGCGCGACTACAAGCAGCTTGCCCTCATTTCCCTCGGTCTCTTCACTCCCCAACCTTCAGCTGACCGTGACCTCATTCATCTTTCTCCCTGGTTTGGCCCTAATCCTCAGCAGCGATATTTCATTCATTCCCAACTCCCTGTATCTCTGTAACTTCTCTTAATAATCCTTGTAGGATCATCCATTCATTTCTTTGCTTTCACAGTCCTCTGGCTTCTCCAATCTATCCGAGCGATCCAGTTTTCCATCTTAAGAAAAAAAAAAAATCGGTGAAGGATGTAAATATGTAAGATTTTGATGTTTGCCTACAAAAGATGGAGTGACAGCATGAACCCATATGATGCTTTCCCCAGAGTTAGAGGTGAAATACTGAAATAATAGATGATGGATTCATACTGCTTTAAAAATATATAAAATGTCCAATCAGTTCTTTAGGAGTAAGACTCTGACACTTAGATCTTTTATTGCCAACTGTATGGTAGGCTACGCTTGTTCTATTTTATTCTATGTTGGTTTCATATTACTAAACCCTAAAGTGATATTATAAAGTAATTAGGTGAATACGTCAGAAGATCCCAATGCAGATATGCAGGTAACTGTCCTGTGCAAAAACAGTGGACTTCTTTGGAGACCTCGAATGTCTATGGATTATATACCTAAATCTTAAAGAGAAAAAAAAAAACAAACAAAAAAAACAAAAAAAAAATCCTATTGAGATTTTACATTTTAATGAAGGTATCATTTCCCTAAGGCTGGGAAGGGAATTTCATTTTTGTGTAAGAAAAATGTAAATAAGCATTTCCAGATTTCAGAGTCCTTTTTCTACCTTATCAGACAGGTATTAATATTCTAAAGTAGTGTTGATGACACCTACTGCTTTTATCTTTGCAGGATGTAGAGTACCAATGAATATAATAATGAAAAACTACTATTTTCTTATATATAGCATCCAACGCTCAGAATATACAGTAATTCTAGTACTTAACCACTGCTATTATACTTTTATTTTTAAAGCTAAAGAAATATTTTGGAAGTCATAAAATTAGTCAAAGATTTACTTTAGTCTTATGATTATAGTATCATAGATGAATGTTGTATCTTTAATAAATAGTAAACAATTTAACTTATACAAATAATTGAAACTTGAGAGTTTGGTAAGACGTAGAAAGATCCCATATGCCTGCCATTCTCTTTTCTTTAGAGTAATTCCAAATAAAATCGAATGGCTGTCTTTGGACTTTTAGGGAATAGTGGTATAGTTTCCCTCTCAAGGCACCAAGAGTAAAGAGTATCAAAATGGGTGCCTCAGAGCCACCACCATTTTAACTGCCATGGAAGTTTCATATCCATTTTTATTCCATTTCTGGTTCATTTCTAACTCCAACTGAGCTTTAAGTAAGTAAGGAGCTTTTATTGGAGGGTTTTATCAAGCACCATCACCTGTCCTTCACATTTTCCCTAGGCAGCTATGTGGCACTCTGGGGTTGGAATCAAGAAAACCTGTGCTCAGATGTGACTTCACATACTTGCTAGCTGTGTGACCTTGGACAAGTCACTTAACAACCTCTATTTGCCTCAGTTTCCTCATCTGCAAAATGGGCATAATAACAACACAACTTGGAGTTAGAACTCCAAGGATTGTTGTGAGGATCAAATGAGATAAAAATTATAAAATACTTAACACAATGCTTAGTATGTAGTAATTCTATGTAAATATTAGTTATGATAGTCTTTATTATCATTATTATTAATCTCTCCTAGCAGTCACACATTTTTTCCTTTCCTCCTCCAATCATCTCCCAGTTGATTACTCTTGGGTTAGAACCAGATATAATGAAAACACAGGGCATAATTTTATCTTCAGTCTATCCTGTTTTTAAGAGCATTTGGGTCAAGCTTTTGACTGCTTGCCTTAGCCTAAATTTAATTGGGAAAAAGGTGAGGGAGAAGAAGGAAACTGAGGCAGGAAAGTGAAGAACTTACCTAAGTCTTTACAGACAAGTCACTGGTAGTGATGGAACTAAAAGAGTTCTTGGCAATAGGTATATATTTCTGTCTTTGGGACAAAAATCCAAGGACTATGGCCCTTGTTTGCAGAATAGGGAAGGAAGAGGAACTTGGTATATCTATAGCATAGACAATATTGTGCTATAGTACAATCAGAGGTAATGCTAAATTTGGAAAGGAATTAAGCAACAATAACAATAATAGCATTTACACTGTGCTTTAATGTTTCTGAAGCATTTTACAGATATGATCTCATTTTGCCCTCACAACAACCCTATGAGGTCGATGCCATTATGGTAACCATTTTACAGATGAGGAAACTGAGATATACTGAAGTTAAGGGAGTTGTTCAGGATTACTCAACTAGAGTCAGACTGGATTTAAATTTGGATTTTTTTTACTTCAATTAACAATATTTTACCTCCTGCAGCATAGTATAGCAGTAAAAGCACAGAGATGAAAGTCAGGGCAAATCTGGAGTTTCCTAGTCTATAAAATGAGAGAATTGAACTAAGTGATCCCTAAAGTCTTCGACAGCTTTAAATCTGTAATCCTTAGTACAATATTATTATTATTCATGTTGTAGGATATACAGTCAATAATGAATGAATGAATGAATATGTAGAAATTAAACCAAAACTGCTTCATTCTAACTCAGTTCAGGCCATAACCTGAAATTAGAATATCCCCACCCACCTATACTCCCATACAGTACATGTTTCTATATATGTATATACAGACATACATGTAATAATGCATATAAACAACATGCATATAAATATAAATGTATGCTTATAATATACATATACATATAGCCATAGAAAAATAGATACATACATTCAACATCCATCTTGCCTTATGGAAAGAAGGTATAGTATCATTTTTGAATATTGAATATTTGAAAAGAGGGTTTTTAGGCTGGTATACTTTGGGTCTGACCTTTTCTCAAAGCAGGAGAGTGGACCAAAATATACAAATAATTTAATATTTGTACATATTACACATGATGTAATATACATATAAATATGCATATAAACAGATACTTATGGGCATTTATGTGTGTATGTGTTCTAATTTAAGGCTATGACCAGAATTGAGATATTTTGCTTTAGAAACCAAGCTCTTCTGGATAAGAATGAAGCAGCCTTTGCTCAATTTGTATATTTTTTATTTGTTCATTCATTTATTGATTATATATCCTAGAGTTTGAATAATAACTACACACTCATATATGCTTGTAGAGTTAGTGTGAGCAATACATTTTTAACAAATTTCAAGTACTTCATAACTGAAATTTATTATTATTTTAAGTAATACAATTAAATTGACCATTTTAACTAAATTGACTAATCAATTTTTTCCCAACAGCCAATCAATTCAGTACAAATACTAGTTGAAATGATGGACTGAATTGGCTAACTCTTGTCTGAATGCATGTAGAAGTTCCTTGTTTATGCCTATTTCAGTCAGGTTACTATTGACTAAAAGGGAGATTTGGCTACTCTCTGATATCACACTTTTATTGTGAGATAGTAGACAAAAAAGGAAACTCCTGTCTATGTCTGATGTCCTTAGGACAAGACCCATGAACAGATGTGAGAAGCAATTGTTACAGCAATCATCAAAAGCAGTCAGGAAGGAAGCAGCTGTTGCCAGTAGCCCTGATGAGAGCACTTACCTCTTTCTTCCTCTCTAAAGCTGCCTTTAGCCAGTTTGTAAATGCAGAACTAGTCAGATTTCTGGCCCATTGCTCCTAAAATTGCCCCACATATGGCACAGCTGACTTTGTTGCCAGGAGGCAGAGTAAGAGAACAGAGTCTTTTGTTTGAAGGAGCAGCTTGGCCCTGGGAAGTCCTTTTGTGTGTATGTTTGGTTTGTGTTCCACTGTGTTTTGGGTTATCCTGGTTAGAGTCTGAGTAGTGGGCTGTACTGTACATTTCTGAAGGTCTTCAGGCACAGAAGACCCCAAAGAGCTGTGAAATGATGACATTGAGTCACAAAGTCAGTGATAATTATATCCTTGACAGTGCCTTCTCAGAACTTCCCTATTATCTTGAACATGCTTATGTTAAAGGTCAAAGAATAATTATTGCTATAAAGTATGCCCTAGTGAATCCTACATGCTTTGACAAATTTATAGCTATTTTTGCTGCAAGATATTTGCAAATACTAGTTGTTGAAATGAGAAAAACTTGGGGTATCTTTTTTTAAAACAACCGGTCAAGTCAGAATTGTCCAAATGAAGCAACACATCCATGATTCTCATAAAGCTGGGAAAGATCATGAGAAATAATTTGGTCCACTCTTCTGCTTTGAGGAAAGGTCAAACCCAAAGCTAAAAACCCTCTTTTCAAATATTCAATATTCAGAAATGATACTGTACCTTCTTTCCATAAAGCAAGATGGATGTTGAATTTTTGTATCTATATTTCTATGGAGATATATGTATATATATACATACATTAGGAAACTATAACTTAATGTGAGAACTGTCTTCACCAATACAAACCTTTCTATGACTTAGTAATCTTCATGTGATAATGTGAAAGAAAAATTCATCATCCTGCAAATAACTTCTCCAAAGCTAGGTAGTATGGTCCTTGAACAATAGAAATGCAGTCTATTACCTGGACTTAATACCTTTATAGATTTGCTAGGGTTTTTTGTTTTTTGTTTTTTCATCAGGCATTTTTTTAGTTCAAATATTTAAATACAAAAAAGGAAGAAATTGTATTGCAACTTAGAGTATGAAAATATTTCTAAATTGTTGCATATTTAATTTGATTTATGTACTAATATTATTTTTAAATAAAAAGTTAATGCCTTTTTTGTTACCTTGTAACATAATTTTAACAGTCTTCCCTTTGTCAGTTGATTTTTAATGATGATCAACTCTTTGTGACCCCATCTGAGGTTTTCTTGGCAAAGATACTAGAATGGTCTGCCATTTCTTTATCCCATTCATTGGACAGATGAGCAAATGGTTTAAGTGACTTGCCTAGAGACACACAGTAAGTGTCTGAGACCAGATTTGATATCAGGAAGTTGAATCTTGCTGATTCTAAGCCCAGTGCTCTATCCAATGTGCCACTTAGTGTTCCTTATTTTCTAGCAATTAGAAGAATTGTGAAAACTGTCATAATGATTGGATTTTAGCAAAAGTCTGCATCTAACAAGCAAATCATGTCCCAACAAACTACAAACTGCTGTTGCATGAAATTACTTTTTTCTTACATGTATAATTGTTTTCAATTGCATTCATTCTTGATTTTCTTCCTGAGAGGAGTTCCAGTTGCTAATGCATAGATGATAGATTATTACATTTACTATAATGATGAAACACAGAAATGAAAAACAGCCCCAGTTTCTAATGTGATTAGAGATATTCTATCATGTTTTGTGCTACTGACCCACAAAAATAAAATCATATTATGAAAGGGTAATGGTTCATAAGCTAGACACCATGGCTCAGATAATGCTAGGATTAGATTTAATATCAGAAGGGTGGGTTTTATTACAATAGGCCTTCCCCTCAACCAGTATAAAGGTGCCTCTATTTTTCCCTAGTCTTGGCAGTACCATATTTCCTGATACTGAGAAAGAACAGTTAAAGCATACCTCAAGAGAAACTATGGATTCATACCAAAACACCAACATCTTGAATTGTTTTTTGGACTTTGCAATAAACCATTTATTGTCATTGTTTAGTTGATTAGTCATGTTTGATTCTTCATGTCTCTTTTTGGAGTTTTCTTGGCTAAGATACTGGAGTGGTTTGCCATTTCCTTCTCCAACTCATTTTACGGAGGAGGAAACTGAGGCAAATAGAGCATCACTAGCCAGTGTCTGAGGCCAGATTTGTACTCAGGAAGATGAATCTTCTTGACTCCAGGCTTGGCATTCTATTTGACATACCACATAGCTGCCTTTATATTTTAATATGAAGAGATAATACATATAGGGGATTAAGAGCTAGAAAACTGAGTTTAAATTTAGGTTCTCTTCCACTCCAATATTAACACTGTTACCTACTACACCATCTAGTTGCCATGAAGTAGAGCAGTCCATAATCTATTGATTCCCCAGTCCCAGTTATGCATAACAACTATGGGCTTGTCCGTAATAACTCTTCCTTATTGCTGACCACCAAGGCTAATTCCTTTATTTCTTCCTCCCATTCCTTCAGTTTTCTTCAAGATCTTGTTCCATCCCTTTAATGCATGAATATGCAATGTTTCCCTTGTCACTGACACCTTCCTATCTGCTTGCAATTTTGTTCTTGTTGCCTCGGTTTTAAAACCAGCCTTCTTTTGTCTTTTCTTTTCAATCCTATTCTTATTTCCTATTTCCATTCCAACCATGTTTACCTATCACTAAGTCTGCTCTCTTATTCTATTTGAAGTCTTCACTTTATTGTTAACATATTTGTGTATGTCTTTGAGCATAATATTTTAACATATATTTTTCAAATCTCTGCTTTTATGGCTTTTCCATTTGATCATCTCCATTACATTCAGCTATCTCTATTTGTGCCATCCCTAGCAATTTCAAATCATGTTTACAGTCCTCTGACAAATATTCCTTAATATTTTTATTTCAGAGACCTCTATCTCACTACCATATTTCAGCCACAAACCTATCTTTCAGAATTGTATTACCTCCAAGATTTAGATCTTCGGAATTTTACTTTCCAATAACAATCTCTACCTCTCCTTTCTCTCATTTGCACTAAAGTTATTTTTCACTCTTATTGTGATATTTGATCCATTGACCTATCTCTGTCTTCCCAGTTCATCTTCATGATGTACTTCATGTATATATATATATTTTTTTTCCCCTACTTTATCTCCAGAATTACTGAGTCTTACTGAAGAAAGTCATGAAATTAAATGGCTTTAACTCACATAACTCAATGATATATAACCTCAGCTGGGCCCATGTTGCTTCCCTGACAGTCTTTTTTATAGTGCCTATAACTATTCCTTTTCTCATTTACCACTGTATCTGTACCAAATTTTTTTTTTTCCTCTTGCTGTACAGGTCTACTTATAGTTGATTAGGTAATCTGCTATTTTACTGCCTAGATCAAGAGTATCCATTGTGAATTACCTTCAGTTTTTTGTTCTTCAAACTTTCTCAGCCTCGTTGCTTTTCCTTTCCTTCAGATACTAAAGAAGAAATATACCAATTTACTCCCTAAGTCTAATTTCTCAAACTACTCTTTCCTTCCAGTCTCTCAGCTTTCTTCAGGAACATGTTCAACCCTTTCATGTGTGCTTTTTCAATGTTTCCCTCATCATCAAGATCTTCCTATCTGCCTGCAAACTTGTTCTTGTCTCTTCTCTTGTCCTTTAAAACAAGCCTTCTCTTGTCCTTTCTTTTTATCTATCTAGTATCCATTTACTAACACTGACCTCTTTCTTATTTTTTTTTTAACCATTAAATTACTCCCAAGGCTCTAAAGCCAAATGCAAATGTTACCTCTTGTAGGGAGCCCTCAATTATGCCTTCAGTTGGGGATGACTTTCCCCACTCAGATCTCATATGTCACTCTGTTTTGTAACTTTTGAATTTGCACATAGCATATTGTAGATGATAGCTTTCTAGATTGGTGTTTTGGTGTTTTGTCCCCCTATTAGAATACAAATCCACCAAAATTATACTGTAGTGCCTCAGTGTGACAATGAAGTCCCCCAAAATCTTACAAGTTGTGTTAGCAAAACTCAAATCCTGACAGATATTTCCAATCTGGAAAGATTTCTAACTAAAGGCCTAGTGATAGGCTATAGGACCAACCAACTAAATTCAGAGAGACATCACCAGTCTGCTACAGTCATACATTTTTTTGGTCATAGAAACCCTTAAAGATTATCTACCAAGGCATAGAGGAATTGCATTCTGTTTTGGTGACAGGAGTATCCAGACTGATGATATTATAGATCCTTTTAAATATTAATGAAACTAGGGGCAGCTAGATGCCCTTAGCACCTTGGATAGAGTACCAACCTAGATGTCAGGAGCACCTGAGTTCAAATTCAGTCTCAGATATTTAACATTTACTAGCTATGTGACCCTGGCCAAGTCATTTAAAACTCAATTGCCTAACTCTGCCCCCCCAAAAAAATATTGAGAAAGTTATCTGAGTTGATATTTTCTCACTCCTAGGCTGTCAATTATTTAAACTTTGAATCTCTCTCCAGCATCTGGCACAGTGCTCTTATGTGATAATGTACTCTTGTATTCTTCATACTTTGCCCTCTCATCCTATAGAAGTCCTAGTCAGGAAGACTTGAGTTCAAATGTGACCTCATACATTTATTAGCTCTATAACCCTTAGCAAAATTAGTTAACCTCTTCCTGCCTTAGTTTCCTCAGCTGTAAAATAGGGACAATAATAGCACTGAGCTTCTATGGTTAATGTGAGAGTTAAATGAGGTAAGATTTGTAAAGTGTAAAGATACTTGGCACAGTGTTTGGAATGTAGTGGCATTTAATAAATGTTTCTTTCCTTTTTTTCCTATGATGAATCAAAAATCTGACAGACATAGTTTCTGAGTAATTACCCAGAAACTATGTCTCTCAGACTTTGAGTTTCTGTGACCAAAAAAAATGTATGACTGCAGCAGAAAAGTGATGTTTCTCTGAATTTAGGTTGGTTGGGCCTATGGGCTATCACTGAGCTTTAACCTAGAAATCTTTCCAGGTTGGAAAGATCTGTCAGGACATGAGTTTTGCTGACATGGCTTGTAAATACAGCTAGCACATAATTAATAATATGATAATCATTGGCTTTCCCAATGGTTCCCAAAGAGGGACTTTAGGGGACTGCTGAGAGTTTAAATACCCTTAGAAGACAGGGTGTTCTTGACAGGCAGAAATCAACTCTGATTGATTAACAATTAATGAAAAGCAATTAATGAAAAAACTAATATGATACTGAGAAATGGGCTTGTTCTAATGAGGGGCTGGGGGAAGTGACTTTGATTATGTAACTTACTCATCTCTACCCAGACTCTCCATGCCTGGGGCAATCTAGACAAAGCAATCTACCTCCACCAGAGCCACTTATGTACCAGGAGGTTGGACCTTGACCAAGATTGAGGAAATTGTTAATCCAATTTCATAATCAGTCCTGTCTTTCAGAGGCTCCTTAGATCTAATAAAAAATAAGCAAAATTTAAAGGGAAAAATTCTGGATTTCCAGATATTGATTAGTTATTAATGTAAAAGAAAAATAATAATTTCTCTCACCTCCCTTCTTTCCTAACCAATGACAGTGGTGCTACCTTGAACTTTTTTCTTTCACTACCCTATGGCATTTTTGAACTAGACATCTCATAGGAATCTCAGACTCAACCTGTCCAAAACAGAATTCATTATCTCTCCCTCTGAATTCTTCCAACTTCTGAACTTTGCTATTTCTATTTTCTTCAGTCATCCAGATCTGCAACTCCTGACTCCTCACTTTCACTCATTCTTGATTAATATCCCAGTTGCCTAAACTTCCATTATCTACCCACACAGCTCTCAAATCAATCCCATTTTTTCTACTCACATAACCAACACCTCAATACAGGCCCTATTCACCTCTTTCTTGGACTATTGAAGTAGTAAGATAATTGTTTTTCTTGCCTCAGATATCACCCCAGTTCAGCATTTAAAGTTTCTCATAAGCTGGCAACAATCTATTTTTTCAACCTTATTCCACATTAGTACACTTCACAACAAAATCCAGCCAACTTGGCTGATCCTTTTATACAACATTCCAAACTCTGTCTCCATTCATTTGTGTTTAACACAGTGACTGGTTAATAATTGGTGTTTAAAAAATGTTTGTTGATTGACTTATTGATTGCTAGTTCTCCATACCTGAAATACTCCTTTCCCCCTCTGTTTCTTAGAATCTAATTTCCTTTTTGGCTTAGCTTAAAAGCCATTTTCTAAAAGAAGCTCCTTTTTATTCTTCCCCCTATCCCTCAAATGCATCCAAAATTACTTCAAATTTTTTTCATCAATTTTGTATATTACAACTTATATACATTATCTCCCTTAGCTGGATTGCAAGCTCTTTAGATACAAAAATTTCACTTTTTTCTCTGTGTCCCCAGCCTAGCACAATGCTTGGTACATCATAGATGTTTAATAAATCCTACTTCCAAAGCCAGGCTTCCTTTCTCTCAGCTTCTCATTGGAGAAACCAAGCAATCTTTTCCTTTCTGGGCTGTGGAGAAAAGCCTCACAGTCTCAATTCAACACCATATTCCTTTCAATTTATCAAGAATCATTTAATCAAAAGCCTGGGTATTCCTTTTTTTTTGGTTTTTGCTATTGTTCAAGATTCCTGTACATATAGTCTCTACCCTCTCTTTGATTTCTTTCTTCCCTTTATCTTTACTAGGCTTATTTTGAGTCCTTTTCCCTGTATGAAAGCACATTTTTTGCCAAAAGTATAGTACCCTTTACAACGCTATCTGAGGTATCATCAATCACCAAGTCATATGGGTGACTCTTAGAACTTATGGTATCATTTGAAGTCATAGTAATATCAAACATAAGCTTTGGGACACAATATTCCATTAATGTACCTTTTACGATTAGTGCTAAACAAAGACATCCTGGCATCCTTGAATTTCAACTTTATTAATTTTTCTAATTTATTGTTGATTATCTGATTCATCCAACTTACCCTGCCCCATCTTACATCATTGCATAATAGGTAATTTTTGAGGGGGAACTTTTGGGAACTGTTTGCTTGTTTTTGTTTCTAGAATTTCAAATGTGCTCTAAAAATGGGGAAAACCATTTTGTAGTCTTTAAAAACTTATCTAATTGAGTAGAAGGGAACTTTTATTATTCTCTTTAGGATGTTAATTTACTCTCCTTGTTAATACTATATCGATAACTGTCATACAATTGTTAAAAAAATAACATAAAACATGACCTATTTTTCTTAATTCTATGAATTCAATTTCATTGTTGCATATTTTAAATTATTTCTTACTCGGATAGCTTAAGTAGCTTCTCTTTATTGCTAGAAGTTCTTTACATTAAATAAAAATTTGTTTTCATGTAACATAGACATTAGTCTTTGTCCCTGTCTTTGGGCTTAAATAAAATAAGTCTAATTCTTCTTCCTTTGTATAGTTCTTCAAATATTAATGATAGATATAGGAGAGGGAGAACATACAAACAATCTTCTTTTATCCACACAAAATATTACCAGTTCCTTCTAGTGGGAAACACTGGTTAAATTTACTTCCTCCAAAGAATATTTGATATTCATTCACACTGAAATGTTATCAATCAATCAATAAATGTAAATTAAACCAAATTCTACTCTTTTGATGGGGATGGAGGGACCTTGACAAAGCTATAGGCACTGAGGGTTTGAAGCAGGGGGAGGAATGGAATGGGGAAGAGAATGGCAAAGAAAATGTCAGTAAACTTTGAAGATAAGCTCCAGAGCTTTATAGTTTTGTCCAGGGTCAGCACTATTTACCAAAGACAAACAGAAGCTACCTTCCAAAGTATTTTCTGTCTTATTAATAAATAAAGCCAGTCATGCTCAATACTTATGAGTAAATGGAAACAAACATACCTTTTATTTGTTTTATCGTTGCTGTTTTATTACAAAATTATGTATTATAGCAAAAGGTGTGATACAATAGATTTTCCCCCAGTTTATTTTTCCCCATCTCTCTCTCTCTCTCTCTCTCTCTCTCTCTCTCTCTCTCTCTCTCTCTCTCTCTCTCTCTGCCTACACATATAAATAAAAATCTCTTTTGTGGGCCATGATTATTGGTGGCACTTCTACTTACAAGGTTCCTTGCTTGGGCTGTTATAGGCAAGACTATAGCCAGTGGGTTCAAGTGAAAGCTTCCCTATAAATATTATGGGCATATGGTTACTGTAGTTACTTTACTGAGGTTTTACTAGAGTCATAGGTATTATTTCAAGAGATTTATACTCTCTATGAAAAACTCATAATCAATTCTCAAATGTGTCCATAATTTTATCAATGCAGATCCAATGGAATAGATTGAAACTTATCTATGCTTGTCCATTCTTAGCAATTTTTGCCCATATTATAGGAAAGAAAACTTATAGATAATTCAGTCAAAAATCTTCCATTTACAGGTGAAGAATATGAGTTTCAGGGAAGTTAGATGCCCAAACTAAGGTGACCCAGCCAGTCATGGGCAAAGATTGAACCTTGAACATAGATCTTGTACCTCCAGAGGCCTCCATCCTTCTACTATGCAGAACTTTCGTTTACCACTAGGAGGCACTGCACTTGATGTACATCATTCCACAACAGTACAAATATTCTGAAGGAAAAGTGACATATTAGATTGGGTATTGGAATTGTAGTCAAGAAGACCTGAGTTAAAATGCTGCCTTGGTGTGACTCTGAGCAAGTTACCTTTCTCAGTGTCTGAGGATAACAGTACCCATCTAACAAGGTTGTTGTGAAGGTCAAAAAGGTAGCATATATAAAGCATTTGTAAAACCCAAATTGTCAATCAATTAATTAAGGATTTCCTCAGAGCTAGTAAAGAGTAGAGCTAATACTCAAACTCAGGGATCTGACTCCAAATTCAGTATTCTTTTCACTCTATTTCACTCTATCACATTTTGTGATATGAACATTTAAGGACCCTATTTTTCAGACAATAGAACACATGTTAAGAAAATAGCAAAAAAGTTTATGTAAATAAAATTTTGAATAGTACATAAAGTATTATGTTAAAAATGCAAATTCTAATACAAGAAAGTATTATATGGGAACATTTTCTTTTTTAATTTTAATAGCATTTTATTTTTTCAAAAATACATGCAAAATACATACATTCACCTTTGCAAAACCTTGTGTTCCATAATTTTCTCTTTTTCCTCTTCCTCTTCCTTCCCCAAGATAACAAGCAATCCAATATGTTAAGCATGTGCAATTCTTCTAAATATATTTCCATATTCATCATGCTACACAAAATGAATCAGATAAAAAGAGAAAAAATATTAGAAAGGGAAAAAACTAAGCAAATAAATAACAACAACAAAGGTAAAAATGCTATACTTTGATTCACACTCAGTCTCCATAGTTCTCTCATATGGATGAAGATGGTTTCATCTATCACAAGTCTATTGGAATTGCCTTGAATTACTCTAGGTGTTATTTGGAAAGATGTGAATGCAAAGGGGATATTGAAAGAGACTTTAGTAGAATATTTTAAAAAATAGATAATTGTCCTTGAGAGTTACATTCTTATCTTTGTTTGATTTTTTATTTATTTTTCCTGTGAGTACAATTCATACTTAGCATTATCATTTTTTTAATATATAATGTGAAGAAAATGAATTGCAATATAGGAATTAAAGAAAAATTCAAAAGAAATTTTACTCCTTTGTACCACTGCATTCCTACATTTGCATTGAGTGTGTCCAAGTTGCAGAAAAAAGGGACAAAAGGTACTCTGAAACAGTTTAAAGTCATTTCTAAGTACTTAGAAATTAGCTAATTGTACTTTGTATGTGAGATTCTTGTCTAATGACCATACATAGTCACATGACAGGAGGATCTAAATCACGACATTCTTTCTATAAACAAGATCTGAAGACAAAAGGAAGTTGTAGTTAAATAGAACAATGACTCACAGATTCTCTCTGAAGAAGCAAATAAAGGAATGGGCAGGTTTGGCTTTATTGTGCACTCAAAAGCAATGACAAAGTTATTTCATGAGATTTTATTAATCTCATATTAGAGAGGTATGAAAAATGTTTGTAAGAAGATAACCATGAAAAGTATTGCAGCTCATGCACCAGTACCTTAGACACACGTGCATACACACACACACACACACACACACACACACACACACACAGAAAGAGAGAGAGAGACAGACAGAGAGAGAGAGAGAAGAAAAGAGAGAGAGAAAGAAGAGACAGAGGAAAAGAGAGAGATAAAGATACAGAGAATAATAGAACAAAGAGACAAGACCTAGATATGAGAACTGTCTCTATCTTTGCTAGATGTGGGGCCTTGATTAACTCAATAAAATAATATAAATTTTTCATCATTATTGTTATTGAGAGGCAGAGAATCAGAGGAACACATACAGAGCTCTGATGAAGATAAGACTTTAAATTAAATTGACATATACTTTGAATCTTAGGTGACTTCATTACAAAGTCTGAACTAAGTGAAAATGGAAGAGGAAACATTGGAAAATATAGTTGAGAGGTAAGGAATGAAAAAGACTATAAAGAAGCCTCATATTTATATGTCATTAATGCTTTTAAAAAGAAGAATTGAAAAGAACTGACCATTTTAGATAACCTTGTAAAAAAAAGAAACTGATTATAGTTTAATAGACAGGAAATCAATTTTTTTTTAATTTTGAATCAATTGTATGTCTACAGACAGAACAACAATTTAGAACCAAGAAAAAAAAAACTAATACCCAGTTAGAAGACTGGAAATGAGAAAAATATTGCATGTAATTTAAACAACTGTCACTTAACATGTTTGAATAAGTTATATATGGAAGAAAGAAAAGCATTACTACTTATAATAATTTCATGTAGAATTTTTACTGATGTGAATAAATTGCCATAATAAGGAGACCAGAGTATTCTAAAAACTATATCAGTCAGCAAACATTTGATATAGTTGTTAAGTGGAAAGATCTGGGAGCCAAGAACAAGACTGTTTAGAAGATAAACTCATTTGTAAAATCTAATAGAGAAAGGGTAGTATTGCCTTATTAAGTAGTGAGAAATAAGGGAAAAAATAAAACAATCTAAGGAAAGTTTTACATGAGATCTCACTAAACAAAAGCATCCCAGGAAGCATTTAAGAGGAAATCTGGAAGTAGAACAACAATAAAAAGATTTTTATAACAAATTCTTTTTTACCATCGAAGATGAAGGAGCCATCATATGCCACCATCTTTGATGTGCTTATGGAGGAGGTGGAAATGGAACTAAAGTGAATAAATATGGTAAAAGCAGCTGGAGAGAATATGTATACACAGGGGAGGGCTTTGATGGAAGGATATTAAAGGATCAATTCTCAAAATACTTTGGGGGAATGATAAAGGCCACATAGGCCAAATCCCTCATTTTTCAAATAAGGAAACTGAGAACCAAAGAAGTTAAGTGATTTACCCAAAATCATACAGCTAGTAAAGGTCAGGGATGTTATTTGAACCCAGAATTCTGATTCCAGAGCTGGTGGAATCTTGGTTTCTAAAATAAATAAACACTTGGTTGAAGTTGTTTTTTGTTTTTTGTTTTTTTAAATTCTACTTTTTTTTCTCCTTTGATTTTTTTTTATCTACAACTACTAGAGTTTGGGATAATATTTCTCTCTTTCTCTCTCTCTCTCTCTCTCTCTCTCTCTCTCTCTCTCTCTCTCTCTCTCTCTATATATATATATATATATATATATATATATAAAATATATATATAATATATACACATATATGCATATATGTATATTTAGAGGGATCAATTAAACTATATACTTTGATATTAAAAGAAGACTTTAATTTGTCAGATGACCAAATTTAATATAGTTTGCAATAATTTGTTTTCTACCTATAATTCTTTGAAATAGTGCTTCCTTTATGTCAAGAATACAGCTCCTCCTTTCTGCCTCAGAAAATCCCCTTCTTCCTCTGAAATACAGGTCAGTTTCATCTTCCTGCACTGGGTCTCTTCCAATTCCAACTAATTATTAATATTAGTATTCTCTCTCTTTCTCTCAAATTTATTTATGGTGATACCTGTTGTATTTTACAGTCCTACTCTAGTTATTTAAGAGTAGGCATTTTGTATCCTCAGTACCCGGCACATAATAGTTGTTTATAAATGTTTGTGGATTTTGAATTCATTTATGGTTTAATACAATTCTGGGAACTGAACTTATTTCACATGAAGAGAACTCAGACAGGAAGCACTAGGAGGGAAAAGTCTGGAGTTGGGAGCCAAGAGAACTGGTATCTAGTCTTGGTTTTGTTCTCATTCAGCTATATGGTCTTGTATTAGTCTCTTTACTTTCCTAGACCTCATTTTCCTTATCTGTAGACTAAATGTAATGGATTAAATGATCTCTGAAGTCCCTTTCAAATTCTATGAAATGTTTAAATCAAATTCCTTCAAACACCAAAAAAAAGTTAATTAGATAGATTTTTGTTCTGATTGAATTGTCAGATGTAGATTTATAGTTTCATGGGTTTCTTTTTATAAACAGCTAGATGATATTATAACTAGAGAGCCAGGGATTTCTTTTTTTTCTTTCTATTCAGTTGTTTCAATTTTATCCGATTCTTCATGACTCCATTTGAAGTTTTCTTGGTAAAGATACTGCAGTGGTTTGCCATTTTCTTCTCTAGCTTATTTTTCAGGTGAGGAAACTGAGACAAATAGGATTGAGTGACCTGCATAGAGTCACATAGCTAGTAAATGTCTGAGGCTGGATTTGAATCCAGGAAAACAAAATTTCATTAATTCAGGCCCAGTACCCTTTCTACTAGGCCACTTAGTTGCCTGGGAAATCTGAGTTCAAATCCAGCCTCCAACCTGTGTAACCTGGGCAAAAATCATAGCCACTGACTTCCTCAGTTTCCTTTTCTGTAAAAGTAGAATAAAAATAGTATCAACTTTCAAGGTTGCTATGAGGATAAAATGAGATGATATTTGTTATGTTTTTTACAAACTTTAAAATGCCACAAAATACCATCCTTATTTCTATTATAGTCTTTGTTCATCTTAAATTCACAAAAACTTAAATTGTATGTTCACACATACAATTAGAAGACACTGAGGAAATGCACACAAATTAAAATAACTAGAGCATTGCCAGTATCAATAATATGATTTAATATATTTTTCAAATTATTCACATGGCAATTCAGTTTAATTGCATATAGTCTATAATTGCATATAGTGACATCAACAAAATTATACTCCATCTGTCCCTAGACAAGTCAATATAAGACTTGATAAACCATCCATAATTGGATGTTAACCACAGTTACATTTGTTGGTGTGATGTCTCACACATCAGTGAGACAGACCAGCTGCACTTCTGTATGAGATATTGTACAGATGGATGCTAATTGAAGAAAATATCTAATGAAAGTAAACCAAAAAAGTGATATCCTCAATGTAGTTGGGGGAAAATTATTATACTATTGTATTAATAACTAGTTATTTATTTGTGATCTATTTGTCTTCATCCTATTTTTGTCAAGATTTTATTTACTCCTGAAAAGACTAGGCATTCTCTGAAGGGTCTGACCAAGTAATTGTATTTACTTCTGGTACCCAAGACATCTATGTTCCCTTTTTGTTTGTGCTGGGCCAACAAAATGAGACCCTCATTTCTGTTTCCTCCACAGAGAGAACCCACTTTAAGTTAGACCGTTCTCCAGGGAAATGAGCTTTGTTCTTATTCCCTTCGTTAAAGTTTTGTGTGTCCTGGTCTACAAAGGTGAGAATGAGCTCATGAAAACCTGATTGAGATAGTTTATGTTTTTCTGCTTAAGATTGTTAGCAACTTTTATTCCTTCAGAATCTGGGATTTGATCAGTCTCATCAGAGGGCCATCTCACTTTTCCCAGCTATCTTCCTCATCTCTCAAAGATGAAATAACAGGGAGGAGCTGAGAACTCTTCCTAGCTCATTAAAATATCCACCAATTGAGATTGCCAGGGAAGGTCCTAATGTTGAACCATTAGGCCAGCTATAATGAAGTCACACATAGGTATAAACGACCCTGCCAGCTGTCATCTTTGGATCTGTAGTACAAATGGAGGCACTACATTGATGTGTCCTCTAGTAATATATCTATACCCCTATTTAATAAATTATAAACTTGAAGAAAACACCTCATTTTATTTTGGTTAAATTTTCCCCATTGACATAGGGAAGTACTTGAGATAGAATATACAAATGGGTCTACACTGCAAAATCAACATATGGACTTGTTACTAGTAATATTAACTGTTGTTAATACATTATGAATTATATATTTCTACAGTGATTGAAAATTTACAAAATATATTCTCAAGTTTCTTATTAATTTTCAGTTGAAGAATGTGAGACTTACAGTGGTTTTGTGTTTTACCAATTAATTAAAACACAGCCAGTCATTGTTAGATGCTAAGAACAAACCCTTATCTCCTGACTTCAAGTCCAATGCACTTTCCACTCTGCTAGCAAAGCTTGAACTATTTACATAATTCCAGCCTCAGAGGATCTCTTTTGGGGCCTGAATTTTTAGAATTGTCACTCAAGATGGCCATTAGTTCAAAACATAATTTTGTGTCGACACAGCCTTTGGCTACAGCTCACCAAACAGAAGCAACTGCCTTTTTGAGTAAAGAGAAAATAACCACTTACATCCCCACAGCACAACATGTCTCATAAAGATGATCCCATTAGCAAACATTGATCATAAAGTACCAGCTGTGCCAGACTTAGAAGAAATATTATTTGAGGCTGTGTTCTCCTCAGCTCAGCTGTATTAGAAAGAACTAAGGTGGAAAGAAAAACTATGCTTTGTTCCTCTTTCCTCTGGTGTTCCTGAAGTATGACTTTGATTTTGTCATTTAACCTCTCTTCCTCAATTTTTTCATCTGTGAAATGTAGCACACATATGAGAACTTCAAAAAGAAAGAGCATGCATCTGTTGTAGGAGAGAGAATTTGGACGGGGATGCAGTGTCCTCTGAGAACACAGATTGAAGAAAAGATCTAATACAAAGCACAATTTGTTGACAATAGCACAGGGCTTCAGAGTATTTAGATGGACCTTTAAAGTACTTTAATTTTTATTTAAATGGTATAAGTTTTCTAAGTCATATATCTGCTCATGTTCTTACATCCCTTCCCCACTTAAAAGCCTCAGTGGCTTCCTTTTTCTTCAAAATTAAAATATAAACTTCTCAGCCTAATACTTAAGATGTCCCATAATCTGGTTCTAGTATATCTTTCCAGTCTTATTTTACATTAATCCCATTCAAACACTATGTTAGATTAGTGGCTATTTTTAAACTTCATTACTTTATCGGTCATGTCTGTACCTTTGCACAAGCAACTTCCATGACTGGTATTCAGTCTTTCCCCACCTCCATCTCTCCTAATCCTCTTCTTTCAGGTCATAGCTAATATGCCTCCTATTAAAAGGTATCCTTCCTAGATGCTTTAGCTACAAATGCTTCCTCCCTCCTCCAATTAAGAATATAAACTTCTTGAGGATAGGCACTGTCTCATTTTGGCCTCTGTCTCCAGCACCTAGCCCAGTACTAGGCATATAATACATAATAAATAATAAATGCTTGTTGATTGATTAGTAATCAAGCAAAGAAGACCAAGAAAATGTAATAAAACAAGAAGGATAATGAGGGAAAAAAAGAGTATCCCAAAAATTCAGTAAGAAGAGTGTCCTGGAGGAGCAAAATCAAAAGAAATAAAGATTAAGAGCAATGACTACTGAGGGAAAAAACACTAGTCTGTATCATTGAAGAGAACAAATCAGTTAAATATTGGAGGCCAAAAGCTTATTTTAAGGGGTTGGGAAATAAGTGAGAGGTAAAGAAGTGAAGGCAATGAAAATGGACATCTTTTTCTAGAAATTGGGCTGTGAAAGAAGAGAAATATTTAGGATTATTTTTTGAGGCACTTAGTTAAGGATAGGTTGTTTTTGTTTTGTTTTTAATTTAGATTTTTTTGGACTAGGTGAAAGAGGAGATTCTTTGCTTCAGTTGCCACTTAACCTTAAACATTGAACGAGTGCAGCCTCAGTCAAACTGAGACCTGTTAAAAATGTTAACTTAAAAAGGCCATGGGCTTCTATTTCATTCAAGGCCATCTCCAGTTATCTTGATCTGTATCTTTCCACTGGATCCAGATGGTTGTGGAGGGGAAAGTGAGGCAGGTGACCTTGCCCAGCCCTCCTTAGTTTAAATTCACTTTTACGTCATGGCAACACCTCCCTGAAGCCATGGTCCTCTTGGAGAATGAAGAACAAGCAACAACAACAAACAACAAGGATAAATAAGATGTGGACCTGTTTGTTGGCAGCCTAGAAGTCAGGGATAAAGAAGAATGGATCAAGATCCACTCTTTCTAAACTTCAAAGAGACAAGTTTAAGGAGGAATCAGGAAGATGGTTTTTTCAAGGTAGAAGTAGAAGGGTTTCCTTGGCAAGGAAATGTCATTTTTTTGTCTGATATTGGAGCAAAGGAGAAGAAAATTGGAGATAAGGCTGAGATTGTATATGATCTTTAAAAAGAAATCTACATTGGTTTAGCCTCAATTTTTGTTTGTTTTTGGCAGAATATTGAGAGAAATTGTTTCTTATTAAATATAATTATTGAATTAGTTTGAATCACTGAATTATTAGTATTGAATTGTTGAATTTAATGACTCATAATTGAATTTCACCTTTTCTATTTCTTCAATCAGAAATCAGCCCCCATAGGTGATATAGGCAAACTTTACAATGCTGGGTTATTACAACGAACTTAGAACCATTCAAATAAGTGAATTGATGGATTCCAAACCATTGTGTTTTAGTCTGAAAGATCTAGGGAAATATGGATTCTCCCTTTTGTCAGAGGGTAAGAGAAGGGTAAATGAATCTATGGGGAAGTAGGACTAAACTAGTTCCAGATTAAGGAGTAATAGGAGAGGAAGGTAGTCTTTACTTAGGCAGTCTTTAGAGGAAAAAGGTTTGCTAGCAAAAGGATATATATCAGGTTATCTTCCCTTCCTAGTAAGCAGTGGTAGCTCTGTCCAAGATATAGTGGGGGATGATTGTTCTCATCCTTTCAGGTGGCTGAGATTTTTGGCTGTGGAACATTCTATTCAAAATCTGTATTGGATCTTTAATTCTATTTTTATTATTCCTGATCTATTTGGGCCACTAGATGGCCTACAGGACCTAGAATCAGAAAATGATAATATATTATAATTATATATATATATATATATATATATATATATATATATATATATATATATATATATATATATATATATATATATATATATATATATATATATAATTATAAAGCACTTAGCATGGAACCTGGCACCCTAGTAAATACTATATGTTGTTGTTCAGTCATGTTTGACATTTTGTGACCCATGGGTTTTTTTGGGCAAAAATACTTGAATTGTTTTCCATTTCCTTCTCCAGTGGATTGAGGAACACAGAATTAAGTGACTTGCCTAGGATCACACAGCTAGTAAGTGACACCAGATTTAAACATAGGAAGATGAGCCTTCCTGCCTCCAAACCTGGCATGCTCTCCACTAAACTAACTGCCTCCATGAACTATATAATATTAACTATACTGCTGCTGATGATGATTGTTACTATATGTCATTGGGATTATTAGTCAAAAGAAAATTGACACTTTAGCTATTTTCTTATATCATTTCAATTGAAATCCAGAACATCTGTACTGCTCCACAGGTCCACCAACAATCCATCAGGGTACCTGTCTTTTCAAAGTCCTTCCAGATTCAACCATTGCCATCGTTTTTGGTCTTTTATGATTTGCACAGTATGAGGTAAAATCATTTCCTTCTCTGTTTTCCCCATACATTACATCATAATTTTCTTAAGAATCTATGTGTCTGTCTTTGTGGTCACATTATCAAGCATTATATTCAAAAACTGTAGCTGTTGGGGCAGAAACTATTTTATTTTTATCTAGTATCCCCAGTGCCTAGCACAATGCCTGGCACACAGCAGATACTTAATAAATGCTTTTTGATTAATGAGTTGATGAAGATTATGATGAATTAAATAAATCATTTAATTCAATTGTTATTGAATTAAATGTATTTTTATTTTTATTTCTCTTATTATTGGTGATTGGGACCAGAGGTTTTGAATATATGGGTCACATGTGGCCCACATTGCCCCTGAATGTGACCCAAATCATATTAAAATGTAACTGGAAAATATTTAACTAAATATAAATATATTAAGACACAGATAATATTACATTTGTTAAAGCTAAGTCAGTATGTAGTTTGCAAGAATCCTTGTGTACTATTTAGTGGCTCCTGTTTTTATTTGAGTTTAACATCATTGTTTTAGAACATGTAAAATTTTCAAGAAAATGGCATTTTCTGGCTTATTTCATTTATCCTCTAACAATTACCAAGTCAGACTTTACTGCTCAAATCTCTGGTCGCTCTTCAAGGTGCTTGCTCCTATCTCTCAAGCTCTGTCCTTTCTAGCTCCCTTCTCCAAGAAGTTGCTTACTCTGTTCTCCCAATTTTCCTTCTATGGCTTGGAGCCATTATAATTCACTTTCCAGCTGACTAGTTACTTTTAAAGAACTATTTAGCTGAGAGTTGGACTCTGCCCTCCGAGAAAACTGACACCAAATCTTCTGACTGTGTTTTGATACTCTTGGGTTGAGTCAGCAGCATAATAATAGAAAATTATCGAAAATGCAACAAGAAAGTTACCAGCTGCTATGTGATCTAACTTCTAAGGGGCCATTTCTGATGAGAGTGCTGTAAATATTCAAAGAATAGACAAGTGCTGTGTTGGGTAAAATAGAGAAAGGTAATCTGAAGCAGAAATATCTTTTTTTAAATTAAAGCTTTTTATTTTCAAAATATATATATAGATAATTTTTCAACAATGATGCTTACAAAGCCTTGTGTTCCAAATTTTCTCCTCTTCCCCCCAACCCCTCCCCTAGATGGCAAGTAATCCAATATATGTTAAACATGTTAAAATATATGTTAAATTCAATATATGTATATATATATATATTTATACAATAATCGTGCTGCACAAGAAAAATCAGATCAAAAAGGAAAAAAAAAGAAAGAAAACAAAATTCAAGCAAACAACAACCAAAAAAAAAAAATAAAATGCTATATTGTGGTCCACACTTAGTCCTCACATCCCCCTTGCTGGATATAGATGGCTCTCTTCTTCCCAAGATCATTGGGACTGGCCTGAATCATCTCATTGTTGGAAAGAGCCATGTCCATCAGAATTGATCATCATATAATCTTGTTGCTATCTTTTCATATGACTAGAAATGGTTTTAATTTTTTCATCTGAAAATTATCTGTTCATATCCTTTGACCAATTATCAATTGGAGAATGGCTTGAATTCTTATAAATTTGAGTCAATTCTCTATATATTTTATAATTGAGGTCTTTATCAGAACCCTTAAATGTAAAAATGTTTTCCCACTTTATTGCTTCCCTTCTAATCTTGTCTGTATTAGTTGTGTTTGTACAAAAACTTTTTAACTTAATATAATCAAAATTATCTATTTGGTGTTGAATAATGAATTCTAACTTTTCTTTGGTCACAAATTACTTCCTTCTCCACAGATCAGAGAGATAAACTATCCTATGATGAAGCAGAAATATCAATCAGGTCTTTGCTCTAATGATCAAGACAGTTTGGAGTCTCTGGAATTGTCTTGGATTTTTAACATATTTAATTCAATAATCACTTATTCATCAATCAAAAAAAAACATATTTAGCATTGTGCTAGGTACTGGGGATACAAGATAAAAATAAAATAGTGTCCTGATTATAGTGTTTGATATTGTAACTATAAAGACAGACATAGATTCTTAGGGAAATTATGATTTTTATGTATGGAGAAAACAGAGAAGGAGAAGAAAGAAAACATTTATACAGATAACCGTTATGCCAGAGAGAAGGTAATTATAATGGACAGAAGTTCCAGGAAAATTGCTATCAAAAATTTGTATGAAGAGCAATTTCTGCTTGGAGAATAGGGTTATTAAGGAATCAAGACTGGTGAGAGGGATTTCATAAGGAAGAGATTTAGAAGGGGCAGCTTAGTGGCTCTGCTGTGGATAGAGTGCCAGGCCTTAATGGGTCTGTAGGGAAGGCTCATTTTCCTGAGTTCAAATCTAGAACTTAGAGACTTACTAGGCTTGTGACCCTGGGAAGTCACTTAATCCTGTTTGCCTTAGTTTCTTCATCTGTAAAATGGACTGGAGAAGGAAAAGGTAAAGCAGTCCAGTATCTTTGCCCCAAAAAATCCAAATGGGATCACAAAGAGTCAAACAAGAAAAAACAAGTCAATTATAACAAAGGATAGGGGAAAAGCTATTCCAGGCATTTGGAATGGTATAAGCAAAGATGAGAGAGGGCAAAATAAGGAAGAATTTTTCTGAAACAGATTATTTAAGGGAGATAGTATGAGCTAATTTCAAATCTCTGCTTTTACTCATAAACTGCAAAGGTTTCATAAACCTATGAGGAAAAAAATGGAAAAACTCTTGGAGAATGGATATACCCTTATAGCAAAAAAGGAATCAACCCATTCTTGATATGGAGTAAAGTGAAGGAAAAGGTCCAACTCATCTTTCATTCTCAACTTGTCAGTTTCACAAGATTTCTCTAGGGATGATTCAGTCTGATTATTATAAATAGAAAGCAGTAAATAAAAGAATCACTTATATTTACTGCTTTTGATAATAGTTCATTCAGGGACTCTTTATCTTTCTCTTTCATTTCCAATACCTAGCACTTGGTATTTAGTAAATACTTGTTGATTTATTGATTGAGGAGTGAAGAATTCACACAAATTAAAATACAAATTACTGGAGACATCAAAATTTATGTATTAATTCTAAAATGAATTGTATACCTGCCAGAGTCAGGGCCTTCAAGGTGGAGAATATGATGTACAAGGTGCCAGCTGAAGCATCATGGCACATGATGCCATGTGACCTGAAACATTCTATCAGTAGTGATTAAGAGAAATTCAGGCTCTTGGACTTTCCTTCAGTAAAGAGATCGGTAATGGAGCAGTCAAAGCAGAGTCCAGAAGGGCCATAAAGAAAAGGGATGTTGATAGGCTATAGCAAAACTATTGTTGGCAAAGTAGTAATAGGATCTGAAGATAGATTCAGAGTCAAAGGCCAAAGCTGTAAATGCAGATCCAACTTGGATCCAAGCCCTGAAAAGACATTTCATTAGCTAAGAATGGGCTTTTAATAGTAAATATAAATGAGACCCAGTCACTTAAGCCTAATTTTCCTAATGACTTGAGCTGTAGGTATGGATTTATTCCTCAATGTGCTTAATGGGAAGCATTGTTAACCTGGACCATTCCCCTCATTTCATAATGTCCATCCCCCTTTTGAAAATAAAGAAAAAATATAATATCATGTACAGTGATTTTCATCAGCAGGACATTTATTGAGCATCTTTCATATTAGGTTTTGGGGAGGGGAGGACAGTAGAAAAAGGGAGGTGGGGCACAAAGCCTGTATCAGATATGGTTCTGCCCTCTGGGAACTTATAATCTAGCTGGGGAAAGGAGACAATTCTCAATGTGTGATTTGTATCTGTGGGAACTCTCTCCATCAACATGGATGTCAAGTGTCTAGAATTTGGAAATAAGTTTCAGGGACCTTCCTGGATTGCAAAAAGTTGCAATCATTTACCCATGGTCACACATATATTAAAATATCAGTCATTAAATTTGAACGCTAACTCAATACATTATATAATATGCTCTTTTACCTCTTGAGCTATAAATATATATAAAATAAATATAAGTACTAAACAACATGAACAAGATCAGAACAATAGCCTGAGATGATAATGAGGTTAGCTTGCTTGTAGTAGAGGATTAGCGCTAAAGGATTGGATTCTGGAACTGGAGATGATTAATAAAAAAGTATGATATCCAAGAAGAGGAGATTGGACCTTCTTTAATAAGGTTTGGGATAACAGACTGGATGTATAAACAGAATAAATACCTGAACAATATTTTATTACAATAATTAATTTAATGGAAAAAAAAAAAGATTTGGCATAGCACATAGAAAAGAAAATTAGAAAAATCTGGGTTCAAGTTCTATTCCAGACATACTAGCTATGTGTGCCTGGGCAAATCACTTAACTTCTCAGAACTCAAAATATTTCTAAGATTATAAATTGCAAAGAAGATGCCAACATAAACTGGTGCAGGAGATTTTCTCAACCAAGAATTCCAAATATTAATAAAATCATGGGTCTAAGTTCCTAACCCCTTTTTCTAATTAATTTCATACGAGTATATAGGATGATTTCTATTAAGGAAAGCCAGAGGGCGACTGATTAGAACATTATTATTATAATTCAAGGAAGAGTCAAAGTGAGTCTCACTCTGAGGGATGATAATAACAATTCTTGTTTAGAGAGGACTCTACTATTTAAAAAACATGTACAAGCATCATTATTTCCATTTTATAACTGAGGGAGCTCAAGTGATTTGTTTTCAGGCTGTGAGCTAGCAAGAATTAGATTGGGGACACTAAATAACCTAGGTCTCCTGATTTCAGCACTTTGCCTCTGGAGAGAGAATTAATATGAAGACACTTCAAACAAAAATCCCTTCCTTAGTTTGAAAGCAAATTAGACAGAGCTCTATGGTCTTTAGAGATCATCTAATCTATCAATCTGTGTCTCAGGGAGAAATAAGTAAATAAAGATGTATTTAATATAGACATTGTTTATGGGCTACTGAGACAGCATTACTATGCTAATATAGATGACTATGGGAATACTATCAGGGACAGGGGAAGAACAACTAATTTTCAAAAGTTATAAAGATAATTGATGTGGCAAATTATATACCAGTGAGTTTAATTTCTATTCTTGGCACAATTCTAGGACATGTGATTATAACATGTGAACATAAACAGTGAACATTTAGGAAATGATAGTAATAACAAATAGTTATAGCAAAGTGATAACAAAGAGCTCATATCACATTTTCAAGAGCAAGCCATGTCTGACTGTCTTATTTGCTTTGGAGGGTTGGGGGGAGCAGATTTCCTAAAATGCTAGATTTGAGAAATGTTAGATTTTAGCCAACCAAAAAAAATGGGAATTGATTGCTCTTCCTATAAAAATAATGGAGAGATGTGGACATGGATGTGACTCAACTGATTAAGTAACCAGACACAATCTTTTACTGGCTTGATATTAATTTTTTAGATCTGGCAGTTGCTCCAATGTTATCATTTTTATCAGTGACCTAGACAGAAGCACAAATGGCATACTTTTCAAATTTGTATAGTAAGGAGAGATAGCTAACACACTGGATAGCAAAGTCTGGATCCAAAAAGATCTCTTTTTGAGATGTTAGGAACAGTGGGATATATTGAATAACATGAAGTTTAATTGTTATTAACAATATCTCACATTTATACAATGCTTCAAGGTCTGCAATGTGATTTATTATATCTCCTTTGATCCAGGCAACAAATCTGATAGTATTATATTCATTTTTAAAATAAAAAAAAAACATGGCCGATCAGTTTTGTGTCTTGCTCAGAGTCACAAAGCTGGGAAATGTTTGAGGTGAGGATCAAATTTTGATTCTCTTGGTTACAACTTTTAGTAATGCATCTCCCTGTCTCTAAGAAGTATTAGACTACAGAAAGTTTGCCTAAAATATTTTCTTTGATATGAGAAAACCTGGGTTTTAAATCATGGCTTTGCTGCTTATTTCTTATGTAAATTCATTCAGTTGGTGTTTTTTTCAGTTTGCTTTGCTTCAGTTGTTTTTTCAGTCATGTCTGATTCTTCATGGCAAAGATATTAGAGTAATTTGCCATATTTTCTTCAGCTCATTTCACAGATGAAAAAACTGAGGCAAACAGAGTTAACTTGCCCAGAGACACATAGCTAGTAAGTGTCAGATCAGATTTAAACTCGGGAAAATGTCTTCTTGAGTTTAGGCCTGGCAATCTAACCACTGTACCATCTAACCTCTCTAGATTTTAATTTTCTCATTTTTAAATGTGGATGGTACTTAAGGATTCAACTAGCTGTAGACCCTGTGACTTATTATCTTATTGAGCCATTCTGATTTGGTAGTTGATTTTTCCTGATGTGTCAGGAGATTTCATCTATTAAAATATAAAGTCTACTCTAGAAACTCAGTTGGCTGCATTTCCATCTAATTTCCAAAAAATAGATCTCTCTCTTTAAGCTTCCTACCTGAAAGCACTTTTTCGATTCCATGCAAGAGTTTTAACTTTAGTGCTATGATGGAATCCCCTTCATATTAAATCTTCCTGTGTTAAATATGCAAGAGGTTAAGATGATTTCTAGAAGAAATAACTGAAGAAGAAAGGAGGGAAAGAGACATGGGAGAGAAGATCATGAACTGGAAATATAAGTTCTTACTTGGATAAAATTTTGATAAATCAAATAAATTCAGTGAAAAAGAATATATTGCAACATAACTTAGTTGGTACTTCCCAATTAATGACCTGCTTTTATTATGCAAGAAGAGGTCATTCAAGTGGTTGGGGGCGGGGGTTATTAAAAAAAAAAAGATCTGTCAGGGAAAAAATGACAAAATCATGTTATAATTTCTTCATGCACAGGAACACCTTATTAATTCAGTCTTAACTACTTTGGAAATTCCTCTAATTTATATGCAGGCTAGGGTAAAATTTATCTTCCCCAATATAATTAGAGTTAAGGAATTTGCTAAGCAAAGAGACAGTGTACAAATTTCAAAAGCAATACTTACCTATTCAAACTGTCTTCAAGAACATTAGAAGCTTCTAATTATATATAAACAATTTCACATGACCAGGAAGTTTGCTATCCTCCTAAATTGCATGTTTTCAATGTGATATGATATGAGCTTGACAGCTGTTGCCTATTGCCTACTTTGTTGTATTAGTAGTATTACAACAATAACAAGAGGGTTCATTAATACAGAAGACTAGAATACTCCATCTATCAGTACAGTTTTGTATCTTCTCATTGTAGGTGGAGCTATAGAGTGTTGGGCTTGAAGTCAGAAAAACTCATTTTTCAGAATTCAAATCTGGTCTTAGTGTGTGACTAGAGACAAGTCACTTAACCCTGTCTTCCTCAGATCCTTATTTATGAAATAAGCTGAAGAAGGAAATGGCAAACCACTCCAGAATTTTTGCTGAGAAAACTCCAAATGGGACTATAAAGAGTTGGATACAATTAAAACAATTGCACAACCTTCGCATCAACTTGAAATCTTGCTTTAAGTACTGAGAGGTGACTTCAATACTGGCCTTTCTGCCTCCAAGGCCAGCTCTCTACCCGCTATTTTATGCTCACTAATGATAATAATAGTTAATATTACATAGTACTTTAGGATATTTAAATATTTTGCATATATTATGTCATCTGATTCTTAGCACTATAAAATAGATTCTATAGATATTATCAATCCCATTTTACAGAGGAGAAAACTGAGACCAAGAGAAATTAAATGACAGACACAAAACCATATAGCAAATCCTGATCTCCCCCGACTATAAGTCCAACGTGCTTTCCTGTACATCCTACTCAGAGAGTATTGGATTGAAAAGAAGATCCACAAGAAATATGAGAAGCAGAAAAATGCCAAGATCATTATACTTCTGGAGGAGGAATTACACAAAGCAAGGTGCTGGAGGCCAGGTCAGTGATAAGAAGAGTTTACACTCCAGAGCAAGGAGGATAAAGGAGGATAGGAAGATAAAAGCCTGAAAGGGCAAAGAAGATTAAAACTGAATATCTACTAATGTATAACAAGATACGTAGATAGAAGAAAGAAAGAAAGAAAGAAAGAAAGAAAGAAAGAAAGAAAGAAAGAAAGAAAGAAAGAAAGAAAGAAAGAAAGAAAGAAAGAAAGAAAGAAAGAAAGAAAGAAAGAAAGAAAGAAAGAAAGAAAGAAAGAAAGAAAGAAAGAAGAAAAAAGAAAGAAAAAAAAAGAAAGAAAGAAAGAAAGAAAGAAAAAAAGAAAGAAAGAAAGAAAGAAAGAAAGAAAGAAAGAAAGAAAGAAAGAAAGAAAGAAAGAAAGAAAGAAAGAAAGAAAGAAAGAAAGAAAGAAAGAAAGGATGGATGGAAGGGTGGAGAGAGACAGATTAATGTAGATGACTTCAATGTAGAGAGATAAATAATGTAATATAGATAGTTATAGATATAGCTATATATAGATACAGATATAGCCACATATCTATATGTATGTATATAGACAGACACAGACAGATATAAAAAGAAGCTTTGAATCTAGAATCAGGAAACTTGAATAAATCACTTCAAGCAATTAGTAATTATATAAACTCCAGCAAGCTAAAACTTCCATAAACTTCATTTTCCTCCTTCCTTGTAAGCTAGAAATGATAGTGTTTATAATACTTTCCAAAGTTTTTGGCAGGGAAAATGTTTTATACAGCTTAAATCTTTATATAAATTTAAGTTATTGTTATTTATGGGGAAATAAATAATACCTGAAGTGTCTTTTTTAGGGACTATGAAGCCCCAGGCTAAAGACCATACAAATGATGTTTTTAATCTCTACTTTTATATGAAAGATTGGGAAGTTTGAAGAGAAAGATAGGGAGAATGAGATGACCATGGAGACCATATTAAAGATAGGATTTTTTTTTGGATGATGTTGTGGGCTGGATACTGATTATGGAATGCATTTCATCAGGACTAGAAAGAACATAAGGGGCTGCTAGGGGGTACAATAGACGAGCGCAAGCCTGAAGTCAGGAAGATTCATCTTCCTGAATTCAAATCTGTCAGACACTTAAAATAGCTGTGTGATCTTGGGCAAATCTGCTAAAGAGAATGGTCTTTCCACTCAAAGTGATAGAACAACGACCACAAAAAAAAAGGTTAACAGGATGCTGATAACCTAAGATAAAACTGTTTGCCTCAGTTTCTTCATCTATCAAAAATGAACTAGAGAAGGAAAAAAAAAAGACCCAAATAGGAACATAGTCAGACTGGACTGAACCAACAACCACAACATCAAGGAAAAAAAAAACATATTTAACTGAAGACTTGTCAATCTGTTTAGGAGATCTTTAAACTAGAAATGTATATGAAGGGATATAAGCGTATAGATATTTTTTTAGAATGAATATTATGAAAATTTCAAGTATGCCAAATAAAGAAGAAGAAGAATAAAAGAAGTGCCTAATAATTCACAGGAAAAATAATTAGAAAAAAAAATAAAAATACTATTTAGCATTTGGGATGTCTTTATAAAATGCATAATATAGTAACTATGGTGAACCAGAACTTTTAACAAGAAAAACAGCCTCATAGAAGATAGAAAAACTTCATAGGAGTGTGACTCATACTAGAATGGAAAAGGCTTAGTTATTTGCCTGAGGCCTTTAGAATTTAGGTAACTCACACAGCTAATAGATAATAAATTCTAAGAAATGTCAGAAGTAGAAATAGAACTTAGTGTTCAGATTCTTTTTGATTTGAAGTTTAGCAGACTCTTCTCCAGACCATGTTACCCAAGGGTATTAGAGATAAAGGCTGAACCTGTGAATTAACTTTATATAAGGAACTCTCAAATGAGGAAACTACTGGAATCAGCTCAGAGGCACAGTAGAAAGAGCCCTGGACCTGCCATCAGGAAGTTCTGAGTTCACATATTATCTTTAAATTCTGTGGGACCCAAGGAAAGTCACTTAACTCCTATCTGCCTCAATTTCCTCATTTGTAAATGGTGATGATAATAGTACCAATTTCCTAGGGTTGCTCTGAGGATAAATATTGTAGCAAATTTGATGAGAGAACCATCTTGCTATCACTATTTAAGTGATAGACAAATATGTTCACAGATCCTTTCTGTGTTCTATTAGTGACCTCTTGCCAAATTCACACAAAATCATGAGTAACTTAACCTATACCAGCTTTAGTTATTAGTTAACCATTAATAACTTTAATTGCAGCCATCTAACTTGTTCCCCACGTTGTCACCTTATCCAAGAAAATAAGATGAGTTCCTTTAGCTTTTGCTAGAATTTAAGTATAGTATCTCTACAGCATTCCGTTCATCTATCAGTTTAGTAATTCCTTTTGAAAAAGGAAATGAAGCTTAGTTCAAAATGACTTATTCTTGATAAAGCCATTCTGGTTCTTTGTAATCATCATTTTTCTCATGAATTCTAGATCACCAGTCATCTTTCTAGATGTTCACCTATCCTCTCTTCAGTTATCTGTTTTTAGACTTCCTAGGAATTGAAGTCAAGCCTATTTGACTTTTATAGTCTGGATACTCTCTTCTTTTCCCTTTTTTGAAAATCAGGACAATTCTCTAATCTTGTGGCACATCTCCTGTTTTCTATACGTAATCTTTCAAATATTCCTGGAAGTGACTTAGCAATCACCTTTGTCAATTTATTCAATACCAAAGATATATTTTATTAGGATTAGGTGATGGATTCAAGAAGAATAATTATCTTCTCTCTTACAATCTCCTTTTTTATCTTAGGTATCAGCATCCTGTTAACCTTTTTTTAATAACCATAATATAACTTTGAGTGGAAAGACATTCTCTTTATTTTTTTATTATAGTTTTTTATTTACAAGATACATGCATGGATAATTTTTCACCATTGACAATTGCAAAACCTTTTGTTCCAATTTTCCCCTCCTTCCCCCACCCCCTTCCCCAGATGGCAGGTTGACCAATGCATGTTAAAAATGTTAAAGTACATGTTAAATACAATATATGTATACATATCCATACAGTTATTTTGCTGCACAAGAAGAATCGAACTTTGAAATAAGTACAATTAACCTGTGAAGGAAATCAAAAATGCAAGCGGACAAAAACAAAAGGATTGGAAATGCTATGTAGTGGTTCACACTCATTTCTCAGTGTTCTTTCACTGAGTGTAGCTTGTTTTATTCATTTTTGAACAAATGGAACCATTTGGCTCATCTCATTGTTGAAAATGGCCACTTCCACCAGAATTGATCCTCATACAGTATTGTTGTTGAAGTATACAGCGATTTCCTGATCCTGCTCATTTCACTCAACATCAGTTCATATAAGTTTCTCCAGGCCTTTCTGAAATAATTTCTTATAGAACAATAATATTCCATAACATTCATATACCACAATTCAGCCATTCTCCAATTGATGGGCATCCACTCAATTTCCAGTTTCTGGCCACTACAAAGAGGTCTGCCACAAACATTTTTGCACATACAGATCCTTTTCCCTTCTTTAAGATCTCTTTGGGATAGGAGCCCAGTAGTAACACTACTGGATCAAAGGGTATGCACAATTTGATAAATTTTTGAGCATAGTTCCATATCACTCTCAAGACCATTCTCTTTAGCAGAGAAAACAGAAGCAAAGTAAGAATTTTGTTTTGTTTGCTCTCCATTTTTAGTTATCATAATCCCATCCACACTAAATAAAAATCCTAAACTTTCTCTGATCCCCTTTTCATTCACTAGAGTTCTTAAATTGTTTCTAGTTTCCTTTAACAATCTCTACTTGTATTAAACATTATCATATTGATACTAATATTCCAGGATTGTGACATAATTTTGTAATCTGACTTTGTTTCCATCTTCTGTGTATTTCCTTTCTCCTTTTTTTTTTTAATTTAAGTTGGTTGGTGAGTTCTCTATGCATCTGCTTTAGCCATTTCAGATAAATTCCATTTTCTCATATTTTTTGGATGTCTACCTTCATTTCTACTGTTTTTTGATTCCCGAACATCAGTACAGATCTGACTTTTGCCCTGTGGGATTCTCTGTCTTTCTTTTGAACTTTTTAGAATTTGTTTTCTCTAAATCTAGAATGGGGGTCAAATGATGCCAAATTTTCTCTTTTTCTGTATCATAAATTCTAAAAAATAATAGGTCATTTTTCTGTCGTGTTCACATCGCTTCTTTTCCAAAATGTATTTCCTACTTGTTTTTAGCATCAGATTCGGATTAGTAAGACAATAAGTATTTATTAAGTGTCTACTACATTCCAGGCACTATACTAAAACTTCCTCTTCTTGATTCCTCCAGATTTGAAGGATAGAATTATCATTAAGGCAAATCAAAAAGTTATTTGCTGATCTGCTTTTAGAAAAATGAGCTTCAGTAGATGTCTGGATAATTACAGTCTTTATTACTACTATATTCTATCCCTGTGCCAAACGTGATATTCTTCCAAAATATTTCATCTATGTCTTCTTTCTGTCTGAGTGGTCTATATTTCTTTTTTTATTAAAGCTTTTTGTTTTCAAAACATATGGATGGATAATTTTTCAACATTGGTCATTGCATAGCCTTGTGTTCCAAAATTTCCCCTCCTTTCCCCTACCCCTTCCCTTAAATAGGAAGCAATCCATTATGTTATACATGTTAAAAATATATGTTAAATCCAATATATGTAAACATTTATACAATTATCTTGCTGCACAAGAAAAATCAGATCTATAAGGAAAGAAAATGAGTAAGGAAAAAATGCAAACGAACAATAATAAAGAGAATGAGAATGTTATGTTGTGATTCGCACTCAGTTCCTATAGTCCTCTCTCTGGGTTAGATGGCTCTCTTTATCACAAGATCATTGGGTGTGGCCTCAACCATCTCATTGTGGGAAAGAGTCATGTCTATCAGAATTAATTGTCTTATGATAATAATAATGCTATTGCTGTGTACAATGATCCCCTGATTCTGCTTATTTCACTTAGCATCAGTTCATGTAAGTCTCTCCAGGCCTCTCTGAAATCTTCCTGCTGGTCATTTCTTATAGAATAAAAATATTCCATAATATTCATTTACCATAACTTATTCAGTTGTTCTCCAACTTGTGGGCATCCTGAGTGGTCTATGTTTCAATGGAGGTGGGGAAGGGTGTTTTTTATTTCTTTCTCCCTTGATAATAATCCAAATTTTCTGCAACATGTTTCCCTATTCTGATTTCTTGATGTGTGTGAATATACCTTCTTCTAAATATATAATAATAATAATAATAATAATAATACCCTAATCTATCTTTTATCTCTCCCTTTTATTTTGAATAAGATGTGGATTTAATCTCATGAAGATTTAGTGATAGCTTTATGATAAAATTTCCCTCCTTACATTAAGATCTCAAGTCCCTCTTGCTAGTTGTTTAAACTTTGGATATTTATGTATAAATATTCAATATGAAGTGTATTATTACTGACTCTTTTCTTGGAGTTTGTCTCCTAAGAAATTGAGCATGTCATACCTGCTATTCTTTCTCAGTTTTAGCTACTCTTTATGGAGATATACATAAGCAATGTTCCCCTTCCTCATCATTCAGTAAAGTTCTTTTGATAAGATCTGAACGACACTTGAGAAATACTTTATTAGCTGTCTTTGTGAGGTGCACTCTATTTCTGGCAAGGAATCTGTCATCCTTATATTTTAAGCGGTGATCTTGAATTTTAAATTCCATTTTCATAAACCACTCTTTTAGCAAGTTGATCTCTTCTCAAATAAAATTTTCTTTTCTGTATTCCTTGCCTTTGGGGCGGGGGGAACATCTTCTGTTTCTAAGACTTCAGTTTTTTATCAAAGACTTTCTTTCTAGTCATTGAGATACTTTTTAGCTCTTTTCTGGTAGTATCATTTGTGCCCACATAATCACCAAAAGTAAGTAATAATCATCTGTTTTGATAAATCTTAGGAGAATTTATATTATATCTTGAATATATAACTCAGGAAAATAGATATCTCAATTGTCTTTATCACATCAACCAATAGCTATTTCAATACCTTTGAACAGAGTTCTAATCACCAAATGCCATTATTCTTGGAGTCAGTCTTCTTCATACCTTTACTGATGGCTTCTATGACTCTTATTCTTTTTATTTTTGGAGGAAGAAGAGCTGCCTCTTCCAAACATCTGTCTCTATCACCTTGAGGAAGGCCTTCAAATGTGTTTTTGCTTTTTGTTTTTTTGTCTTTAAAGTTCTAAATATACAGATGACCTTTTCCTTTCCTTTCTTCTAACAACCTGACAGGGGTCATATTTCTCCTATTCTACCTCAGATTCCCTCTTTACCATACTGAATCATCATTTCTGTTTCCTTTAGGAGTCCTTCATTGTCCCCAACAACTTGAAGTAGATGAAGCATTTTTTGAGTCCCTTGATCTAGGAAGAAGATCAGCCTCATTCATAAAATAGATGATAATCACTCCACTGTGGCAGAAATATAAGCATTGAACACTTGATTCAAGTCAGTGTACTATTTCCCCTACTCTCCTCATCCCCACATACCTTGTTATATACTTTACAGTTTTTTTAAACATATCTTAATAATTTGACATAGACACTCAGTCTGCTTTTCTTATTCTCAACAACACCAAAACCATACCCTCACTTTGCACCAGTTTCCTATGCATTTTATCAATTTGCCCCACTCAGCAATTTGTACAATCAACATGGTTATAACCCTCCAACTGTTCAACATACCTTTTCTCACTTATATTGAGTATACTTGTCTTGCCATCTATTTTCTCCTCTTCTTAAATCTTCTTCTTCAGATTTTATTCCTGAATCCCCCTTAAAACTCTTATGTTTTGGATTCTGCCATTCTTTCAATCAAGAAGCAGAATTAGAGATTGTTCTCATTAAAAATTTCCTCAATTTCTCCCAATTAAAAATTTTTATTATATCTTTTTATTTACAAGATATATGCATGGGTAATTTTTCAGCATTGATAATTGCAAAACCTTTTGCTCCAATTTTTCCCCTCCTCCCCACCCTCTCCCCCAAATAGCAGGTAGACCAATACATGTTAAATATATTAAAGTATATGTTAAATACAATATATGTATACATATCCACATAGTTATTTTGCTGTACAAAAAGAATCAGAACTTTGAAATAGTGTACAATTAATCTGTGAAGGAAATCAAAAATGCAGGTGGACAAAAATAGAGGGACTGGGAATTCTACGTAGTGGTTTGTAGTCATCTCCCAGAGTTCTTTCTCTGGGTGTAGCTGGTTCAGTTCATTACTGCTCTATTAGAACTGATTTGGTTCATCTCATTGTTGGAGAGGGCCACGTCCATCAGAATTGATCATCATATAGTATTGTTGTTGAAGTATATAAATGACCTCCTGGTTCATTTCACTCAGCATCCCTTCATGTAAGTCTCTCCAGGCCTTTCTGAAATCATCTTGCTGGTAATTTCTTAAAGAACAGTAATATTCCATAACATTCATATACCACAATTTATTCAGCCATTCTCCAATTGATGGGCATCCACTCAGTTTCCAGTTTCTGGCCACTACAAAGAAGGCTGCCACAAACATTCTTGCACATACAGATCCCCTTCCCTTCTTTAACATCTCTTTGGGATATAAGCCCAGTAGTAACACTGCTGGATCAAAGGGTATGCACAGTTGGATAACTTTTTCAGCATAGTTCCAAATCACTCTCCAGAATGGCTGGATGTATTCACAATTCCACCAACAATGTTATCAGTGTCCCAGTTTTCCCACATTGCCTCCAACATTCACCATTATCTTTCCCTGTCATTGTAACCAATCTGACAGGTGTGTAGTGGTATCTCAGAGTTGTCTTAATTTATATTTATCTGATTAATAATGACTTGGAGCATCTTTTCATATGGCTAGAAATAATTTCAATTTCTTCATCTGAGAACTGTCTGTTCATATCCTTTGACCATTTATCAATTGGAGAATGGCTTGATTTCTTATAAATTAGAGTCAATTATCTATATATTTTGGAAATGAGGAATTTAGAGAACCTTTTATTGTAAAAATGTTTTCCCAGTTTATTGCTTCCCTTCTCATTTTGTCTGCATTAGTTTTGTTTGTACAAAATTTTTTCAATTTTATATAATCAAAAGTTTCTATTTTGGGTTCAATAATGATCTCTAGTTATTCTTTGGTCATATATTCCTTCCTCCTCCACAGGTCTGAGAATTTCTCCCAATTTTTTTCCTCTCAAATTCAACCTCTGTTCTATTGCTCTAATCAAAATTCTTCCAAATGATCTATACAGTTTCCCCCCCTTCTTTCAGTCTCAGTTCTTCTTTCTTTTCCCATTCTTTTTTCCCAAGGTCCTTTCTGCATCTTAATCTCCTAGCTTTCATGGAGTTCCTCAATTTTTAGTTAAAGTCCCAATTTATACAAGGAGGCTTTTCCAGTCCTCTTTAATTTTTATTACTTTTCTTGAGTTATCTCCAAATTACCCTGTAGATATCTTATTTAAGACTAGTTATTTGCATGTTGCCTCCCCTTTTAGACAATTAACTCCATGAAAACAGAGACTGCCTTTTGCTTTTCTTTGTATCCCCTAGTGCTTAGTACAATGCCTACCACATAATAGGCACTTAATAAATGATAGCTGAATTACTAACCAACTGATTACTAAGAGCCAAAAACAGAATAACAAAAATGGAAAGGATGTTAAAGGATCTGATATGACTTTGGGCTGAAGGAGATAATAATAATAGCTAACATTTATATTGCAATTAGAAGCTTAGAAAAAGTTGTACATATATTTTTATCTGATCTCACAGTAGCTTTGTGAAGTATATGTGTGTACTATAGATTAGTAAACTGAGGCTGAGATAAGTAGATTAGACAATTTACTTGGGTCCACATAGCTAATATTTGTCTGAAAAAAAAAATACTTTGAAACAAGATTTTATAATTCCAAAGTCACCCCTCCATCTATTATGCTAAACTTCCTTCCTAATAGATAATAGCCCTATCATACTGGGTACTGATTGGACTTCACCTGAACTGCTAAGGTAACATTTAGTTAGCCTCATTCCAGTGATAGTTTATACCTAAGAGCTGTATTTCTTTCTTTTTTTATTAAAGCAGTTAAATTAAAGCAGGGTAATTTTTCAACATTGACTCTTGCAAAACCTTGTGTTCCAAATTGTTCCCTCCTTCCCCTCATCCCCTCTTTTAGATGGCATATAATCTGATACATGTTAAACATGTTAAAATATGTGTTGTCCAATATATGTATACTTATTTATACAGTTATCTTGCTGCACAAGAAAAATAGGATCAAGAATAAAAAAAACTGAGAAAGAAAATAAAATGCAATCAAATAACAACAGAAAGAGTGAAAATGCTATGTTATGGTCCCCACTCAATTCCCACAATCCTCTTTTTTGAGTGTAGATGGTTCTCTTCATCACAAGATTATTGGAACTTATCTGAATCATCTCATTGTTGGAAAGAGCCATGTCCATCAGAATTTATCATCGTATAATCTTCTTGTTGCTATGTACAATGATCTTCTGATTCTAAGAGCTGTGTTTCTTAACATTCATAACATATATGAAATATAATGTGAAGACTTTTTTCAATTATTTAAGAGTTTCTCCAGCCTAAGGAAGTATGTTTTAGTTCTATATTAGTCATCATTATAGCATGCCAGTTAGCATTTCAGAAACTGAGGCACAAGAACCCAAAATAACGCATTCAGAGATAAAACAAATTATAAAATTCATTTAATTAAAATCAGAGTTCTTACTGCTGGTTAGATTTTGAATTTATATAAAATTTATATAAAAATTAATAGGCCACTGCTTTGATGGCACTACTACAGGGGGAGTTTAATATTTAGTTCCTTTATTCAAATGTGTAAGAATTTGCTAAAGGCAAAAGTATTGAGCCATGTGGCTTTTTCCAGAGGCCATCACTTGCTGTTTCCTGACATTAGTGGGAAGCCTAGGTGTCAAGTGGGCTCCCTGATTTAACTTCCTACTGCCTTTCCAATGGTAATAATCCACACAAACTCAGGAGGTTAAAATGAATTGTTTCTATTACTTCCTGGACAATCCCTTTTTATGTTTTCCAGTATCCTGATCATTCCAGGATTAGAAATCTGCCCCACAAACTCTAGTTCAAGCTATGTGTTCTACAAAATCCTGGTATTCTACATAATATAATTTGGGGTTTCATGAAAAAGCATAAGTGGCATCTTTATCTTCAGAATACTAAATATGAAATTTTCTATATAATGAAATTATTTATTACATGTTATTTTTAGTATTAAAAAAAAAAAGACTTAATTTACCTTTACTCCATAAACCCTCTCTTTTGTCTCTCTGATTGTTGCATATTCCAATCTCTCCTCAACAACCCTCAACCAGGCCAATATTTTTCAGTTTCATCAGTGTATTTTAAATCTATAAAAGTTCTTTAGTCAAATTATTTGGGGACTGTTGCTACTGAGCTCCTGGCGTCAGCTTATTGAAGATAAATTATTCAACATTGCCATCTAGTGGAAAAGAAGGGAAATGACAATTCCTGGAGAAAAGGGCAAAATAGTCTAGTTTAGTTTTGGATGCCTTATTATGAATATCTAAAACCCTACTAACTACCAATTTTTTTCTTCGTTTACTGTTCCTAGCACCTCATATTCTAACACATACAATTCTGTTCCCACACCGTTATTATTATTATTTGCTTTTATATAATGCTCTAAGTTCTGTTTGTAAAGCACATTATTTCATTTAATCTTTACAACAGTGCTATGAAATACTATAATTATCCTTATTTTCCAGATAGCTAAGTAAACTAGTACGTTAACTGCTAGGACTGGGCTCAGAAAAAAAAACATGAGTTCAGATCCAGCCTTGGATACTAATTAGCTGTGTGATCTGGGCAATACCATTTAGTATTGTAGAAACTGAGGCACAGAAACCCAAAATATTCAAATATGGAACAAATGATAAAATGTTGAACCTAAGTTTCCAACTCCCAAGCATAGGGATCTTTTCACTACATTATGCTTCCTCTCACAAAATACCCCTTGATTCCCTTGGTATGAATGATACGATGGAAAGACATTGATTCTTTTGTCAGAAGATCTGGATTCAAATTTGTTTCTGATACATATAAGTGTGATTTGGAGCCAATAAAATAATTTTCCTGAACCTCAATATCTTCACCTGAATAAGGGGATTAGCCTAGATCTGAAGTCCCATCAAGTTCCAAATCTGTGATTCACCCATTCCAAAAGGATAAACATAATGATTAATTAATTTACTTTGGCCACAATTATCAGCAAGTTGCATCAAGGATACATGCAATTCCTATGTAATCATGTAAAGGTATTCATTTGCATTCATGATTTTTCCAAAGAAAATGCCCAGTGAAAAATATATAAGATAATTCTTATGATCATCCTTTGTGCAACCTGTAAAATGTGTGTGATTCTAATTAAGTTGACTGAAGTGTATATTTCTGATTTTTTCCTATATTGTACTATAAATGGGTTAGAATTTACTAGACCAGAATAATCTTAATTTTCAGTCCTAAGTATTTCACAGTAAAAGTGAGAATTGCAGAGTTCTTAACTTTGAATTCAGGGTGATAATTTATGTATCTTTATAACTTTATAAATTAGCAAATACCTAACAGTCCCAGGATTGTAAAATATTTATTTGTTCACACAATGTCATCAGTAGAATTGTCCAGAGGAAGGCAACCAAAATGAAAGGACCATAGATTTAGGACTTGAAGGGACCATTTTGGAAATAAGGAAATTGAAACTTAGAAAGCTTTAATAACTTGCATGGGGTGTGTATGGCTAGCAAGTCTTTGAATAAACATTCTTTAACTCTGTAGCTAGTGATCCATATCCTGCAAAGATGACTTTATGAAATTGAGGATATTTAACCTGGACAAAAAAGGTGGAGATGGTAAAATGGGGCACATAGTACCTTATATTCAAATATTTTGAAAGACTGTCATGAAAGAGAGATTTAATTTGTTTTGTTTAGCCCTAGAGGACAGTCATTGGCAATAAATAGAAGTTATTTAGGCTTAATGTAAGAAAAAAACTTCCTAAAATTAGTGATAAAAAAAGTCAAAAGTGGAATGGAATGCTTAAGAGGTGATGTGTCACTAGTCCCAGAAGTCTTTAAACAGAGGTTGGATGATCTTTTTTTGGATGTGTTATATTAGCGATTCTTTCCTAGGTGTTGGATTGAATGGACTTTGTGATTCTTTCCAATTCTCAAATTTTGTGTTTAACCCAAACAAGAATTCCTTCAATAGATCTTACAAGTTATTCTTTGGTCTATTCCTTTTTCCATATGACTAATCTCCAAATTAAACATTTACTGTGTAACTATTATCTCTTATAATATGTCCAATTTTGGAGAATCCTTCAATTGTCTTCATTTGTAGAGATTAAGAATATTACTTCTTTCCAGAGCCAGTGGCAATGTACAAAGCTACAGGCTAACCCTAGGTTTCAAGCTCTGCCCTTTAGCTTTTGCTTTTTCTGCCTATCAAAATCCTAGACATCCTCCTAGGTTCAGCATAGGTCCTTTGTCCTCCACAAAATGTCTTTCAAAGTGTATGATTGCTCATAAAGCATCTTATCCTACAGTGAAGTAGTGGCAGTCACATATTATTTGTTAATTGTTTCATTTGTATTAGCCTTATCTTCCTAAGTGTGAGCAGTCTTTGAAGGCAAAGACCATTTCCTCAGGGAAGGGGGAAGGAAGGAAGAAAGGAAGGAATGAAGATAGGACGGAATGAAGCAAGGAAGGAAGGAAAGAAGGGTGGGAGGAAAGGAGGGAGGGAGGGAGGGAGGAAAGAGGAAAGGAGGGATGTTGGGAGGAAGGAAGGAGGGAAGAAAGAAAGAAGTAAGGAAGGAAAGAAGGAAAGAAAGAAGAAATTAACTAAAAGGTGTCACGTATACTATATTATACACTAAAAGTAAACTTCTCAGATTATATAGATGTAGAGAATAATTTAGCGGGGGTGACATGTATTTTGGCTATAGTGGATACAGATCAAATTCATCTATGTGAGTATGACAAAATGAGGTCTGTTTAAAAGAGTTTATGTGTCATGGCATAAAGAATGGGAAATAGACTCATCTTAATAAATTCATGGAAATTAGCTATAATTCAGCATTTTCAATTTTGATTGTGTTTTGATATCTCTGCTGTCCAAAATACTCTTTGTTAACTAAAAAGAGAAAAAAAAAAACAGAGTAAAACAATAAAACTGAAACTACATTTCCTCTCTTTGCTCTAATCTTAAGAGCTCCTTTCCTTAGCTTCTAACATATGAAAAGTAAATGCTAATATATATAGTGTGCTCACTGACACTAATTTTTGTATTTGGATGGAAAACTTAATGCTGATGAATGTAAATGAACTGAAATTAATGAAATACAGACTATGATCCAACAAATTTTATTATAATTATGCCATTGAATATCCAGCCACACTCAGTAAGGAGGTCACTATGGATTAAAATTCCATTCCTGAAATTTATTAGCTGTAGGATCCTGGATAAATGTTTGCCTCAGAAATATATCTAGTACTTATTTACTAAGTCATAAAAGATGTATGATCTGCATATTTGGGTACTGATGGTGGCAACTGGCTAGTAATTGTTGATGGAGGTTATGAAAAAAATAGACCCTTTTTCCATAATATTTTTTCTTTCAATGATGACTGGGAGGGCCAGGCTGGAAGTAGATCCTGTGGACAAATGCAGGGGTAGGGTAGGAGCTCTATTTCCAAGGCTGTTGGGTCAGGGTCCTGAGCTTCTCCATGAAGAGAAATAGTAGCCAAGGTAGTGGTGGTGGTTTTGCTCTCCTGATTCATGCTACCTCTTATCTCTCATTCAGCGAGCTTTGATGCTTCAGCTCGAGTGCCAGTCTTCCTTGAAGGTAGCAGTTGATTAGCAAGTGGTAGGGATAGTTATCTCTTTGTTCACAGGGTTGTCACATTTCATGAAGGAGGACTGATGCCCCTATTGATTCATTCATTCAAAAATAGTTTAAAAGCTCATATTATATGCACAGTGAGGAGTTATCTTCCTGAAACCAATCTCTTCTCCCTTTAAATTTAGATTACTTGAAGCCTGTCTTTTTTTTTTTTTTTTTTGTGGAAATGACCCTTCTTACCCCATCTTTTAACCTCCCTCACTATTGCAATAGCCAGTTGTAACTACAGAATTAATGTACTGCAGAATTTTGAGCTTCTGTCAGGAGATCATTTCCAAGGAGATTTCAAACTCCAGAAATAGCCTAAAAGGCTAGGTCCTAAAGGTCGTCAGTTTAGTAATTTCTTTTTGAATTGGGCAATGGGAAAAGGAAGAGGTAAAATATTCTATTTTACTTGCCTTTAGGGAGGAAGGAAAAAAGAAGGAAGCAGGTGTTTCTGATCCAATCTCTGCCCTTCATCCAGAACTCTGGCGTGCTGAGGCTTCTAGAAGCCTTAAAACTGTGGAATACTTGCCCCTAGTCCATCTTTTGGTGATAGCTGAAGCACAGGGGAGGAGTATCCTGTTTAAATTTTCCACAGAAAAGAGAGATGTACTATAATCACATCCTCTAGCAAATAAAAGTTTCCTATAAATAGTAAAATATGTATAAATATATACCACATGTATAAATAAATATGTATAAATATATATCATAATGTATATTCCTCTTGAGCTGACATAAATAAGGCTTCTAGTTAAATGAGAGCTTGGGTAGGATAAATCTCAGACAAGTCTTGGGACTATCTTTCCTGTGAGTCCTGCTGCATCATTCCCACAATTATCCTATATATATCTACATAATTATTATAAGTACTAAAGTCTTTCAGTAAGATTTCTCCCTATTAAGTCAATTTAACATGCCAATCATAATCTTGATAACACTTTTCTTGAATCCAATTAGTGGAGTTTATATTAAGAAATATTTTCCCAAGCTTTCCCCCGATATTTTCTAATAGTCAATGTGATCCAAGGAAACTCTCTCCATTGTCTAAGTTCAGATTTAGTCAAAGGGGGGCACAAAAATAAGTGATATTAGTAAATGATGTCTCCTTTTATTATTTTTATCCCAGGATTTCCAGCTGGCAATAAATTGAAAAATTGTTTCTTGTTCTCTTCATGTTGGATTGCACCTGATAGTTACTGTTATTGCTAGCTTTTCTGTGTCTGAGCAGAGATTTCTGTGGATCCTAAGTTACTTCAAACATAGGAAAGTCAAATGTTGATTACTATATAGCTAATTTTGTACACTCTAAAGATTTCATTTATGAAGAAGATTGTTATTTCCATCAATTACCTGAGTCTCTTTGTGCTCTCTCATATACTCCTTTTTTTTTTTTTTTTTTTTTTCAGGAATTGTTTCCATCATGACCCTCACTGTCCTTGCTTACGAGCGCTACAATCGAATTGTCCATGCCAAAGTGATTAATTTCTCCTGGGCCTGGAGAGCTATAACCTACATCTGGCTTTACTCATTGGTATGGACTGGAGCTCCTCTTCTAGGCTGGAACAGATACACTCTGGAAATACATGGACTAGGCTGCTCTGTGGACTGGAAATCCAAAGACCCCAATGATTCTTCCTTTGTGCTTTTCTTATTTCTTGGCTGTTTGGTGTTGCCTGTGGGTGTCATGGCCTATTGCTATGGCCACATTCTATATGCCATCCGAATGGTGAGTTAAATCTCTAAACTCCCAAATCCATCATTGTCAAATTTTGTGTGAAACAATATCCATTGTAATGATACATAATTACTAGTTACAAAATCTTATTGTATGGGGAATCTAGAGGAATTTTTTACTATAAAGAACTTTAAAGTCACATACTATTGGATTTTTCAAGATGTTATGGCCTAGGATATGAGACAGAGAGACAGAAAGAGAGAATCAGAGAGAGAGAGAGAGAGAGAGAGAGAGAGAGAGAGAGAGAGAGAGAGAGAGAAACAGATAGACAGAGAGTAACAGAGACAGAGCTAGACAGAGATAGAGACAGAGAAAAACAGAAAGAGACAGAAAAAGAAATAGAAAGAGAGAGAGTGTGTGAGTGACAGAGGCAGAGACAAAGAGACAGAGAGAAAGAGACAGATTCGGAGATACAAAGAAAGAAACAGTGAGACAGAAAGAGAAAGGTTCTAATAAATCTTTAATGATACTAAGCATAATTTAAAATTTTACATTTTCTTGATTTAACAAATCCTAATTAAGTGGCTTTTTATTTGTATCTTCTTTAAATAAAAATGCTTGAGAAGCATCAACCTATACACTATTAAAGATGACCTTCCAAAAATGTATATATAATTCCAGGGTCACGAATCCTGCTGACAGGATTGGAAAGCTCTCCTTTACAAGGTCGTGTAAATAGCAATGATTATATCTAAACAGGAATTTTAGATGAATAAGGAAGGACCAACCAAGTCAATGTGGCTAGATTATATTAACTATCCTACTAGATATTTTATGCCTTGAGAAATGAGAAATCTTAAATGTATTCAGATTCCTTATTAGATTTGCCATATGGAAAAGACTAAATTAGAGCTCTGTTTTGAAAGCAGAGTTATAATGTACAATTTTTCCCTTTATTAATTGTTTTATTTTTTCTGACTATACACATATATTAACTTTTTGAGTACACATTTTTATTATAGCTTTTTATTTACAAGATATATGCATGGGTAATTTTTCAGCATTGACAATTGCAAAACCTTTTGTTCCAACTTTCCCCTTCCTTCCCCCCATCTCTCCCCCCAGATGGCAGATTGACCAATACATGTTAAATATGTTAAAGAAATACACATTTTAAAATGAATCATGTTGGGAGAGAAAAATCAGAACAAAACAGAAAAACCACGGAAGAGTGTGAAGTTCGGGCTAGCTCCCTGAGGGCCTCAGAATCAGCCAGAGTCAGGATAAGCAAAACGTCCTTGGCCTCTAGGGGGAGAAGTGAAGGAGACAGACAAAACTGCCAGGAGTTTTGCCAAGGATACTTCCTTGACTCTAGAGTTCAGAATCTCTATGAATCTCCACACTGTTCTCCTTCTCCTCCTGAGGCCCAAGTGAAGTTCTCTCACCTTTCTCACTCCACCCCCTAATCCTTCCCTACAATTTTCCTAACCCTAAGCATTGAGCTAGCATTAACTATGAGAAGAGAAATTCCAAACATGCTAATAGAGTTGTTGTCCAATAGGTAATTAGCCTTAAGTGCTCAGTTGTCTGATTCCAGTGCACCTCTTCAGAGTTTCAGCCCTTTACAGAAGAGAGGAAGAAAAAAAAAAGTGAACATAGCATGAATTGATTTACATTTAATCTATATAATTCTCTTTCTGGATGCAGATAGAGTTTTCTATCTAAAGTTTATTGGGATTGCTTTGGATCCCTGAAACACTGAAAAGAATCAAGTGTTTCATAGTTGATCATCACACAATCTTCTTGCTATTATTTACAATATATTCCTGGTTCTGCTTGTTTCACTCAGCATCAGTTCATGTAAATCTTTCCTGGCCTTTCTAAAATCAGCTTGTTCTTCATTTTTTTATAGAACAGTAATATTCTATTGCCTCCATATACCACAACTTATTCAGCCATTCCCCAATTGATGGACAGCTGCTCATTTTCCAATTCCTTGTTACCACAAAAGGAGCTGCTACAAACTTTTTTGCACATATGATCTTTTCCCTACCTTTCTGGTTTCCCTGGGACACAGATCCAGTGGTGGCACTATTGGGTCAAAGGATATGCACAGTTTGATAACCCTTTGGTCATAGTTCTAAATTGTTCTCCAGAATGGTTAGATCATTTCACAATTCTACCAACAATGCATTACTGTCCCAGTTTTCCCACATCCCCTCCCATATTTATCATTATCTTTTCCTGTCATCTTAGCCAAGATGAGAAGTGTGAGGTGGTTTGGAGTTGTTTTAATTTACATTTCTCTAATCAATAGTGATTTAAAGCATATTTTTATATGACTATGGATGATTTTAATTTCATCATTTGAAAATTGTTCATGTGGTTTGACCATTTATCATTTGGAGAATGACTTCTATTCTTATAAAATAATGTTCAATATTAATTACAATATAGATTCTTAGAAATGAAGACAGTATCTCCCTAAATAGTTAAGAGTTGAAAAGCAGGGCTCTAATTTTTTCATTTTCATTCCTCATAACTTCTTTGCCCAATTTGGTGATAATCTTACAAATAAAGAAGACCTAAATATCATATGGTACTACATATTTGTGTAGCACTTGGCAATTTCCAAACTTACAAACATATTTTAAGTTGTATTATAATTGTATTTATTTG